>NC_138543.1:50213633-50525004 GCF_964234715.1 Podarcis melisellensis
CTCACAATTCCCAAATGCTTGCATTATGGAAAATCGGTGGCTCTGCCAACTTTTCAGGGAAGAAAAAAAAATACGCACACACTAAAAGCACCAGATGCAAATTAATGGTAGGGAGCTTTTAACTCTTTAAACTCTTCTCCCCCCTTTTTTTTTTAAAAAAAAAGAAGCTTCACTTCTTTAAAACATAGCATAAAAACACAGAAGATACTGAAACAGAGTTGTTTTAAGCGCCATTTCCTTTAAATTGCTAAAAGTGCAAATATTGATGTTAAAACTTCACTTGTATATTTTTAATGTTTCCTTTTTTGTTTGTTTGTTTGTTTTTATACGATGCAATCCTAAATCTATTGAAGACCGTGGCTGGAGAATCCTGAAAAGCCCGCTTTATCCATTGCTTATTCTAACGCAAAGTTACTTCTGTTATTTATTTCTCTGGGGGCTACTTTTTTCCCCTTCATATTTCAGGCTCATAAAGAAACACACAGAAAAAGGCAGGGGGGGACGGTCAGTGCAAATTTGGAAGACAGTACAGGTCTTAAAATGTTTTGCGATTCCTCTAAGGAATTGCATTTGAACCCAGCCCGATGTTGCACACGTTCTAAATGCACACATAGCGTTGCTCTGTTGAGATGAATTATTTTTTTAAATTAAAAACATTTTTTTTCGTTGAGCATGTGTGTGTTACTGCCTTAGATGTTCTGACAATCTGCTTTTATTTTTGTTTTGCAAAATAGTTGGAATCTTGTCCATTATAGTTATACCTGATTTGGCGGCAGCATCTGGTTCTCTGCGTCCTTTTCAAAACCTACATATGCTATTAAGCACTAATTCCAAAATGAGTGTCTTGCTGCTCTTGCAGAGAAACGTGAGCAAATATTTTGTGCACAGTTACTCCCGTTGCAAATGGCTCTCTGTGTGTGCTGTCATCCAAACTTGGAACTTCAAGATCTGCGTGGGATCATTTGGGAGCAGTAAGTACTGCCTGTTTGGCCATATCAGCCGGAAGTACAGGAGAAAGATTGATCCAAACAACGAAATTAAGAATAGCAATTCATGGACCTTTAATGCCTTGGTGATAAGGTGACAGCAATATTTTTTTTTTTACAAATAGCATGACAGATGATTTCAAATAAGAAACAGAACCAGCTCTGTGAAGGGATGTGTGAGGTGAAATTAAAAGCATGTTCTGTCTTCTGGCAAATTACTGTAAATTCAGTTTAATGGCTAAATCCTTTCCACTATTTGGTTGGTCGGTTGGTCATTAAATGCGGAAATGTTCTTCCTTCACAGAGATGGAGAAATACAAACAGCCCCCCCCCCCCGCAAAAAAGTCCAGAAGTTGAAGATAAATTTATACTCATTTCCCAAGAAGTGTCAGTAAATTCTGAAATTCATTTATTTTTAATCTACGATCTCAACAATATTTTTCTTTCCATTTGTCCTGGTTAAGATAGCATCAATTTTCTTGAATTGATTTGTGCCCCCCCCCCCAGTAGACTTCATGTTTTGAGCATAAACATACTTACATGGTTATGTTTCACTTGCTCCTTGCACACTGCCCCCACCAGAAATATTTTACTTTTTAAGAGTATATTTATTTTGGATGGACAAAGTGTCTAATAGTATAATATCACAGCCACCTCTTAAGAGGTGAGTCTATATAGATTTGATTATTTTTAAAGTTAAGATTATTTTATTCTAGCCACCTGCATTTCTGCTATTGTATGGCAATTAAAGACAGTAACTTCATTTAAAAATAAAATAAAAATAAAAACTATTCCTGTGGTTAAATGAAAGCTATATATTGGGCTCTTAAAATATCTGTAATATATCTGTACTCCTCTTGCTGGAATGTCTGATGAAATACCTGTCAACGGTGGAAACAAATATCAAGAAATTGTTCAAAACGTGTAATCACTTTAAGATAGAAAATTAAAAACAACCCATGCTCAAAAATCTGCCTTTTTTGAACATTTGTAGCCCATGCTGCTGTTGAAATCCACGGGTCACGTTAGTTTGTGTAATGCCACTAACTGAAGCGCTTGTGTTGTTTCTAAAGGAAAGGTATGTGGTGTCTATGACCTCTGTTTGGCAAGTGCTGAAATTGGCACGGGTTGATTTTTCAGTGGAATTGTGTGCATTGGACCAGATTTATGAATGCTTTACTTAGCAGTAATCCTAACCCTGGAAGTAAGCCTCATTGAATTAAATGGGGTTTACTCCTGAGTAGACATGGTTAGAATTTCAGTTGTAATGTATGTCCAGATTATAGTTTTGTATACAAAAATAGTATATCCAAAAAGTAGACTTTTTGGTCAGAAATACAAGTGGGATGGAGGGGACACTGTTGCACTCAAGTCTTGCTCGTGCACTTCTCATAGGCATCGGATTGGTGATTGTGAGAACAGGGTGCAGGACTCGGTAAGCCTTTGGCCTGATCCAGCATGGCTCTTATCTTAGGTTAACCCTTGATCTTTTGGGTGTCACGATGTGTGACACACGATGTGTGTTGAGCTATTCATTTAGATTTAGAGCAATGAACTGGGCTTAAACATTTCAGTTTATTGGTTTAGTGTAGAATCCGATTGCTTCCATCTGCATTACCAAGATTAGAATGAACTACACCAGGGATGTCCAACAGGTCGATCGCGATCTACTGGTAGATCCCCGGGAGGTTTTGGTCGATCACGATCGATCGCTGGGTCCCTTTCTTTATCGTTGGTAAAATCAAATCTGGCCTTGCCCTTCATAGCTGCACGATCGGCAGAACAGAAGACAGAGTTTACTCAGTGAGGCTTTTTTTCCTCAGCAATTTGTTGGTGATAGGCTGTTCCTCCCCCAATACCTGAACCCCCCCCCCAAAAAAACCGGGGGTAGATCACTCCCAAGAGTTGGCCACCCCTGAACTAGACTATTATGTTATTTATTTAAAATGGAAAGGTTATATATAGGGGTATTAACTGTAACCCCAAACATCTCCTTCCTAAATCAGTGTGGGAAGTCCTTCAGCTACTGCCCCAAAGGAAGATGCCAACATTTCCTTTTCCCCTCTTACTGACCATTCCATCTAAGTTCACATCAAAGAATGGCAGATCCAGTTACCACACCCATATCATGTGGTCGCAGTATTAGTGGTGATATTGGGGTTTATGTGTGACCACTGATGCATGCACCAGATTGGTGATACGGCTTATATTGGTGCATCCATGTATCCCCAACCATATCACCCCCAACCATCCTAAGCCCTGTCCCAGGCAGGCAGCAGTGATGCTGGCCTTAAAGAGTGTGGTTCTGTCCACCACATACCCTGCTGATGCATGGTGGAAAGGGAGCCTGGCAATCCCCAAGAATCCTCATCCTCTTGCTGACTAAAGTTCATTCAGTCCCAAAGGATTCTCCCCAGGAAACCAATAGCTGACCCAGCCCCCTTGGATTTCCCTGAAATCAACCCTTTCTCTTAAAACGCTCACCATATGTTTTACGCCCTTTGTCTTCACTTTCCTTGCTACAGGAAGGACCAAACTTAGTTGCCTTCCTACTGTGAACAAGGAGAGTTATTTCAGTTCCCTTTGGGGATTCTACTAGAAAATATTTGCCCTTGAATTTGAGAGATATATACCCTCCTTTTGATACAGCTGGTGCTTTTGAAATTCTATCCTTATGGGTGAATGCGCTCCCCTTTCTTTGTTCTGAAGTCTTCTTGATGTCCGTATTGGCCTTGCATTGACATTTGGTGATCATTGTGGGGTGTACTGCTCTGTTCAAAACTCCCCCAGATGACATTCCTGGCCAAACAGTTGTCATTCATGCGGGATCAGGCTATCCGTGGCTACTAGTCATGATGGCTTTATTACCTCTACTATCAGAGGCTGTGTACCAGCTTCTGGGCGTCGTGAGCAAGAGAGTGCTATTGTGCTCATGCCCTGTTTTGAGGCTTCCCAGAGTCACCTGGAGGGCCTCTGTGAGAACAGAATGCGGTGGACAAGATAGGCCCCTGGCCTGATCCAGCATGGCTCCTCTTAAGTTATGTTCATCCTGTTAATACGCGTTTGACATCCTCTAGGTTCTGCTGATTTCCAAGCCCAAAATTTGTTCCAAATCATTCTCACCCAAATGGAAGACCAAGATAGGCTGTGGTCCCACATTTCCTGTTGGGGCGATAAGGTGGCAGCTTATGCACAGCACACTCCCATTTGCCAAATCCACTTGAGCTTATTGGTTGAAGCTAAGCTAGGTTCTGATGGCTGAGTGCCTGCATGGTTCTCGGCCCAATGGAGGAGAGAGTGCCCACAGATCAGCACTTGCCTCTAGGACATGCTGAAGCCACTCTTGCAAGAATAAAATAAGTTAAATAAGAGCTTTAACGCAATATGAACCATTGTTGCCACAGGGACATATATCCCAAGCACCATTTTCTGTCGGTTTGTAATACATGGTTTTCAGGGGCCTGCCTGCCATGTCTCCTTAAAAACAAAAACAGCTAGGTACTGTCTATTTTCTAAGTGCAAATTGCACCCATCAGTGTATGGTAAACTGCTTAAAGATTATAGTAGTTAAGTGGTATGTCCTGGCATCCATTGAGAGACAATGGAAGAGTGCGCCTTTGGGGTTGGAGTCAAACTGTTAGAAGGTTATAGAGCCTGCTGTAGAGACCAATATAGGAGAGACATGTTTTGTTGCAGCTGGGGCAGATGAAGGAGTCTGGTTTCACTTTTACAGATGCACCATGGCCTTTCTTCTCTCTGCCCTCCTCCCAGTGATCAATCCTTCTCTGGTCACTGCTGTGGATCCATAATATGACTGATTGTTTCCAGGCAGTGCGGTCATCTGCAAGGGATTCCCAAACAGTGGGGTTAATGTTGCCAGCCTTAATGTCATGTTTGCAGGCATCTTTATAATTCAGAGTTTGTCTGCCAACAGGCCTGGTGCCTGAAGACAACACCCTATAGAGCACATCCTTGGGGATCCTGCCATTTTGCATTCTGTGGACATGACTGAGACAGGGGTGCAAATATTCTGGGAACATGTGTTTGGAAGATCACATCTATGTTTGAGACTCTGTCTTGCCATGTGATGCCTAAAATCTTCCTGACACAGCACATGTGGAAGGTGTTGAGGCATCACTCCTGGCGAATGTAAGTTGCCCACGTCTCACTATCATAAAGCAGCATGCTCAATACGCAAGTCTAGTAGACCTTCATCTTGGCATTGGCCGTTAGCGTGACATTGAGATATGTGAGATATGAGTGAGATAAGAGATTTGTGACAAATCTCTGGGTCCTGGCTTACCCAGCAGTAGCAGTGGGGTTTTAATTTCTAACCATGTCCCAGAGCATTGCTATGTAATTACATTGGCAGATCGTAGCACTACAGGTCCTGCTGTTTCCCACAAGCAAATCCCCTGATGTTTGGAGGGAACTTGTGTTGTCAGAGACCCACTGGTGATTGAATTGGCAGGGATCCTGATTTCAGAAGGAAATACACTCCATAAACCTGTAGATGCTTCTTACTTCAGTTCTGTCCCAAAGACTATGGCTAGATAACATGATTAAAATGAAGCAGAAAAATACATTCCAAGCCAAATAGGAAGATCCAGTGCTTTCTTTGGGAAAAGTTCAGACTCAACTTTCAGGAGAACTATCTGAATCCATTCTTCCTTACGCACGCTGCTTGTCTGAACATGATGCATTGGTAGTATTATTAAACGAACACTCTTGATTGATGGATCATTATCAGATGTAAAGTGTAGGACTTTATAGATAACAACCCAATAGCTGGAACTGCTGTGGGGTGCCATCTTAGAGAGCATGATAATGTACATCCAGTACCTTCATGTATCAGAAGCTAGAACACAATGTGCTGCTTCAGTGCAACTTCTGCATCCACGTACAATGGTACCTCAGGTTACATATGCTTCAGGTTACATACACTTCATGTTACATACGCTTCAGGTTACAGACTCCGTTAACCCAGAAATATTACCTCGGGTTAAGAACTTTGCTTCAGGATGAGAACAGAAATTGCCGCGTGGCAGTGGTGGCGCGGCGGCAGCGGGAGGCCCCATTAGCTAAAGTGGTGCTTCAGGTTAAGAACAGACCTCCAGAAAGAATTAAGTTCTTAACCCGAGGTACCACTGTATATAATACATTGCAACTTTGTAATTCTGGTACTTTAGTGTCTTCAGACAAATAGGAACCTCTATCCTTTGGCACCCAGAAAAAAAAGACCCAACAGTTGCAGAAGATTTTGTATGTCTTCTATTCAGATAACACTGGTACTGTAATGCATTTGCTGGCATTATAATGTTATTCATGGGTGCATTTTATAAGTAAATAAATAATACCTGTATGGTATGAGGGTAGAAATTTGCTGAACCCTATTTGACCTATGTTCACCCATCATCCAGTTGCCCCCTTGTGGTCAATTTGAACAGTATACAAATCATATTTGGATTGACCCCATCATGCACTACTCTGGAATTTATCTGGGACACAGTACTTGTGCCGTTGATTGCTATAGGAGCTTTCAGTTGCAGGATAGAGTTTATCACATGGGTATATATGAAATGGACATTTTGAATGTCACATGTACTTCATGTACAATATAATGTAAAGCCGGAAAAAAGACAAAGCTTAATAATAATAATAATAATAATAATAATAATAATAACTGTCACCCCACCTCTCTAGTATAGTAGCTTACATTGTATGCTGTGACTGTGTATTTGTTTTTGTACTCCCTTTAATAATTCCAGGGTAGTTTGCAAATAAAATGGTAAAAAGCGCTTCAGTCATAATATCATTTAAAGCAGCATTTAATACTCATATATAAACAGCCTTTAAGTCAGGTACCCCCAAAATCAGCCCTCCAGATGTTTTGGGACTACAATTCCCATCATCCCTGACCACTGGTCCTGTTGGCTAGGGATGATGGGAGTTGTAGTCCCAAAACATCTGGAGGGCCGATAACCACTTTTATGGGAGTAAGCTCCATTCAACTCAGTGGAACTTAACATGCATAGGTTTGCACTTTAAAATGCTTTTCTAAAGCCTGAAAGAATAAAAGGTCTTTACTTAGTGCCCAAAGACAACAAAAAGCTTCTCTGGAGAGTGAGTTTTAGAGTCTCTACAGATACCCTTTTTATTGTGTGTGGTTTGTGTTCATGATGGTACTGGGACAGTTACAACCAATCTTCTTTCTATACTGTTTGCACATGCATACGTTTTAGAGTGGACATACTGCTTGATTTCCCATCAGTGCATGTCTTATAGCTTTCTGCTGAAACGCTGCATCTTTTCAGAGTTGGGTGGCTGTTGTTTTCATCCCTTGTTTTTGTCTTTTGTCATGCTATAGTGCAAGACTGCCCCTCCAGACAGCAATAATGTGGTAAAATTTGGGTAGCATCACAGATCAAGTAATAAAGTGGAATGAGGTGTAGACAGTCAAGTATAAACCCATTGTTAATGCACTTTTATTGTGTCAATGACATGTTGCAGAATACACCTACTGCCCCTCAAATCTGAACCCCAGAAGCAAAACTCTCCAGTCTTAAACCCTCCTCACTCCAAGGTCGGTAAATCTACCTTAGCTAAGATCAATGCAGTTAATTTTGAGAGGGGAAAATAAAAGAAAAAGGTGCAGTGTTTCATAATTGGCAATGTTACAGCACAGTCCTAAGCATATCTCTTCAAAAGTAAGCTTCATTGAGTGCAATCAGACTTGAGTGTGAATATTGTATTTCATTGTGAATTGAATATTAGGGTTTAAACATTGTGTTCTTTTCACTTCTGTGAAGCTACTTGTATGGATCAACAATTATGGATTGCAAGGTCCTTATCACTTGAACAAAGACATTGGCACATATCAGATATTCAAGGCTTATTAAGCCATAGTTTACGAAGTCAGAAATGAACACTGGGACTGTATGTAGTGCACTTCTGTTGCTCTTGCCCTTTCCCTCACTCATGTAACAGGAAACTCTGGATTGAAACAAACCACAACAAAATTGTCAAAGCTGGTGTATGGGGTGAAGGAGCGTTGAGGGTCAGGGCAGGAGTGTGCATCTCAGCTTGTCCCCAGCTTCTATGACACACATTCTCATTGTTCATGCTGCCTGCGGTGAAATTCCAAATTGGGACATTGTTTGGTATGTTCATCATTACCACCTCATGTTTAGCTACTATTTGAACCTGGCCAGATTATTGTTGCTGCTCTGAGTCTTTGTTATCTTCCAATAGTTTAGAGCTGCTGAGCTGGAGAATTCCAGGGAAGCACCAGTGCCCCTTTGCTTTTGTTTGGTTCCAGAAGAGGATGGAACTGGGACCATTTTGGTAATCACAAGCTCATTTGTTCTGAGTTAAGGGGAAAGGGACACAAGTCTATTTAAAAGTGTGTTTTTTGTTTTGTTGTTTTTGCATGTCACTTCCTAACTGTTGAAAACTTTGGGATAGTCACTTACCACCACTATGTACTGTAAGGCCACCTGACCATTTAGCCTTCCGAATGCATTATAGCACATGCCACACTCTAGCGGTAGTTTGTTTGTTTGTTTTTAATGAGAGCTACTGGAGGTGTTTAGGCAGAGGTTGGATGTCCACCTGCCATGTATTTGTTGAGATTGCTGGATTGCAGGGGCTTGTACTAGGTGGCCCTAATGTCCCTTCCAACTAGACAATTCTATAATTATAAGACTCAGGCACCTGGCAAAATGCTGTAGTCAAATGGACAAAGTAGGAAATAGTTCTGGGAGTGATGGAGAATGAAGCTGCTATAGGGGACCTCTATGTATCCCATCATCATTTGATGCCTGCCTCCAACCTGCCTCTTGGCACCCCTCCTCTGCAGCCACTCTTTCTGGATTGCTCTCTGCCACAGCCTCTTTCTGGTCACTAAACCCTGTTACTTCTCCAGCTCCTCCCCCCCAATCTGCCCCTTATTCTCCCTCTGACCACTCATTGGCGTCCCACCACCAATCTCTGGGCTCTGTGCCTTCTTCCCCTGCAGGTTCCCTTGGGGCTTCCCCAGCTGGTGCCTCCCACCAGTCCTCTGCATCCAGCCAGTCCATGTCAGATATAGATACACACAAACACACAGAGCGAGAGAGAGAAATCTATAAATACGTAAAACATTCCCAGTCACATTTTCAAAAATTGACAACACCCTTCCTCATTATGTACCTTTTATTTCCACGTTGCGCTCAAAAATCCAGCATCATTTCAACTCCCCCCCCCCATAAGTAAATGTTATTGTAATGCATTCACTTGCAAAATGCATGGCCGTGTTTTTAGTTCTTTTTTTTTAAAGAATATAAATGTTTCTGGCTGCTTCTTGTTGTTGTTTTGAAAAAAGAGCAGCCATGCACAGATGTTTCATTTGCTTCAGCAGCACTTAAGCAAGCATAACCCCACTGAGGTTAATGGAAACGTTTCCCACACACAGACAGCAGGATCAAACCCCGTTTGATTAAATTCACAGCTCTTGCACAAGCCCAAATAAATAGACATTGTGTAGGTGAAACTGCAGGGTGGCTGAAGAAGTTGGGATACCATTCTTGGTAGACAGCTGCCCATCCATATGAGTTTGGGGGGTGGGGAATCATATGCTTGTTGAGAGCAAGACAAACTAACATTATTCATCTTGGTGTGAGGAAGATGAGATTATTATTATTATTAGCACATTGTGGAATGTGGTAAACACATCTAGAACTGTTTAAATCACACAAAACTGCCAATATTAATAGTAGCAGTTTAACTCTGGCCACTAAGAGAGATGTGGTACTTTAACCTCACATGGAGCTTATTTTTTTGCATCGGAAAATGCATGCATTTTCTTCTGTGAATGCTACAGTTTTCCTCCACTGCTGGTCCTTGAATCAGGAAAACCATGTCAATAAATGATAATGTATCTTTGCATGCTTTAGTTGCATAAAAGTGACACAGGTAGAAGGTTGGGGAAATAATTCTTAGCCCATCGTATTGTGGTGAGACGTTGGGGGCAGGAACAATCTATACGATTTTAGAATATTAGTTGTTACAATCTTGTATAATAGCATCCCTGCCTGTTTCCTCCTTCCAAAACTGCTTCACTGTTAGAAAGCTGAGAGAGGGTAGCAGTAGTCCCCCAAATACTGCCTCTGAAAAGGTCACAGAGTTTAGGGTTGTTTTCCCTTCTTTCAGGGAGGTACTAGGGCCGTGTAACACTAGCAGCCATTCACTCACCAGGCTGAATCTATTTGTGAAATAGGTTAATGGTATAGCATCTGCTTTGAATGCAGAAAGTTCTCAGGTTGAATCCTCAGCATCTTCAGATAGGGCTGGGGGAGACAGGTGTCTGAACTGCTTCTAGACTTCCTGTCTAACAATCTCTGTCCACTGATCTGTCAGACACCACTGGTTAGCTCTCATAGTCCATAGAAATGGCAGGTGGAAATTGAATATTGTTTCTTATGCCACACAAGAGCCTCATCAAAGGTGCCCCACCGCAGGCAACCCACCTGCCAATATTATTAGCTTTTCCAGGTAGGAGAAGCATAGCCAAGACCATAGATTTAGGCTGCACACCTAACCCCACTTACCTGGGAGAAAACCCTGTTGAAATAAATCAGGTTTATTTCTGAAGATTGTGCTTTACGCTGCTGCTATGGGGTTTTCCCCCAATGGGTAAAAGTTCCTAAATATCTGATTAATATATTGATAGTGAATCAATAAACTATTGTTGAACTTCCAGTTGGTGCTAGATTTTAATCTATTTTAATGCCATTAAAAACAAGATAGTGGGGATGTGCACCACACTCTTCAGTCTTTTGTTTAGTCTTTATCCTCTCCCCACCCCAAAACCATTATTTTATTGGCGCTCCATGACATGGGGCACGAGTAGTTGGCATGTATGTACTTATAACAAATTTTGCTATTGACAGTGTGTTAGATTTCACTTTTCTTTTCTTTTTCCAATACTATCTCACTGCTAACTGCAAATGTGATGATCTTAGTCGAGCCTCTAGTAAAATAACATACTTAGCCTAGAGTGTTAATTGTATTTCATATTGGTTAAGAAACACTGGCTTTCAAACTCAAACTATGCCAAAATTTCTGATAACAATGTTAACATTATGCGAGTTCAAGGCTTGACAATTACTGTGCTTAGAAGCTCCTTGGATAAGGTGTTATTTTACCATATGGGCATATTAATTAGCAATAAAAAAAAATGTTGATCTGTATACAGTACTTAGGTTTACAAAGCACAAAGTCCTGCCTCATTATACTGGTGTGAGTTTGTAGAACTGAATCTTCCTTCCTTTCTTCTCTTTATTCCCTTTCCCTCCAGCCCCCAAACTGCCTTCTGTGTGTGCATACTTGCATTGATATATGCATGGCTTTCTTCAATGCAGCGGTAGCCATAGATTGTAGACAGTTTATTGCGACAGCTAAGGAAGTATTATTGTATTACTGTAATCTTGTTAATTAAAAATGTTGTTAAAAGCAGAACCCCCACCCCCGACCTGCCAAATGCAGAATTTGGCTTCCTTGAAGTTTCATTATTATTTAAAAGGTGCCATGCTTGTGGCTCAAAACATTGGTTTAAAAATGTGTGGGGGTGTCCCTGATGGTTCAGTAACTAATGGGGCATATTTTCGACAGGACATTCATTGTTGGTGGGGAAGTAGTGGCAGCAGCACTGTAGCCTCCATAACACACCCATTTCCTCCTCTTTTCTCTAGGCCTTGTTGTCCTCCTCATATTTATTCATAATCAAATTGCTCCTTTCTATTCCTTTCCCCCCTGTTGTTCAATAATATATTTTTTTTGAGAGAGAGAAATGTCATATGGAAAATGTGCAGTGATAGCACATTTATAAAAAAATAAAAAATACTACTAGCACTGGCAAATTTAGTCTATGGATTTGGATTTTGTGTATAAGGTCAATAGTGCAAAAGACCCCATTTAAAAGTGTGTTCAGTTGCTATGCTTTGAATCTGCTTCTCTCATTTATTATCCCAGTTCTACTGTGGAAAACTCCTGAGCAAAGCTAGACTTTAACTAGCTGACACAAGGCATTCGGTTGGGTTGAGTGTTCTATAACACAGTAGCCAGTCCTTGGAGAGATGCAGTCAGCAAGGCAGTGCCAAATTTTTGCCAACTAAAATTTTTCATGGAGGGAGAGGGGTAGTTTTACCACACTTCTTTACTTGCTTTTTCCATGCCCTGCATCTCTTCACACCTCCTCCTTTCTCTGCTTTGCAGCTTCATTGCCTTTAAAAACCAAACCAAACATGAATTCATTCCTGAGATGGTCCACCTAGACTACGAGAGATCACATTGGCTGTTAGAATTAGCCCTGTGATGAGATAATGATGCCAGATCAGAACGAGGTTAGGAAGGATTGTCCTAATTCTAAACAGGCTTCCTGACAATGCCACGCAGCTAATCAGAGCTCCGTACATTGTGATGTCACAAATACAATCAAGAGTGAGGGCAGTTCTTCCCACCCTTTCTACATGGATTGACACCGTAACATGATTTTCTTATTTTGCATCCATTTGAGTGGAGTGTCATTCATTTTATCTGCCTTCGAAAAAACTGTTTAAAATTATGGATCCCACCATGCTGCTAATGTCCATTGTGCACAAAGGATTGTCATTCAGTGTGAGACTGAGCAAGACTTAAAGCTCCATCGGATCACACCTATTCTGCCGAAATGCAACCACTGCTGGGTCTAATGAAATGGAAAGTAGCAGCATCCGCACATGTACCTTCCACTAGAATGCTGCTGTGGATGTGTTGGTGCAAACCACACTGTGCTTCGCTCACAGCTGTACAAATCTGTAGGATGAGGAGGAAGAGGATACGTTCTTTATGGATATAGATGAATGTCAAAGATGCAATTAAATGAACATCATCCTCTTGGCTACTGGAGTTTTAACTGTAACTGAACATCTGTAAATTGTATTTGCATGCTCTGTACCTGCCTTGACTTGTAAGCTTTTAAAGGCAGGAATATATTTAGAGCACCGTAATTCTTTTTGTGACTTGAACCAATAGGCACCAAGAAGCAGGAGCAATGCATTCTGGGGGGTCTGTTAAGATAGAAATTGTGTGCAATGTAAACCTCAAAGGCACAGTTGCTTATTCGTGATGTGACATATTTGCAGTTCTAAAGTAACCAGATTTTAACACTACTTACATTTGGTTTTGAAACCTGAAATTTCCTTTAGTTAACTTTCACATAGATGAGAAAACCAAAAAATTGTACTTAAAATTCAGTGTAAAATTCCAAATGTCTTAATTAATGAAGGCTTAGAGATGGCTGACAATGCTGTCTTTAGGCATGTAACACTAATGCTCAAATTGTGACATGCCCACGCCTAATAACTGTTTTAGAACCTTTTTTTTAATAAAAAAAATAAGTAGTTGTCAGTAGTTAAGAGAGTCACCCCAGCGATATGTAAATGGCAATTGTAGTGACAGGGCTAAGAAAGGCACAGGAATACAAATAACAAGAAACAGGATTTTTTACATTCAGAAACACAAATACCTTCAAATAATTATATTGTAATGAACTTAATTTCCCTCCAGTGGTAAAGAATATACAAAATATTTTTGCATTAAATATTTTGATATTTGAACTTTTATGGATGCATGAATAAGGGTCCTTTAAAAGAATTATTTACCACTCATTTGCACTCACTGCTCTGGGTTATATGTGGATAGAGTAATGTGTGAATCTGTGCACTTATTTATATGTGTGTGTATAATTACAAATCACTAATACAGTGGTACCTTGGGTTACAAACGCCTTGGGTTACAAACACTTTGGGTTACAGACTCCCCTAACCTGGAAGTAGTACCTCGGGGTTAAGGACTTTACCTCAGGGTGAGAACAGAAATCACACGGTGGCCACACGGCAGCAGCGGGAGGCCCCATTAGCTAAAGTGGTACCTCAGGTTAAGAACAGTTTCAGGTTAAGAATAGACCTCCAGAACGAATTAAGTACGTAACCAGAGGTACCACTGTAGCTCAAATTTAGGAAGCATAGTGGGTGACGGCCATGATGCTGAGGGAAGTTATCCAACATCAGAACAAGGATAGAGGCAATTTTGGATGATTCTCTCTCTCTCTCTCATCTGAAGCCTCCTTCCTGTACCCTTCCCCAAAATCTGCTTTGAAGGGTAGAGAGGCTTCAGGAGGAAGGAGCACTTTATGGAAATTGCCTCCCTCTCCAATCTGCAGACAGGTGCCATTTCCTTCCAAGTGATGTTCAAATCATTGGATCCCAATCCCTATCTTGTTCACTTTTAGCCACCAAAACGGTTCTCCATTGGGCATGGTAGCTAGGCAAAACCCATGGCTAGCACAGCGCAGCATGTTAACTATGCAGCCTTCCACCCCACTGGGGAGATATTTGGGAGAGCAAATATCCAAAGGCCACACTGGCCCATTCTTCTTTTGCATTGAGCAGCAGTAAATCCACATTTGTAGTTGTGGAGGTGCCTCATTTGTTCATGCCCATATGCTCTGGGTCTTCAGCACTCCCAGATTGTACTTCAGCATAAAACTAGATATGTGGGGACCACTGCCTGTTTGGAAAGGCACAACGTGGGAGATTTTCATATTATGTTACACTTTCCTCTACTTTTTTGTAGTCCCTAACTCGTTGAATCTGCTCATCGCCCAGCAGCACTTTAAGGTATTTAACAAGAGAATGATAATTGTTTTCTAGAATCAACAGCAGCAGCCCAGATTAACCCTAGCTCTCGCTCTCTCTTTTATCTCATGTGGGACAGAATGCCTCTTTTAAGATAATTTATTTTTTTATTATTATTGAAGTATTTACCGTATTTTTCGCCCTATAGGACGCAGCGTCCCATAAAACGCACTTAGTGGTTTTTTGGGGGGGGGGGGAATAAAGGGGAAAAAATTATTCCCCCCCCCCAGGCGCAGGGCTGGGGCGGGGGAAGCCCGAGCTTCCCCCGACTCCAGCCCCCAGAACAGGCAACTCTCCGCAAGGCGTGGGAGCCCAGCGCCGAGCTCCCGCACCTTGCAACAGCGAAAGCCTTCATTTGCCCCATAGGACGCACACACATTTCCCCTTCATTTTTGGAGGGGAAAAAGTGCGTCCTATAGGGCGAAAAATACGGTATATCCCCATTTTTCTGGGCAAAAGCTTTAACGAAGCAGCTTATAAAATGAACCACCCCATAGCAAAAACCAACATTAAATGCAATGTAATGTACGGTTGTTGAAATTATTCATTTTAAAAAAATAAAATATGAAATGCAAATAAAATCATTGAAATAAGATAGCAAAATTCAGAGAGCAAGGATAAATCACACAATAACCATTTTAAACCAGACTAGGAGTCACCAGTTTTTGAGGGTCGGTGGATGAGTTTGGAATTTTGGGAAATTGTCATGGGTGCCAGTCACAAAATGACTGCTGTAGCGGTTTGGCAAAAGCACAAAATAGCTGCTGTGGAACATGTAGGAAAGGATGGGCTGGGGAAAACAGTTTGTCATGCATTGTGGATTTTTGAGGGGATATTTACCCAGATCTTTCAGGGGTACCACAGGAGGCAGTGGTGGGAAAACTGGCACCCACAGGCACTGCACTAGTGACTCCTGCTCCAGACTGACATCAGCGGTTGAAAGCAGACTGAAATAAAAATATCTGTGAGGCCTTTTAAAATGTTGAGCAAGGAGGAATCCAGATGTACATTCCATAAAATGGAGTTCCACAACGGCAGGGTCACTGCTGTTTCTTGCTTTCTCCATTCTGATGCTGCTGTAACATGAGTGCAGTGCAACACATGTGCGTTATCTAAAAAAGAAACTTTGCAAAATTCATCAGTTCGTCAACTACAAATTTCTCCAGTTGAGAGTCCCATATGCTTGCACGTTTGAATCTTGAATAAAATGGCTGGTATTCAGTTGTAAGTTATACCTGCTAAAATGAATGGACTGAGCATAATTGTGTTCATTATTTTCAGTGGGTTTACTCTTGAGTAAAGCTCAGTGGACTACTACCTGGCATTTCACATACTGAAACTATGATCCAATTGAGTGCAGGAACTGAAGTGCTGGTTTTGAGCACTTAATGGGTTCCATTACTGAAACTAAATATGTGAGAACCTGATATGTGTCTGAGTGAGAAACCACTGGGAATCCCATGTAACTGTGCTCCAAAAGGGTCTACTCTAAGTATGAGTAACATTGGTTGTCACCCCATGACTGTATTAACCAAGGCAAATAAAACTTTTCTTGACACTTACTGGTATTGATGTCATGGAATGTTCTCAAATACTTTTGATAAAGGGAGAGAAAGTTAGAGGGTGTCACCAGCCAGCTTCTTTGGAGGAAGTTAAAATTTCTTAGGATACAATCCCACTGAATCCAATTGAATTTACTCCTGAGTAGACATGGCGGGGGTGTGGGTGGGGATCCTCCCACAGAGAACTTAAGGACAGTAGTCCAGAGACTTGGAGTTGGAGCAATGACTCATTTTCATATTATTGTCCTGCATAACTGGACCAATCTAAATCCTAAATGTGGCTAGATTCCTCCTTCCTTGTGTTTTAACGTCTGTGCCATGTATAGACATAACATTAAGTAATAAAAAGGTCCTAGTGTTTCTAGCAGATTTAGGAATAGAAGCTGTGTGAATGGAGATCACTATTTTAAATTGCAATAGCTTTAAGATGAAAGAACACCAACAACATTTTGGTGAGCAGTGGGCAAGCAAAACCTATAGTGAGGTCTAATTAGGGCTACTGCTAAATTTATATGGCCCCCACAATTAAAAAAATATTTTAAAAATAAAGCAAATCAAAGTATAGACTATAGTCAAACTCCTTAATTGTGATGCATTTGCTGAGTTTCCCTCTTCCATCGTCAGCCCTGCTCTCATGCCATATGGTCTACCATGGAACATTTAACTTGTCAGATATAATGGATTGTCCTGGAAGCAGATTTTTGCTTTGAGCACTCGACTCCTTTCTTGCATTTCACTCTCAGCTCCAGGCTGCAGGATGAAGGATTGTGGTGGAGCTGCAAAGAAGAAACACACAGTTGATTCCCCTTAAGAGAGTGACCTATATGCCACAAATTTTTACCCGCGAACAGAGGCATTATCCTTGTCACTGACCCTAGCAGGCTGCATGTCAGAACCATTTAAATTTGTCTGGACTTAACAGATTGTGCAAATGTTTCAGAAATCAAGTGCTTAGGAATAATAAAAGCTTGTCATTTCAACTTATGCAGCAATGTTGCAGCTCGCATTGGCCAAGCAATGAGTATTATTTGTTGTGACCTACGTGTAACCTAAACTGCCTGCTTTGTAGATCTTGGGTACCATCCACCGATCCCTGCTGTCGTGCAACTTCCATTTATTCCAATGGCGCTTGCATGGTCTCCCATTCAAGCTCCCATGACTATAATTGGAAGCTGTGCTTATTCACCTAATAAACTTAGCACATGTCCCCCAAGATCACTGAACATTTGTGTGTGTGTGTGTGTGTGTGAGAGAGAGAGAGAGAGAGAGAGAGAGAGATTTTACTACTCTGTTTATATTTACTATATATTTATATTTAGCATATCTTTACAACCAACAAATCTACATCAGATTTAAAAAGTTTGGAAGTACAAGTAGAGGAATGTTTAGGGTAACCACAGAGTTCCCTCTTGCAAACTGTAGGGTTTATTTGTTGGGTCTAAATAGACAAATATAAGAGTGGGATATTTTCCAGCTACCACTGTAGCTGCCCGCAATACCTTGGTTTTGCAGTAGTGGCAATACTCAGTTCCTGTTTTAGTACGATGTATTTCTTACAAGTGTTAGTGATAGACTCTTAACTTTTTTTTGCTTTTAATTCTTTTCCTATGAGCTGCTGAATTCAATAAAAGGTGTACAATCAAAAACTTTAGAATTTTTCTGCTGCTTTGGCTCCAAAATCCATTATTGTGTAGAAGGGGGGAAGATTTAGAAAGTGCTAAAAAGTTATTCTCTTCTCAAAATTTCAGTTGATGGCTGCTTAAAAATAACACGTGCCGCTTTATTTTCTGAATGTATCAGTAAATTTGTTTCAAATAGTGATGATTTTTCCCCCTACAGCACACCTGACATTATGTTGATTATTGGAAGAAGTGGCAAATTTCCCTGTATTTTCAGAACAATTTTCATACCTGTGGCAAAAGAGGAAAAAGCAGGTCTCAAGTGTAACTATCATATTAGGTTATGTATGCCCTCTGCTGGATAATGCTAATTTGATCCTTCTGGATGGATTTCTTAAACTTTTCATTGGTCTTTCACTTGGGGAATTCCTAATATTACCTTATTCCCTTGTTTACCAATTATGTTATCCAGTGCTTTTTCCCCTGGGGGTACGCAGGGGGTACGGCACACCCCTAAACATTTTGTGAATCTTAAGTTTGGCCTGATTGAGGGGCAATATTTCAATATGAGTAAGAAAATGAGAGTACCCCTAAACATTTTTTTTTACAAAAAAAGCACTGATGTTATCTGAATTATTGGTTTCTTATATTATCATTAGTAGACGTCCATTTGCCAACAAGGTTAAAGTATAAATTGCTGAATTATTTTTAGTATTTTCTTACAAAAGCTAACCACACAGCACTGTGAAACTCTCATTATTTGGATACCCTAATACGATCACAATTCCTTTAATGGATATAGTTTGATTTCAGGGTGCTGTGAATAGTACAAAGTGCTGAAATAGATGAAGCACAGCTAGCATATATGAGGATTTAGACATGTTCCAAACTTAGTGTATTTTCCTAGTGATAGCTTGTCACTGTGGGCACTTAAAAAATTACCATTAAGGCAGCTCTGAAGGAGGAGAGGTAAAGTTAGCTGGGATTGGTAAAGTAATATATATTGCACTAAAATGAACTGTGTAGGCAAAATAAAAGCAAGACATAGCATTCTATATTTGCTTTTCAGATATGGATGTAAAGTATCAAGGTCAATCATTGTATTGCATCTTTTTAAAATCCTCCTTCCCTCCCTAGCATGTGTGTGCGCACAGGTACATATAGACCTGTACACACACACACCTAAACAGCCCCATGAATCTTTGCCTATTGATCTGTGATAATATCTAAGCACATCTGATAAAGGCACTTTTGCTTCGACGTTTTGTTTTTAAACTGCTTTCAAGTTTGTGGTGTGTAAAAACATAGGAATAGACCAGCAGGGTCAGGCTAGAAGCCCATCTAGTCCAGAACTCTGTCCTCACCAGATGCCCATGGGAAGTCTGCAAACAGGACCTGGGCACAGCAGCGCTCTCCCCTCCTGTGGCTTCTTTCTGGCAAGTGGTATTCAGAAGCATGGAGGCAGAGTATATCTGTACCTACAGCATATTCTCTGAATCCCGCAGTGCACTCTTGGGTGCACCTAGTGCAATGGTTTTCCAACTGCATTGTGGAGAGGCCTGGGCTATTTGGGGCAAATTGTCTATCAGAGGTTTATCCATGAGAAGATTGGTTATGGTGAACAAGTTCCCCCGAAAGATAGCTTGCTCCCCACTCCTGGGGCAAGTATACATTTGGTATGAGATGTAGATGCCTTTTGGAGGTGCTGTACGCATGACATCATTCCCATGTGATGGCCTGAAGAAAAATGCCAGCATAATTTGGCAGGGGGACTCCCCTCCCCAAGCCTCCTCTTCCAATGGAAAAATTGATTTTTTTAAAAAATAGGACATGTTTTCTTTTAGGATGATGAGCAAATATTTAAGACAGGGTACTTACTTACTTTGAGCAAACTGCGGGAGGCAGTGGAAGACAGGAGGGCCTGGCGTGCTCTGGTCCATGGGGTCACGAAGAGTCGGACATGACTAAACAACTAAACAATAACAACAACAACTTATGTATATATGTACCCCCCCCCGCAAATTTCTAAAACCGTGTATCAGGAAGACCTTTATGCAAGACTATGTACAGTATCAGACCATTACGATTTCTGTAGGTAAAGGTAAAGAACTGCTGGACAATTAAGTCCAGTCAAAGGCAACTATGGGGTGTGGTGCTCATCTCACTTCAAGCCAAGGGAGCCGGCATTTGTCCACAGACAGCTTTCCGGGTCATGTGGCCAGTATCACTAAACTGCTTCTGGCACAACGGAACACTGTGACAGAAGCCAGAGCGCATGGAAATGCCATTTACCTTCCTGCCACAGTGCTACCTATTTATCTACTTGCACTGGTGTGCTTTCAAACTGCTAGGTTGGCAGGAGCTGGGACAGAGCAATGGGATCTCACCACCGTCATGCGGATTTGAACCGCCAAGCTTCCGATCAGCAAGCCAACAATTTCTGTACACTGACGGCAAACAAGTCCTCAGTTGTACATTGAGTGTATAACTCTCAAATGCAAGAGCAAGATGCATTTCTGCTTGGAGCTCGCTACCATTGACAACAAGAGAAGAAGGAAAGATTCAGTGCCTTCTTTGATTGTGACCTTCTGCTTGTTGGCCTAGTTGGTAGATCTGTTTCTGTCCTCTTGACTAGGCCACAAAGGATTGGGACTGGGAAAAAGTACAGAGCAATATAATTTTGTTTCCATCCTATTCATGCAGCTGCAAATCTGTTGGATCCAAGATTTAAAGGCAGAAATGAAAGTGTCTATATTACTGTTTCTGAATTTGACATGGTTATAAAGCAAGCAGCCCACTTAGGGCTTGGTGCTTGAAAGCTACTCTCAAATGTTTCAGAATACAGAGCATCTTCAGCTATTTGACCAAATGAATACAGTCTGGGATTCTGCCAAGCATATTCCTCCTGCAACATGGTGGCAAGGCCTCCTCTTCCTACTCTTACCTACTTCAGATAGCTCTATCTTCTGCAGCACGTGAAGCTGGTCTGTCTTTGGAAATAATCACAGCAAATCAGGAAATAAACCGACATGCAAAAGCTCAGGAGCTAGTTTTAATCTGGGCAAGCCTTCGGTTTTTAGAAATCCATGTTAAATATGATGACAATGTAAAGAAACAGAAATTGATTGTGATAGCTTAGAAAAAGAGTCTGATTACATTTCATGTGGCGTTCATCGATGCTTTCCTCCTCTCCTCTCTCTCTTTGTTTGCTTGACACCTGAGGAGAAAACCCCAAAAATTTGTGTCTCCCCTCCCCCTCCCCCTCCCCCTGTCTTCAAAATTTCTGAAAATTTTACATCTTTATCCCCATCCCATACTATTTGTGTTTCTAAAACAGGGGTCAGCAAACTTTTTCAGCAGGGGGCCGGTCCACTGTCCCTCAGACCTTGTGGGGGGGCGGACTATATTTTGGAAAAAAACAATATAAACAAATTCCTATGCCCCACAAATAACCCACAGATGCATTTTAAATAAAAGGGCACATTCTACTCATGTAAAAACACTCCGATTCCCGGACCGTCTGTGGGCCGGATTTAGAAGGCGATTGGGCCGGATCAGGCCCCCGGGCCTTAGTTTGCCTACCCATGCTCTAAAGCATATTCCACTGAAATGGTTATAATGCATTTAGTGCCGATAATGCATTTTTGAAGTGCTTGCTGCCTACATGTGTACACAGAGAGTGCTTTCCCAAGTCACCTCTTATTGGGGCAGACAGTTTCCTGGTGCTTCAGGGTGTTGTTTTTACCCACAAATCACCAGAGCAAGGGCAGGTGGTAACATTTTTTGCCCTCCCTCTGATCTGGCTTTATGAGGACACACACAGCAATTAGAGTTTGGCCATGTGCTTGGAGGGAGATGGGTGCTTCTGGCCTGCAGACCTGTGGGTGAAAGTAAAGGGGGTGGGATTAAAAATGTCAACTGGTAGCACTGGGAATAGTGGATCACACTGGCACCAAGTGCACAGGTAAGTGGGGCAAATTTTACATCATGCCTAAAATTAACTGAACTAATTTTATAAACCTCCATCCTGCCTCCTTTTACCAGGCCATCCTTATACTTCCATTATGATAGGACCAGAGATGCACCAGCAGAATGACAGATACACACACAGGGTTGGACTAAATGACTCTTCCAACTCTTTCAAGATTCTGGGATTTGCCCCTCTCAGTGTGCATCCTTTAGTCTTATATACGATACATCCCATTTACCATGTTGTCCTTTCGTTCATTATATGGACAGATAAAGCTGACTTAAACTGCAAATTCACCCCATACACTTAAAGTGAATCCAGTGCACATTTAAATCACATGACATTCCCCAAAGAATTGTGGGTACTGTAGTTTTCCCCATGACAAGCCCTTAACAAAGTACACTTCCCATCATTCTTTGGAGGAAGCCATGTGCTTTAAATCAGTGCTGTGTGTGCTTTCAATGTGTGGTGTGGATCTGGAAGCAGACTGCTGGTCCATCGGACCCACTATTTTCTATTCTGACTGGCAGCAGCGCTCCAAGCCCTCAGGCAGCAGCATAATGGTGTGAAAATTTGAGATTACAAAACCTGGTTTACTTTTAGGACAAAAGACAGCCCTCTGGCCAGAATGGGAATTGCTCTTCATAATGATCCAAACAGTGGATTTATCCACTAGCCTAAAGATATGGTTTAAAAATAGATATTCTGAGCCATTTGCTGACCCACATGGTTTGTTTTACCAAACAAAAAACTGGATCAAAGAAGCAGTAGTGATTTAAAGTATATGTGCATGGAATTCATGATGGATAAGAATCCAAGAATTGTCTACTGGATCAGACCAGTAATTCTTCTAATCCAGCAATTGCCTTCCTACAGGGGTCAGCCAGATTCCTCTAGGAAACCCACAAGGAGGTTGTGAAGACCACAATCTTTACTAGTTACTTTATCTGCAATATCTTCAGAGGTATACTGGCTCTGTATTTGGCTTCACTGTCATGGTTACCAGTCCATCAGTGTCTACCTGCCATGAATCTCCCTAACTCTTTTTAAAACCATCTAAGCAAGTGGCTATCAGTGCTTATTGTACTCCGTCAATTCTGCTCCTTTCAAGACTTCAGAAATCTGTAACTCAGTTGTTTTAAGATAGCTGTGCTTCCTTGTTGACTGAAAAGCCAAAGTTTCCAAATACTTAATCAAGCACCAGCAATATCGAGCAATGGCCTCTTGGCCTGTTGGCCCTTAACCAATGATGGGTTGCTTTGCTTTTAATCCAGACTTTCCAGAGGCTTGAAAGAGCAGGTGCTTATTTCTGCATTTGAACTTAAGAATACTGAGATAAAAGGAAGCTTCTTGTAACCAATGTTCAACCATAACAAAAATGAGATCAACAGTGCATGAAAGCCTTATGAGGAATGGGGCTACTCCAGGTTCTCCTGGATTTGCTTCTTACCCCTGAAATACAGTCCTTGCTCCCTTTCCGTTGCCTAATTGTCATGCTACTGGATTAGTCACTTCCAGGGACCTGTCAGATATAAGAGACCTTGGAATATAGGCTCATGCTTTGTGTGATATTTTGAGACTTGGTGGGCTTCGGGTGTGAAATAAAGGATGGCGCTTAAATTGATCTCAGTATTCCTGCTTTAAATAGTGTATTTAGGACCTAGATATAGATTTTTTAAAATCCTATATTTATTTGATTCTAAGGTGAGAGCCTGAACCCACTGTGAACGGGTATTTTTTTGCCTGAACGGCATATTTTATTATATTTTCACTTTTACTGGGGCTAGTGGGCAGCCTGCATCTCATTAGGCTGTTAGGCTGCCAATGCCGCAGTGGGGTCTTTTGCATATGTACTTAGGGGGTTGTTTGGGTGTGCAATTGTTGAGAAGGTACCGTGTGTTTATGGGTGTAAGTTTGGGCAAATGAGTGTTGGTATAGGTTGAGATACAGGTATGTTAGTAGACACAGAATGAGTGTGTTGAGTAAATTGAATCATATTTTTGGATTTGATGTATTTTCTTTTTGTAAAGGACTTTGCAATCTTTTCTTATGGAATCTGTATATACATACTTCAAAAAAATACATACATATTTTCCTGAATTATGGTTGGACAGTGTTCTCGAAGCTACCAACATGAGTCGGACCAAACTGCAGGAGGCTGTGGAAGACAGGCGTGCCTGGCATGCTCTGGTCCAGGGGATCACGAAGGGTCAGACACAACTAAAAAACAACAAATTTTCCTGAATATCCCCCCCCCCCAAGCTTTCAAATCCTGAGATTTAGATGACTGGTGAAAATACATTTGTATTTCAGATGTAAAATAAGCTGTACTGTAGT
This sequence comes from Podarcis melisellensis, assembly GCF_964234715.1. Taxonomy (NCBI): domain Eukaryota; kingdom Metazoa; phylum Chordata; class Lepidosauria; order Squamata; family Lacertidae; genus Podarcis; species Podarcis melisellensis. The sequence goes on from NC_138543.1 coordinate 50,237,823, forward strand.
GGATAATCAGGAACTCTCTGCTCCCAGACATTGGGACTGAGGTATAGAGTGCTACATGAGTGAAATCCTCTTGTTTATTGAGTTTATTTTGCCTAGAAAAAGCAGACAAATTTAGAGATGAATCATGGTGGTAAAATATTTTTTAACCCAAGAAATAGACTTGCTTTAAAGGCTACCGAATAGTAGCATATTTGTTTTGTTAAGCCTTAATTGAAGGACCATATTATATTTGTATTGTTTTCAGTTCCTGCATCTATTGAACACATCACTATTTCAAGTCCAGGATATTCAGAACTATTTACTTACCATTTTCTTTTAAAAAATGGTAGTATTGTTCAAGCACAATTTAAGGCTGTGACTCCCTAGTGTTCTTTGTGACACAAACAATATATGTATGCTCTGTAAGCGTTGAGGTTGTGGATCCATTAGGAAACCTGATTTGTCAATGCTGGACAAATATTTGTTGGTACTAACTTTAAAAAAAGGCATGAAAAATTCTATACATTGCATTATGTAGTCCTTATGCATTAGTATCAGATATTAAGATTATAAACTGGCTAAGAGAGGGGGGTGTTTTTAGGTGGGGGTGTCTTACTGTTATCATTGTATTAGATGTGGGGAAATAGTGTCCAGGAAGTAATTAATTTTTTTTGTAAAAATTCTGTGCCACATTTCAGAGCACAAAGTTTTTCCAAGGTGGCTTATATTCATATTAAATCATTTTTAAGTGACACCGATTTGCTCAGACTTTCATTGACCCAAAAGACTGGATCCTGTTTTACATGTTTGAGTCTTCTGAATTTCTGCTCCATATGCTTTCGTGTGTTTTTATACTGCTGTTTTGCTGGTTTTAAGTTGTATTTCAGTTTCAACGTTTGTTTTTAGACTGTAGACCACTTGGGGGTTTTAAAATATTAAGCAGTTCATAAAAGTTTTTAAAATAAATATTATCTAATACATTAAGACAGGGACGCAGGTGGCGCTGTGGGTTAAAGCCTCAGCGCCTAGGACTTGCCGATCGAAAGGTCGGCGGTTCGAATCCCTGCGGCGGGGTGCGCTCCCGCTGCTCGGTCCCAGCGCCTGCCAACCTAGCAGTTCGAAAGCACCTCCGGGTGCAAGTAGATAAATAGGGACCGCTTACCAGCGGGAAGGTAAACGGCGTTTCTGTGTGCAGCTCTGGCTCGCCAGATGCAGCTTTGTCACGCTGGCCACGTGACCCGGAAGTGTCTCCGGACAGCGCTGGCCCCTGGCCTCTTAAGTGAGATGGGCGCACAACCCCAGAGTCTGTCAAGACTGGCCCGTACGGGCAGGGGTGCCTTTACCTTTACCTTTAATACATTAAGACTGAAACAACAGCATAAAACTCTTCGGAAAAGCAAGTTAATAGTATCACCTTTTTTGTAAATAAATAAATCAGACATTGAGCGGTAGCAATTTAAAGTCCATCTTACCATTTTGTTCAAAGGCAGAATAGATTAAAGACTTTTAAGAAAAGAAAACAGGGAAGAAGCCCCCCCCCCAAGGCTCTCAAGACAGAGAGTTCCACAGATAAGGGGCCACAGTGGAAAAGGTCCTGTCTCTTGTCCACACCATTAGTAAGTGAGGCGAGGTCTGCTGTTGCAGATGATATATGTGATTAAACTGATTAAAGACATTGCTAGCCATTGCTACTGCCACAGATAGGTGAGTCAAGGAGAACACCCCATCCCGAGATGTAAACCTCAGCCTAAAGAGAGGTCAACTCCATCCAGTACCAGTGCGGCAAGATGTGCGATCGGCAGTGGCTCTGGCAAGCAATTGGCAGTGGTGGGCAGGCGGGTAAGCGATTGGCGGAAGTGACCTCCCCCCCCCCCCCAAAAAAAGCTAAGCAACTTAATTTCTTAATTTTGGGTTTAAAAAGGGGGGGTTGTCTTATACATGGGGCGTCTTATACACAGCAAAACACAGTATATTTGCTTTTATTTCTCCACTATCAGAACTCTACTGGTTGAGTCTTCAGCTGGGCTTCTTCTGTGTGACTAAAGTTGCCCTTTTTCATTTCTTCAATTTCTTTCTTTCTCTCTCTCTCTCTCTCTCTCTCTCTCCTTCCTTCCTTCCTTCCTTCCTTCCTTCCTTCCTTCCTTCCTTCCTTCCTTCCTTCCTTAAATGTTCATTAAAATGTGAAACAGCACTTCCCACTTGCAAACTAGCAACTTTGCTAATGTTGCAGTATCAATTTGATCTTAAAACAGCAGCGGTGGCAGCACAATGACTATCGATTACACAGTGACTATCGATTATGCAGGAATAAACCACAACTGGGTAGACTGTTGAGAAGCAATTATTTGGATTAACCAGCTACCAAAATAATGAGCAAGTACTGTGTTACATGCACTTAGGTCAACAGTGTTCTGGGTTGGGTTTAACTTCAGGATTTCTCCAGGTACTATCTGTTTTGAAGGCTGTTTTGTGTGCATGCTAAAATACCCAAGTGGAAACTGGGGCAAAAGCATCTCGGGGGATAAGTCTCCAATCAATGGCATGTTCTTGGACAGTTTTCACTTATTCCACACATGCCAATTTTGCAATGCCTCTGTTTAAACCTGGATGCCCTCCAGATGCTGAACTGCAGTGCCCATTGTCCCTGACTGTTGGCCATGTTGGCTGGGGTTCATAGGACTTGGAGTTAAGAGACATCTGGAGGGCCACACAATAGCCACCCCTTCTTTAAACGAATAGGGTCAACACAGGAATTGGCACAGTCCTGCACGTGGTGTGAGGTGCATTGAATCAGCTTGACACCTGAAAAACTGCCCACCTGGAAGCATCCTTCTGTTAAGTGCAGCTTTAAGGCTTTCATTTCCTTTGTCTTATGGTGGCTCTGTAAAACTGTACTATCTTCTGTTGTAATAGCACGTTGCACTGGCACTGCAATGTCTCTTTAGAAACAATCAATCTTTATTGCATGTCACTGTATATACTGAAGTCTTTCACTTTGTGAAAACACCAGCATTCTTCAGTGTGTTTCCCCCCCCCCAATATCTCTGAAGCACCTGCAATTCTTGTAGCGCCTCTAAAGTTATTCTAATATCCTGTTGACTTGGGATGCTTAATACAATTGTTCAATTCAGATGTCACAAAGCCTAATCTCTAAACCAGCCATAGGCAAACTCGGCCCTCCAGATGTGTTGGGACTACAACTCCTATCATCCCTAGCTAACAGGACCAGTGGTTAGGGATGATGGGAATTGTAGTCTCAAAACATCTGGAGGGCTGAGTTTGCCTATGCCTGCTCTAAACAATGGATTGGAGATCATGAGTGCACCATAGATTTGGGAGCTTCTTGCGTGCTGTTTCCATCATTCAGTTTGTATTTAATATGAACCATAATTCACTCTGATGCCTGGATTGGGTAAACTATGGTTAGAGGCAACCAAATCCCACTTCAGATCATGGTTTTCAGACAAGTCCTGGTTACTGCTAATAGCGGTGGTTCCTCAGCAGGGTAGTGGAGGCACAGAGAATCTCCCAGTGGTGTTGTGGGGATGTTGTGGAGGGAAGCAGGAAGGATGGAGGAGTTCTAGGCTGCAGGTGGCTGGTCTGCTTGCGTCCCAGTGAGCTCAACACTGCATCTCACTGCCTCCACCTCCTCTGTGAGCCACCACTGGCTAACAGAGTGTGCTGATTGAGATGTAGTGATGAGCTTTGGTTAGAACAAACAAGGAAACAGAGTAGGGAATCTTCATGCAAGAGCAGAGGGGCACCATGTGAATCTGCTGCAGATTCGTATTTCTTAAAACCATGGTTTGGAAATCAGACTTTGGTGATGTCTGAATCAAGCCAGCGTTGGACTGAAATTAAGTTCTGTATCAAACAATTCCTGTGGCTCTCTGCAGTGCTGGATTTCTTTTGACAGCCAGCTGCATTTGGTATCAGTAAACTACCAAGCTTTGGGCAACTACTCTATTATTGCTGTGTGGTCCAAAAGGACAGTTAGCCTCCCTTGAGATGTGAGCAATACCTACCACACTACATGCTGGTGAATATGTTTTTAGAGTTGAACATTTAATAATCCTCTCTGGAGGGTCCTTTAGAGCATTTCTGGGAGGTTTCTGCAATTGCGGGGGTGGGCACTAAGAGAGGGCGAGCCTGCTCATGCAATATTGTGCTGACTGATTGATGTGGAAAAACCCCCAAAGTGCAATATGTACTAAAGGGCGGGGGGGGGGGGGAGTATATACCTTTTTTGTCTATATGATGTGCGATAGAAAAAAGTATGGAAATAATTCAGCTAAGCGATTTTTTAAAGGCACTTGGACCATCATGTAGCCAGCTGCATATCTACACACTTATTTTAATTGGAACCCTGTAATTGGTAGTTGCTTTTTAAAAAGGGGGATTGCCAGCCAGGACAAGATTGTCTCACTTTCCAAGCACGAGCCGCCCATGTACACCACCATAGCTACTCAAGTCTATGAGAGACGCTGAAGTTAAGCAAAAAAGAAAAAAGGAAAGGGGGAAAAACCTCCCCCACTTCTCTGTTCTACTTCAATGGATTTTCATTTTTCAGTTCCTGGTGATTTTTATTTATAGTGGAACTCAGTGGGGAAAGGCAATGTCTTGCAGTAAAAATAGGAGCTTGGGCCCAGACAGAAGCAGTCCCCCAGCTGAGAAGTTCGCAATCCAAGCACATCAGAAGTTCGTTGACCATCATGGTTTCATCTAAAGCCAAACTGTAGCTGAAAACTCTACATCTGGGATCATTTGCAATTGTATCTGGATTCTGCAGCTTGAGCCCAAGTCTCTGAGAATTTTAAGATGCAAGATCAACATGAACACTGAAGCAAAATCCCTCACAACAATAGCTGCTCCTCCAGTTCCCTCAGCGGACAGAAAGGAGTTGCCCTGTGCCTCATTATTTTCCATGGCAGAGTAAAAACAAGGTGCCCTATCTTTCAGAGCAAAAGAAAAATGTTATGTGTGAGAGTTAGATGACTTGCATTTATTCTTTGCAAGTTGCTTAAATTTTCTACTTAATTCGATTAATTTTTCAAAGCACACCATGGAGAGGCAACTGGCTTCTTCATTGACTGATTGGAAATCCTATACTGCTTCTCTTTTTCTCTGACTCTCTTGCTCTTTATTACAGTACATCTCAAATGCTTGCAAATGCATAGTAAGCAGTCAATTGAGTTCATTTTAGAGAGCCTTCCTTTTTATTTTTCGGGTGTTTATTGGGTGCACGGGTGTGGATTATGCCTTGGAGAAGAGCCTTGGCAGTTCAAAGCCTGCTTCTCTTTATATGTATTTTGACTGGAGTGTATTTATTTATTTTAAAAGGCATTAGTATTATTGATAATATATTTCCTACCCTGAAGACCACTACTTGCAAAATATATGTGTTGTTGCTGCGAGTCAGCCTCTCGTTCGAAACCCTGGTTTCATCATGTAAAAATAGATCTTTTGTGTTAGCAATTGACATGGTATTGGTCTTCTTTGGTCAAAGGGAAGGGAAAAAAACAAATTAATCAGATATTTGACAAGATTTGTTATTGGCTGAAATTTCAATACTCTACCCTCCCCAGTTCATACAAATATATATATATTAACGAGTACATTAGATATTTTTTTTAATTAAAAAAAGATGGACAGCAGTAGTCCGTGCAGTAAAAGACTTGAGCGATTAATGCTACCCTTATGCCTCTTTTGAGTAGTTGTAGCCATGGGGCTTGGCACTTCCACCATTGTCTTTGTGCCAAAAAATATCCGCAGCGACTGCCGCATTCTAGTACAGGAGGGTTGAGTCGAAAATTCCGCAGTGAATGCGTCGAGTTTCTACATTGCTGTAGACTCTTTCTTTTTAAAACAGATCCCTCCCCAATCCATTTAAAAATAAACAATTGTTTGTACCACCCCAGTTAAGAAATAGACATCCTGGATTGCTGGGTTTCAGCAGCACCTGAGAATGTTGCAATATTGTAAAGTAAGCATAGAAATTCTGGGTGATCTTTCTTTAAAAAAACCAAAAAAAAAAACCATGCACACAAATAGTTACTTAAAGAGCCTACTCTAGCATATTATCAACACTCTTTCAAATTTTATTATCTGAAACAAATGTGCCAGTGAATTTTAAGCAGAAAATCAACATAAAAGAGTGCAGCTAATTTTAAATGGACAGGTTTTTTTTTTACAAATGATTTTTTCCCCTTCCACAAAACGAAATGTCATTTACAAAAAAAAAAGTCTGTTCGTTCCATAATGACAATTGATAGTGAATATATACAAACACAGAAACACACAGATACCCAAGCACACACTCATCTCCAAAGGGTTTCTTGTAAATTTTGATTATTTTGTTCTTAACTGGGAGGAATCTGGTTGGATTTGAGAGCAAAAATAAAGATGCAATGAAAGTTAAAGGCATACACTATTAGAATGAAATGTGTTCACTCATGATCTCCAAAGCTATCTATTTGGTGGTAAAAGTGGATGCTACAGATGAAATCTTTACAAGGAGCATAATCCTAAAAAAAAAAGTCAATCTCCTGCTGGTTGCTATGTCTCTTTGGTACCTCACAGACTTCGACAGAGTCCTGGACGAGTGCCCATTGATGTCATGGAAACACTCAAATTACTGAGAATGATTCATGTCTGTGCTGTTCTCTTATCCTCCCCCACACAAATAGAAGTAGATTTTTAACCCTGACAACTTGTAATTTGCAGTGCGTTTATTTTTGTATCTGGATAAATATTTTTTAACAACTGAAATTAAAACAAGGCAGCCTGTGACTGATCTGATAGTAAGGAGGCGGACAGGTATTCACATGCAGCAAATAGAAATGTTTGCTGGGCTCTTTGTACAATAAGGTTGCGATTGCTGGCTTTATTCCTCTGGCCCTCACCCCAGCGTTAAATTTTATTGCTTCAGTTCACCTAGTAGATTCACCTAGTAATGAAGTTCTCCTTACAGGTGCAATGCTGAGTAAAAGCTACACTGCACCTATTCCTTTCAAAGACTCCTGTCCACCTTGCTCCCTGTTTTGTGTCTTGTTAACTCAGTATTTGAATTGGTCATGGCTACTGCTATATTACTACTATCCTTTGTATTAATTGCACATGGTACTGACTTAAGTCATAAACTCAGTTTAAGGAATATTGCTTTCTTGGTCTGTAGACAAATTCATTCTGTAGTGTTGGTTCTGTTTTCTGCCAAGGCACAGATGATTCAAGAACAGGTTACAAGATCTTACTTTTTCTGGCCGTATAATGAGTTCAGTCTATGGAGATATTCTGCTGTAAATGCTCCATTGAAAGTGGCAGACTAAATGGGAGCACAGTTGCGTGTTCATGTAATTCCTATTCCTTTCCAATACAAGAGCCCCCCCTCCCACGAGTGTGCCCTGTATTTCTAAACAGGGTAACTGAATACAAATAATTTCATATGAGCATGTAACATCTGCAGATGCCATTTTAAGAGCTTGTAGAATAAGCACAACCACAATTTGTCAGTGTGACTTTATTTTATACCATAAAGTCACATAACTTAGGCACTGTTTTTATTGAAGCCTAGCCATATTCAGCAAATATTAAATAGTGCCTTACATGTATTTAATTAAGTGAAGACTAGGTTTTTTGACATGCATTCAACACTGTCTCTGGGAAATGAAGTAGCAGATTCTTAATGTACTTTATTCAATATTTTCAGTGCAAAAAAGTAAGCATTTTCTTTTTCATTGGTTATGAGTCTGTGAAATTCAGAATGCGTATTACATTCTCAAATAAAATTCTTTAAACCACAGGCACTTGTGCAAAGGACATGTCTTTGATAGTGATAGTAATTAAATGATTCATTTGCAGGGGTAATGTACTGTACTACGTATAGTCAGTTATTGCGATTTATTATATGCTTGATTGGGAAAACAACCTGAACTCTGCATTACATTAGATCTGTACACCCAAGTGTCATTATTGTTGACCACCCATTGGTAAATCGTACATGAATCAAATGTAGTTGATATCCAATCACATTGTTTTATATGTGGTTCTTGCTGTACTAAGCCATTTAATCTTATCTCTGGTGATCTTGTATGATCCCCATAATTGCAGATAAGCCCCCTGCCCACTTTATCTTAATCTATAACTTCCTCGCTATAGGAGTCTTAATCACTTGGGTGGTTTTCATGCCATCTCTTTGATATCAGCACCCATATTGTTCTTTGTTTCCCTCGTGGAACAGGGCTATTAGGGTTTCATGTTTTTCACCAGTCAAATCCCACACCCCCTACCCCCCTTGGGTTTTTTAATGTTCACCTTTACATTTGGAAACTCTTTTCTTACTGAAGTAACAAGAACTATTTTTGACTATGTCATGTGCAGTTAGTGTTCTAAAGGAAATCAAAGGAGCATATAAGGGAATCAAATTAGGTACTTAGAGTTGGCACAGAAACCCAGCACTCTATTCAAATCCTTTGCAGTTCTGAGGCAGCTGAAACGCTGGTAGGAAGTGACATTTTTTGATCCAAATTTTTCTTTCCTGAGTGTAACTGCCGAGCTCAGGTCATTCGCTAGGGAATTACACTGAGAAAGAGTGAGAAGAATCAGACTTCTGAAAGGTTTCTTTGCTAAATTCACCATCTGGAGAGCTTCTGATTGATTACCTCTGACCTCACTGGTGACTGCAGTGTAATCAGTGAGAATTATTATGGTCAGGTCATGACACGGTAACCTTCCTGCTGTGTACGTAAAAATAAATTTACTCAGGTTTTAGGGATGGGGTGAAAAGGAAGAGGAAAGGAGAGTTGTTTGCTTCTTGAGAGAGGTTGCTGATCCTGTTTCAGGGCTTTAGGAAACATGAGTGACATTTGGAATGAGAACAGGGCATTTATCATACCAAATCTTGAAGGTGACTTACAACATAGTCCCCCAAGAACTTCTTTTTCACTAGTCCTGTGAAAATGAATGGCAGTTGTGCAAGAACAGTGTGTCAGTAGGCCTATCTAGTTATGTCGTTATGAAGGGCACCAGAGGCCAAACTAGATAAGACTATGAGCAGTCCATGATGGACTGCCCTTATTTATTTATTTTTGCTTTTGAGTTTAAAGCAATCATGAAGCTTCCTTCCCAATTGTATCTTTGCTATAGCCCTGTAAAGCTTACTCTTTTGCCCACACCACCAGTCTATGCCCCGCCCCAACCCCGTGTCCCATGCAATGGAATGTGAAGTAGCCCCCAAACTGAACTCTGTGATGAAGGCTTTTAATGAGTAGGAACTCTTCCCCATGTAATAAGACTTCAAGTTTGGGCAAATGGAGTATTTTCTATGGAGGGTGGATTGTAGCTCGGAAATGAAAATGCATAATATGCAGTGATTGTGTTCTAGTCCAGGATTATAGAAGTTGAACCTGAAGAAAAGGGATAGACAGTGCAACCCAATAAATAGTCTGCTATATAGATAAAATAATTATGCAGTATATTATTCATAGAAATGCATATGTCAGCTAACACTACTTTCTCTGTTGTTGTTTTTTAAAAAACAGGTAAATCAGAAAGGGGCTCCTATTCATCATATGGGCGAGACTCAAACCTACAGGGTTGCCACCAGGTAAGAGCCAGCCATGATACGGGAAAATGTACGGTCTTACGATTTATCCCAAACATGATTTTTGTGGATTATGCAGTCTCAGTCTTGCTTTCTGAGGACGCCAGATGGTTTGCAAAGGGGTCTTTAACAAAATTTAATTTGTGTTTGAAAATGTAGATGTTAAGATATTTTTCCAGTTCCTTCTGATTATTGTCTGTGGATTTCAATTAGTATCCTCGTATCATGTTGGTAGAGTATTGATCAACCTCCTTCCGTACCGTCTTCAACATGACAATTCCTGACTAATGGCACAACTTAAGGAATTGTAAAGGGAGAGCACCCACGGAGGATGTGTAAAACCCTTGCTTTGGATGGCTATTGCAATAAATTACAGTTTTCATAGAGTCTGTATGATGTTGTGTGAAAACAGGGTTGTATTGAAGGATAAAAATGTCTGAGAAAATATGATTTGTTGTCCCTTTTTGTTTCTGAATTGTTTTTGGCTGGAAGTCAAGGCCAGCAGGCTAACAGCAAAACCGTCTCAAGGGAAGCATGCGCGAGCTAGAAAAATAAGAGTAGTTTAATTAAATAATAAAATGCCAATGTAATACAAAGGTATAGCATGTGTGTGTTTGTGCCTCTGAACACTCCACATTTGCATACTTCTGACTCTCCAGAGAGCGCCTTAGTCTAAAATTGCTATCAATAGCCAAACGTTTAAGCTCCTTTCAAGCCAAGTGATAAAAAAAGATGCTGCAATATAATTTTACCATTCATTTCTCTCTCTCCGAACCTTTGCTTTCTTTCTTTCTTTCTTTCTTTCTTTCTTTCTTTCTTTCTTTCTTTCTTTCTTTCTTTCTTTCTGGAGCAGTAGTTGCTCAATTTTGAAAACTACAGAGAGGGATTAATACTCTCTTTTTAATATCCAAACTTTACAGAGTTTTAACTCAGCTAGCCAAAATACGTATGCTGTTTCTCTTGTTGAAGGGAGTATGTGTTCCCTCACCCTTTTTATCCTTTTAATATGGTCAAGTCCCTTAGCGATATGGGGGGAACAATGTGGGATTTTGAGGCTGCGGGTTGCTACTCTGTTTAATTAAGCATAGAAAAATATAAACAATTCAAGTAATTAAATAGGATCTTGCCTTGGAAAGTACACACACTTAGTATTAGTGTATCCTTAGAGCTGGCATTCCATTGCCTTCTTGCATCTGTTAGCTTTTTCAAGTTTGGACTTTCCAGCCTACTCAGATAAGCCATCAGTTCTTTCCAGATCTGTAGCCAGAGATTTGTGGAAATGAGACATGAGAGTTGCTGGGACAAGAACTTAAGGGCTGCATTTGTTATCAAGTGCAATTCACCCCACTTTTTTCTGGGAGGAATTCCACAGAAAAGTAAATTTACAGCCATTCCAGGGCAACGGAAACATCTTTGGAATGCAGCTGCAAGTGCTAGGAGCAGATAGCTTAGGCAATGAACAGCTTAGTGCTGTGTCTCTAGTGTAAAGCTTTCAATTCCTGTGGAAGGCCTGTTCCTGTGTATCTGGTTTCTGAGGGTCAAGGCAGAGGTTGTTCTAAGTGAGAGAGGAGGAGGTTGACCACATGCTTCCTTTTTTGCAGGTGGTGGTGGAACAAACTGCAATTTTCAGAGGGGCCCTCTTTGTTGGCTGGGGAAGTAGTCTTATGTGATTTTGGACAGCTTTGTGTGTGTTTCTGTAGCTAATAATAATTTATACTGGTTCCTTATTATAAGCAACAAGATTTCCCTGCCGACTTTAGTTAGAGCAAAGTCCCCTTAAGCTGTGAAATTGTCATTCAAGCTGCCTGAGACTTTAGATACTTCGTGGAAAAAGAAAATAGCTTTTCCTTTTGTTTCAAGCAAAAAAAGTAGAAAGAAAGCTGCGCTGGGTGCATTTTTCACATTCAACCTCCTGACTATTCCTATAAGAGTCCTTCGATTCATTTCAAGGCTCTGGCGAATACTTTACTTATTTAAAATTATTCCATGCTCATTATAGGTTAGAGTTTGCTGTAGTGCCACCATCAGTACCGTCACTGATCCTGCATGTTTATTTAGCTGTGTTACAGTTTCTTTGTGTCCAGATACATGATGCTGTTGCAAATCTGTCTAACAATAAATGCCTACGCATAATGCTCAGCAAAAGTAAGTCATCCTGTGAATGAAATACACCTACCTATAGAAAGTAGGTTTGTCTCAAATTTGCTGCCTTGTTTCCTTATCGTTGCCTTGTGAGTTTGAATAAAGCATTGTTTTTTCTCCCCATTTTACCCTCCCCACCCTCTGTCTCTGCCATCTCCTTTAATCACCCCATAGCTCTTGGCTCCCCCCCTGCAATGGAAATGGAAAATTAGCATTTCCCAATCTTCATCCATCTCTGCTCACCAACCCTTTTTTATTTGCCCCCCTCCATTATAATAACTTTTTAGCTGACCACTGAAAGTCCTGTCATTTCTCACAGACCAATACCCAACTTCTTCTGTTGTAAGAAATAAATACTCAGCTGACTAATTCTGTCTTCATCTTAAGAAATTGCTCTATAAATCGGAGGAAACAGATGATGTCCATATCTAACAGCCTTGTTATTCATAACTTTTCCACGATGGTACTGTTTCTTAACGTTCTTGTGTACAGTTGTGTAAAGTCCAGTTGCAGGCAACCCTAATCCTTGAAACAGATGCTTGAGTGCACCTACTTAGTTCTGATTGTCCTCAAAATAAGGAAGTGGCTGGACATTTTTTGACAATGCCAATTTACATTTGAAAGGAACACAGATTCAAACATTCCTGGAAAAAAGCCAGGGGAGGTGGGTGAAGAACAATAATCCAAGAATAGTGATTACCTGCTATGAAACACAGAAAACAAGCTCTTAGCCAAGTAAAATAGCAAGGCCAAGCTCGGTCAACGGTCATGGAGGTAAATGACTGATCTCAACAAAGAAGATGGGCAGAAAAAAACAACATAGGAATTGAAAGTTCAAGGTTTTGATGTTACCATACGAAGCACTAAATAACTTGGGATCAGGGTTTCTGAGGGATCACCTTAGCCCCTAAATCCCAGCCCCAGTGATAATGATCAACTGGGGGGCCTTTGGGGTTCCACATAAGCTGGAGACTTGCCCTGTGACTGTTAAGACTCAAGCCTTTTGCATAGTGTCTCTTGCATTTTGGAATCTGCTTCCCCTTGAAATTAGATAGGCAACAGCGATCTGTACTTTTTGTCGTATGCTGGACACTTGTTTTGTTTCTACATACCTTCCAGGAAAGACAAGCCTTTTCGCTGATAAGAATTCATTGGGGTTTTGTAAAAAAATAAAATAAAATGAATTTACATTATTGTATTGTTTGCAATATTCAACTGTTTTTTGTTTTGTTTTTTGTATTTACTGCTAGCTGAATATTGTAAGAAGCTTTCTGAAGGCTTTTTTATTTTTACGTTTTGCTTTGAAAAGCAGAGTATAAGTTCATAAATAAATAAAGTTCTTTCACTCATGCTTGAAAGTGGTTAGCTCAGGGTGACTAGGGCCAGATCCAAGTGCTGATGTATTTTTAGCGGGTTGCAAAAGGCCTATAAAACTTTATTCAAAATGTGGTTATGCAGTTCTACACATCAATAAAATAATGTTTATTTTTGAACTATAAGAAGCAAGAGATGTTACATACTTTAAGAACATAAGATGAGTCCTGCTGGACCAGGCAAAAGGAATCTTGTTTCCATCCGTATTTATTTTATTTATTATTATATACCCCTTGTTTGAGACACTTCCTCTACAAAGTAGCTTATAATCACCAATGAAAAGAAAGTCCACCTGATAATAAAATATAAACATGCCAAATATACAGTCAACTGCCTGCCACAGGACCAGAGGCAGGGCATGAAGCCATTATCCCATTGTTCGTCCCTCAAGTGCTCCACTCCTGAAATGGGGGTTTCATTTCGCTACTGTGACTGATGCTCCATCTGTCCTCCATGAATGTATAATCCCCTCTCAAAGGTATTTGTGCCATCCACCATCATATGATAGCAAATTCCCTAACTCTTTGTTTATTTAGACCTTTATGCCCAGGGAGGATGTTACTTGGTCGTTCACCAGAACTGAAAAGGCCCTTTCTTGGGGCACCATCCACCAAACCTCTGAAGGTGGGGCTGTCTAGAGAAGGACCTCAGAAGATGACCTCAATATGCGGGCAAGTTCTTGTGAACCATATATGGCCTTAATGGTTACCACTGGAGCTTTGAATTATGCTTAGAAAATATACAGTAATCAAATATTTACTGTTAGCCAATGAATAGTTTTTATCATCAATCTTCTGGAGGAAAGCTACTAATGTTGTAACCCTAAAGCCACGTCCCTCCATGTGTAGGAGTCTGCCATAAATTATTTAATATTTTTGAACCATTCATTGACAACCTGTCTACCAGGTGAAATGTTTAGGGGAAGCAGAAAGTTCATGGACCGTGCAGGAACTATCAATATATTTATTTTAACATCCTGTTACTAAAATACAGCAAAACTTCATTATAGCAAAATATAGTAAAGAAATAACTATTTTTGCAGAGCGGGAGGCTGCCTGCCATCTTCGATTTGTTGCAAAATGTCCAAGCAGAGATTAAAGGAGGCTTATAAATGGAAAAATTCCACAGGACCTGAAAGGTGAATGGAAATTACTCTTATTAGAGCTAAGAAGCCTGACCCTTTATTTGTAGATCTGAGTGCCCAAACAAATATTACCAGATGCTTACAGCAAAAAAACAAAACAAAATAAAAATCCCAAAACAAAAACCAGCTTCTTATGTTCTCTTTTTCTACTTGTGTGTGAGTCACTAAAACCATTGCAAGCAAATAAACTCTCTTCTTGCTGAGTAACCACGACATCAATATCTATTGCACCTCTTTTCCCCATGGCATACAAACTAGGAAGCACCATGCTTTAAGCAACATGAGATGTTCCCTTATTTGTGGTACATGGACAAGCTCATCACTCCATGGTTTGTGTTGATAGTAGCAGGTGGCACTGGATGAGCAGGGATGACATAAGCTGATTACATCAATGGTTTGTGCTGGTCACTGCAAGCTACTTCACAGGCATCTTGCACTCATGCAGTGACCTTGGCAGTATGCATATCAGTGCCTCTCGCTCTTAGTCACCACTCAACAGCAGGGGTCAAGTAGTACACCTTTTCCTTCCATTGTGTACCACCACTGAGCTTTCTCAGTGTTTTGCCTTCAATTTTGTTCAGAACGCATCACCAACAGTCAAGCAATAACTGCTTGTAGAATCACAGAATCGTAGAGTTGGAAGGGACCCTGAGGGTCATCTAGTCCAACCCCCTGCAATATAGGAATCTCAACTAGATCATGCATGGCAGATGGCCATCCAACCTCTGCTTTAAAAAGTTCAAGGAAGGAGAACCCACCACCTCTCGTATACTGGGAATGAGGCTGAACATGGAGCAAAATTTGATCCTAACAAGGCTATAGAAATGCAGTATGCTGCTTCAGAATACTTCAGAATATAGGTGGTTGATGACACTTTATGTAAAACAACAACAACATAACACATTATGCAAATAGAAAATTCAGGGAACAAATGAAAAACTCAGGGAGAAAGGTTTCAGCCCCACTCTTTGCCTGCTTTCTGTTTTCAAGGAGATTTTACCATAGGCAGTTTATATTCTGCATTTTCCGTAAATAATTTTGTACTGAAATGATTCACAGGAAATAAGCAGTCTATAATAAGAGTACATAATCATTATAGAAGTTATAATATCACTGCAATGTAATACTAGCAATACAACAATTATTTCACCTTACATGCATCAAAAAGTGAACATAAAGCTTCCCGATAAGTCAATTTGGAATATTATCAGAGAGGAACATTTATAAATATGATCCACATGGTGTTAAAAATGTATTGTTTGGTATTTTAGTTGAACATTCAGATACTACCTGTTAAAACTGCAAATTTATTCTTATAATAGTTACCGTATATACATATTTTGGTTGTTTACTGTATTAACTTCGTTATTTGCAAAATTTAAAAAATGAAAGACTTTACGAGCGTCTTAAATTCAGCTGATGGGTCTTAATGGCTCTGAGAGTGCCACATTCCCCACCCCTGGCCGTTTAGGAAAAGGTAGGTCAAAAAGAGATTGGCTGAGATTCAGAAACTTATCTTACTCTTAATGGTTAAGGCTGAAATCATAAATACACTTACCTAGCAGTAAGCTTCATTGAATTTAACAGGGCTTACTTGTAGTAGACGTGGTTCAGATTGTGCCGTTAGTTAGAAAAATTTCCAACTTACACCAAGCTTTTCTGACTTAAAAAACTTTAGTTATCCTACCCGTTTCTTATAATTCTCTAAAAGAGCAGGCAGTTACAATTTCTGGTAGAAAACCTTCACAGTCCCATACAAATTCTGATGCTAAAGGGAACAAGGGAAAGGGAAGCTGTTAGGATGGTAAAGAAAGGACTCAATGGCTCCAACCTTCTTTTCACCCACCCTTGTTGTGAAATTCTTCTTTCTTAGTGAGAGGGGAATACTAGGACTGCAATGGATGTTGTGGCCAGGAAACCACTAATGGAAAATTCTTAACTGTCTTTAGAGATGTTGAAGAAGAACTGGGGAAGTTCCATCATTAAAACTGAAGGGAAGTGCAAGAATCATCTCTCAATGATATCTATGGATATATATGCCCAAGGAAAGGAAAGGGTCACAGTAAACTATGGTGCAGTTCACATTCCATTGAAGCCAATGATAGAAACCTGACACATTTCAATAGAGTTGCAGTTCACTCAGCAAGAACTTGCTGACCTCAGTTTAATTTAATATTTAAATTAGTTGCAGTTTAATTTAACATTTGAGGAATTAGGTAAGGAATTTTGTTGCTTTTAAGTAAAACATGGAGGTTGAACAAATCCAGCTTCTGACTTGATTTCTGGAAAGTATTACCTTCTGGTAAGAGAGAAGATAGGGACGTGGGTGGCGCTGTTGGTTAAACCACAGAGCCTAGGACTTGCCGATCAGAAAGTCGGTGGTTCGAATCCCTGCGATGAGGTGAGCTCCCGTTGCTCGGTCCCAGCTCCTGCCAACCTAGCAGTTTGAAAACACATCAAATTGCAAGTAGATAAATAGGTACTGCTCCGGCGAGAAGGTAAACAGCATTTCCGTGCGCTGCTCTGGTTTGCCAGAAGCATCTTAGTCATGCTGGCCCCATGACCCAGAAGCTGTACGCCGGCTCCCTCGGCCAATAAAGTGAGATGAGCGCTGCAACCCCAGAGTCGGCCACAACTGGACCTAATGGTCAGGGGTCCCCTTTAAGAGAGAAGGTATTCTAATGTTCAGAAGGAAGTTGGCAGTAGCCTACTTCAACTAGACAGATACTCTGCGTTTCTCCCAAAGCTGCTCTTCTCTAGGAAAAGCAGGTTTGGGGCTTCTGTTTCCTATGTATGTGTGTAACATGTAGACCTCCCTCTAATTTACCGACCCCAAAAAGGAATAAGGCTTCTGTCCTGGCAGAAATAATTATGTGAGACTAGTGAAACCACGACTGGTAGCCTTTAAGAGGTATTTGATGAGTTGTGTAGGTTTCATTTATTTTTAAAACTAATTTATTATCCGCCTGTCACAAAACAAATTCCCAGGGCAGCCGATATCACAATTAATCCATAAAATAAAATGTACAATATATGGATCAGAAATAAATTAAACAGAAATCAATAAATAATATATTGTTAAGTCAAATAAGATATTGTTATGTCAAACAATTAATAGCTTCTGGCAAATCCCGTTAGTGTACCAAAGTGATTTTTGCTTTATTGAAAATTGTATATTGCATTTAAATATTCTAAAGAGCTAGTGGTGGTGTCCCTCGTTCTTTCCTGTCCCACATTTCTGTCCTTACAACACCCCTGTGAGGACCGTTAGGGTGAGGTACAGTGGCTGGCCACACATTGCACACTGATTTTCATAGTTGCTGGGGATTTTAACTCGTGTCTCATGAATCAGATCACTGGTAGGTCATTTATTTTATTTTATTTTATTTTACCCACATCCCACACTGCTGTAACCAGTGTGCACACATGCTTACTGTTGGATGTAGATGAGTGCTGTGATCATCAGCCTTTGCAAACTCTTGCTTTGCACCACATCATTAAAATTAATAGCAACCAGGTGACAAATATTCCCCCCTCCCCCCTCTCTCTCTCACACACACAATTTCACACTATCTGTCTCTTAATTTGTACTTTATTCATGAACATCAGGGCCTGGAATCTTTCCTGCTTTATTGGTATTGTATACAATAAGTTATTAAATTTCATCTCTGTAATACACCTGCAGTAAAATAACAAAACATTACTGCACTTAAGGAACGTGTGTGTGTGTTGCAATGTTTCACCCCCCCTCTTCCAAACAGCTGCTTACAGATTTCAAGATCGGTTGTATATATTCCCTAGAGCCCACCTCTAATAATCGAGACACATCTGCCATTGCAGTGTTATAGGCATATGTGGTTTTATTGAAAGCTATACCTATCTATAAAAAAATTAAATAACTACTACCTCAATTAAATTGGCAAGCTACCTTTTGTGAAGATCATATTGCAGACCTCTTGAGACGCAAGAGTTCATTTTACTCTTCTGTTACAAATCACTAAGTATGTTTTTTGATTAGTCAAATAAGTAGATTTCTTCTTGCTCTCGTGGCAAGTTATCTCTGCCTATTATCAAATCTCCTTCCTGCTCTCTGCACATAAAAACACATAAATGTTGTATTGAGATAGCATTAAATCAAATAAAAGCAAGGAATTCAGAAGATAAATTCCTTTCTCTTATATCTCTTTGGTCCCTTCACTTCTCCCCTTTCCATTGTTTCGGGACAGAATATATTTTAGGAGTGTTAGATGGTATGGTGAATGAGTAGACAGTGCAGCTGATCCAATGAGCAAGTTGGGAGTGGTAGAACATATTGCCTGTAAATGAAAACTACCAATGCTGCTATATATGGAAGCACTTTCTGCTCATGCATGATGGGGTTGAGCATTGTGGCTGGTCAATGTAGTGCCCTCCAGATGTTGCTGGGGAAAAATTCTTGTCATTCATGATTGGGCTGATGGCAGTGGGAGTCCAGCAATGTTGGCTACTCCTGGTCTATGAAATATTGCCTTCTACGAACCATCCTGTGTGTGCAATTTATATGCATTTATACATTTATTTAATATATATAATATAGTCTTTTACTGAATGTTTGAAGCTGTACTCAGTAATACTATACTATACTATACTATACTATACTATACTATACTATACTATACTGCCGCCCAGATGCTTTGAGATCTTCCAGAGAAGCTGCTCAGTGTTCCATCTGGTCTCCACTTGGAACAGGGTCTTCTCAGAAGTCACCCCACCTCTCATTGGAGGTATACTCAGCTCCATAAAGGCTGCTTTCTAGAAACAGATAAAAAGTAATTGCAGGAAGAGGCTGAAATTGGAGGAATTAGAGGAAGCTGCTGTCCAAAATAAGATGCTCAGGCGAACCCCTGATCCATTATAGGACACAGAGGGCCTCATTATGCAGCTTCATTAAATTCCTTCTTCCTAGGCTTCTGGGATGTACAGGAATCCAAGCAAGAGCTGTAGAGACTAAGAATGCATAAGCACCCCAAATTTAGATCTCTGGCTTCTGTGGGTGGCTGTTGGGGCTGTTGGGGCACTCTCACCAGGTCCCCACACTTGGCCTCATTTGTGAAATGATAGGAGCTGCTTCCCTGTGGTGTGAATCCATGTCACTGAGGAGTGCATCTGAACATCCTTCCAACCATGTGGGAGAAGCCCATCACATGGGTCTTCCAAGCCCAGTCAGCACCCTGGTCCTCACTCTCCCTTATGCTGCACTCCTTCAGGCAATAGAGGATATTCTAAAATCATCTCCAGTTTGGATTCCCAAGCCTACTGCAAGGATATCCTTTGTTGATGTTCTTCACCACACTACTGTGGCTCATGCCAAAGGCACATGTTTTGGCTACAGCTGTCAGTGTTAGAGTGGCATGCGTCTCCAGCAAGCCATTTGAGACCCTCCGGTGAACAATAAAGCTCCACAGCTGCTGCACCATTTCATGGCAAGTAAAATTTACTCCCATCAAGACTTGGTGGTGGTGTCTCACTTGTACCACAGTCTGGATCTTCAGTTGTTTACAATGGATACATGCTGTTAGGTTTTTGTTACTTGCTCAAATTGTGGTTACTTCAGTCAGTAGGTTCAGATTCTAAACTTTGATTGCACGTAAAGGCAAATATTTTCATTCATACACACATACACACACATATGATTTTGTTGATGCAAGATGCCATGAGTGCCACAGTCTGAAGCAAAAACTGGGATACTTTTAGTAATAAATAAATAAATTGAAATGAAATTAATTTAATAATAAATAGCATTACATATTATTTGATAATAAATAAAAATAAGTAATCTTATGTTAACCTTTGCCGTACAAAGCTTGTACACATTTTGCATTGGTATTTTTTTTTTAAGACAGTGTTGAAATGTAGGAGACTTCATTTTTTTAACAGCTCAGAACCAAAATACATAAATAGAAAAAGCAAGACACCAATTGGTCAAAGAATGAAGCAGCTAAAGTTATAGACTATTACTCAGAGTCCTTTTGGCCATGCTGAGTCCTGCACAGTTCACAGACAGAGTCCTGACTGGAATGCTGTGACTGTATTGTTATTCCCATCTTTGACACCACTTTTTATGAAGGGGTTCCTGGTTGTGTGAATGGTTCAGTATATAGGTGCAAATCAAGTTGAAGTTGAACAGGCTGCATTCCTGTATAGGCATGCTAGTGTGATGTTTATTTCTCTAATTTCCTGGTAAAAACCTCCAAAGTGGTAAAATCAATATTAATAAGTGCCCTGTTCTAGACTGTACTAGGTTTTCTTTTATTTCTTCTTTTCCTGGATGCTGTTGACTCCAGATTATACACTAATTACACCGAAGTACAGGTTTAAATTGATGCAGACTGTGACCCTGTGCGCATTTAACTTGGAAGCAAGCCCAACTGAACTCTGTGGGCCTTGTTTCTGAGTAAACATGCATAGGATCAGGGCTGTGGATCATATTGACTTGAGGGTTAGGCATCAGACCAACACTTGCTGAATTGATTGAAATAAGTGCTGTTTTATATGCAATATAATTATAATTAGCTGGTGTGGGACAACTCACCTGGAAGTGTGTCAAAGAGGTCCTTGCCTCCTTTGTCACTGCTGCGGAAGTATAACAATGAAATTCAATGCTAAGAGGAACACGGGTATTCTGGAAAAAATGTGACCCTCTGAATCGAAAAGAAACACTACCTTAGTAATATCCTGGTCACTGAAAATAAACACAGCTGCTTCTAATGTCCAAGAATAGCATTCCCCCCTGCTGAGCCACATTCTCCAGTTGTTCAGAAGCTTAACCTGTAATTCTCTTTGTGGCATCCTGAGTGTAGAACTTGAAATTAAAAAAGGGGGGAAAGAAAAGGACAGAAATAATGGCTGCACTGAAGCCTACTAAATGGGCTTTATTGCATGTACAGCTGTGGGCTGCATTGCAGCGGAAAGTTAGCGGATCTTTGCTGATAATGTTACTGATTTATCAATTTTTATTGACTACCATGCAGGCAATAATAATGGTGGCTCAGTGATAGGGCATCTTCTTTGTGTGCAAAAGGTGCCAGCTTCCACCTCCAGAATCTCCAGGTAGAGTTGACCTAAAATCATGAAGAACTGTTGCCCGAAACTGAGCTAGACGGACCAATGGCTCAGCATAAGGCAACTTTCTATTTTCCTTTATCCCTAAACCCAAGCCTCAATGCTGCAGTAATAAACAGACACAACATGGAATAAGCTCTCTTAAGAGGAGTATATGTATGTATAGCATCCCATTAGAGAGGCGGATAAGGTTCAAGGAAGCCAGCATGTTGCATCTAGAAAGTGTAATTTCTTCAAACGAGAGTGCTATCCAGCATTGTCTCCTCTGCTGATGGAAGGCATCGGTCAGCAGAAAGGGGAGGGAGGCAGTTTTCAGAGATGTACCCTTCCCACTGCAGTCTCCCATCCCTCCCTAAGGTAGAGGATAAAAAGGCTTTTGGAGAAGGTATCCCCCTCTTATTCCCTCTCCTTAAATCTTCTCCAGATGTTTGGGAGACCCTGCTAAATAGATTCAAGCGGTGCATTGGGGGAGGAGGAATCGCCAAATATTGTTTCTGTCTGCATGCCTCTGATGGATATCTTCCATCAATGGAGAGAGCACCGTCGGATACCACCTAAAACCATTGCCTTTGGCCTCTACAGAATCAGTAAACAAAATATCCAGTTGAGTGTCTTTTGTAGCTGGTTGACTGACTGAACCCAAAGAGCGCTCACTAATGGTTCCTCATCATGCTGGGGAAAAGCGATAAGTGGGGTGCCACAGTGTTCTGTCCTAGGCCTGTTGTTCAACGTCTTTATAAACAACTTGGATGAGGGGATTTTGAGGGGTGCTCATCTAACTTGCAGATGACACCAAACTGTGGTAGGATTTGGAGGGTAGGACCCTAACCAATAGCTTCAAGTAACAAGAAGATCCCAACTGAACATCAGGAGAAAGATTTCTGGTGGGAAGAGCTGTTCAACAGTGGAACAGTCTTCCTTGGAAGGTGGTGGTCTCCAAGGGGAGGTTTTAAAGCAGAGGTTGGATGACCACCTGTCATGGATATTTTAGTTGAGCTTCCTGCCTTGCAGGGGGTTGTACTAGATGACCCTGGGCAAAATATTTTCTTTTTTGGGGGTGGAGTTAAAGGTTACTGTTATTGTTAATATTGAACAGTCCCTCAGTGCTTTTAAGGAGGCGGGGGAGAAATGTCAGTGTGGATTCATCATGCCAACAGTGGAAAGCTCCAGGTCTCAGATGCCTTCCTCCGTTTAGCTTATACTTTTTTCCTTATCTCCTAATACCTCTGAGCTCTTAGTATTTAATAATAATAGTAAATAATAACAAAGAGAGAAGGGCACATTATTGTTCTTTTCAGCTTATGATGAAGTGTCTGTCTACCAGACACAGGATTCGTCTTGGTATGTTTAGTAGCAGTGGAGAAGTTAATATTTTTATTTTGTTTTGAAGTTAATGATGGAATGTAACCATCTGTCTGCATTTTTATTGGAGATTTTTTATATAAAAAAACTGTTTTCTTTCTGTAATAAAAGAAGTAACTTGGCTCTGGAAGGGTTTGCATTTTGATATAATAGGAAAGCTGATCTTATCAAATGCAGAGGCTGAGGTTGAAATGTGGATAGCTCCCATCTATTTGCTTTTCAAATCCATCTAGGGGAGAATAGTCCAGATAATGTCTAATAAAATGAATGTATCTCTTCAATATAATACATGTGGGCATTTTTGTTTCTTCTTTTTTAAAAGAAGCATACTACTGGAACATATGGGGTTAGATTTACAACCCATGCATTAACTAACACAACACAATGGCAAAAACCTAGATACAAGGTGTTGTCAGCATAACTGTACCAAGGTGACCAATTTTTCTCTGCAAAAGAGATTTAAAAAACAAGCCCGTAAATTTTCTTTTAATGGACTTAAACCTTAGTAGTGACAGATAATAAGCTTAGATACTATAAGTGATTTTGCAGATAATTCTTCAGTGAGATTATTATCCACATAACCAGTATGACTCTCTTGCACCCATTTGCCTCCTCTCGCCCACTGCTTCTGGCTGCTTGCCCTCCCTGCTTTCTGTCCATCCTTCTCTTCCTCTATCAGGCAAGAACCCTCTGAAAGTCAGGAGGAGGGGAAGTGCCACTTCCTTAGTTCTGAAATGTTGTTCACCATCTGGGAAGAGCACGGGTTATGTTAGATTCAAAGCACTGGGGCAGAAACTTACAATGGCCCTTTTAACGATGGTGGTGGTGAGAACAGAAAGGCCAGTTTTCATTAACTACACATTAAATATATATGTTTTATTGGATTTATCCTGCAGATATTTCCACAAAGTGGGGGTTTCAGAGTGGATTGCATTATAGCAATCAATCTATGTTCAACTCTTTCCTGGTACATGTTGGCTGGTACATGCATGATGATCCTGTGCTCATTCATACATTCCTGTTCACTTAAATGTAGAAGACAGCTCTACGTCTCCCATTGTGAGATTTCTTCCCAATATAAATACCAGCTTCAGGACAACAGGAGGGGGGGAAAGGGTTAAATGCCCCTCCCTGCCTGCTGCAATCAGACTAATTGTCATCTGCCTAGCTGGTATTGCTGTTTGCATTAAAAGCAATGACAATAACAACTTTTCATTAAGCGCAACGTCTAGTTTGGTGCTCTGACTCCCATATTTAAGCATTTTGAGATGGGCAGGTTGGGGTGTGTATGGAGTCAGCAGCGCCTTTTTTATACCAGCAAAAATACTTGAATATGTACTATGAATACTTAGTTGAAAGAATGTTGATGTGATGAAATTTCCTCAATATATCACCTGTATTGAGATACTGTCATATTTATTTTAATTGGCTCATTAATCAGTTAATAGCAAAACAGTTAATCAATTAAAAACACCTCTAATAACCCACAGCCCTAAATATTATGAACTAAAAGGGCCAGCAATTAATTGTACTTTACATTTGCAAATAACCCTACATGTCAGCGATGGCATTAAGAGTTTTTAAATAGTTTGTGCAAGTGGTACTCTGGGAGAAAAGTGTTTCAGCGTCGGTTGTTTCTGTTGAGGGTTCAAACCACTTCATTCCACCCTCCTATGCCAGCTTTCCCCTTTTTCTCCAGCGGTCATTCCAAGTTCCGTGCCTGTTGTCATGCGGTTGTGGTTGTGCTCAGCACCTTTTACATTGAAATTTTTGATTTCTCCATTGATTTCTATGGGTAGTTTTCACTTTCATCTTTGGATGCATTTTAAAATAGATTTTTGGTATGCACCAGGAATTCTTTTATTCAGGCAACATAATGGTTTTTTCTATACTTTATATATCTATGTGTCTTATCTACAATGTGGTTTCCAGCAGCGTTGGGGCAGTGGGAGATAGCTGCCCATCTTTTGCCGAAGTAGTAGATAAGAAGGTAAGAAGAGCCTGTTCAGTCAGGCCAGTGGCCCACCTAGTACTGAATCCTGTTCTCATTGTGACCAACCAACTGCCCTAAGGAGCAGAAGCATCTGACAGTGAGAAATATTAAGGTCTTAGGTAAAGGTAAAGGGACCCCTGACCATTAGGTCCAGTCGTGGCCGACTCTGGGGTTGCGGCGCTCATCTCGCTTTACTGGCCGAGGGAGACGGTGTACAGCTTCCGGGTCATGTGGCCAGCATGACTAAGCCACTTCTGGTAAACCAGAGCAGTGCACGGAAATGCCGTTTACCTTCCTGCTGGAGCAGTACCTATTTATCTACTTGCACTTTGACGTGCTTTCGAACTACTAGATTGGCAGGAGCAGGGACCGAGCAATGGGAGCTCACCCCGTCACAGGGATTTGAACTGCCGACCTTCTGATCGGCAAGTCCTAGGCTTTGTGGTTTAACCCACAGCGCTACCCGTGCTTATTAAGGTCTTAGCTTATTAAGGTCTTAGCTAGGTGCAATTGATCTCGTGCATCTTGCAAAGTTTGTGGAGATATTGGTATTTCAATAGCATGCATATACAAAGCCACTTCAGTAGTTTCTAATTACTTTTCTAATGTCAGATCACAAAGCAATCACATGAAGTAATGATTGTTAGAAGGAAAGTGAGATCATACCTCGATTGATTGAGACGCAAGAACTATATCTGAAGGTAGACCTTTTTGGAAACCCCACAGAACATTCGTAACTAATTTTCATCTGGGAAACACATGAATAGAATCAGGTTCCATAGGGCACATGGTGCAAAGAGGGGCCCAATTGACCAACACCAGGCTGTACGTGGGAGCCAGATGATTGACTATATGTCCCTTCAAGGATAGGATTCAGTATTTGCATATCCAGAATGAAGTTATCAGCATTTACACCTGAGCAGAGGCTTTTCGAACTGGCAAGGGGAAACAAAATTGAGATCTCTTCACAATGAAGCTAGTGAGATTCCGAGAATGGCAAAAATTCAATTGGCATCAATATAAGAGTGGAATATGCAGCAGGAGAACTGAACTACCAGAATGGAGACTGTGTCCCCCTGGTGTTCAAACAAATCATGCAGAAAGCTTCAGAAATCTGGTTCTAGATCATCGTGCAAGCACAGAAAACTGCTAAGTGTGCACCATACCCATCGTCAGTTATCTGGAAGCAAACCACACAGATGTTCTTGCAACAAACAAGTCTTTATTCTAGCCTCTGTGCCTCTGAGATTTATTCAGCTAATTGGGGACTATAGAATGTGTGGTCATCCTAGTGGGCACATTTTGGCCAATGTAGCCATAGTCTACTACAGCAGTTATTGGATGTTGTCACCAAGGTCTTCTATTCTGGTGCACTCATACAACAACACACTCCAGCTAACAACAACGACACTGAGCAGAAAGACATAAATGATGTAAGTTTCTCTTAGGAGGGTCTTGGACACCAATTGTTTTTAAGTGTCAGGATTCAAAAAACAGAATGTGTAACAGTGATTGCAAGACAAAGTTCATTTTCCGGAGTGCCAATGAAGGATTCTGTTTGGACAAAGTGTGAATTTACAGAGACTATGGGTTTCCATCAAATAGGCCTGTAATCAGCAAAAGCAAGCTGCAAAGGCAGGTATGTACCCAAAATAAGATTCGGAGCGCAATCAAGTTTGGTACATCCCACCCAACATTTCTCAAGGGAGTGATGCTGAGGAGCCCATGGAGCTCAAGGGAGCGATGCTGAGGAGCTAATGGTACTTGTGGAACCACTCCTCAAGCCTCTAGCTAGGACTTAGGTTCACAAAAGAGCTTATGTTTAGAGCACAGTTCTTAGTAGTTGCCACATCGGCCCTATGGAGGTCTGTGTCAGAGATGCTCTCAGTGAATAATGAAATGAAGGATGGCATGGATCCATCCTTTAGATAGAAAATAAGTTCCATGTTCCACTGATCGTCTTTCCACCCCTAGTTTGCAACACTAGAAAGAGAAATTGGCACAGAACAGATTTTAAGAGGGGGAGAAACCAGATTTTGTGTGTGTGTGCGTGTGTGCAGGATATAGTTGGGAGATATAAATATATATGACAACAATGCTGTGTGGATGCTACAACAATAAATAATGTAAGGAGACCATTAGCATAACCTATGGCTGAATGGATTGAAATGGCTGCCCAGTTCTCTAAATTATTGTTTGAGTGGTGATTTGGTACCATTTCAGGAGCTGCGATTCAGCCACCAAAAACAGCTTGGGGGGGGGGTTGTTTTTCTTTTTACCATTTAAAAGCTGTCTCCAGGGATGTTATGGGAAGGATGTTAGGTAACGAGCAATAGGTGAATGTTAAGAGTGCATGTTTTACATGCAGATTGTCCCAGATTCAGTCCCCAACATATCCAGGTAGGGCAGGGAAAGTCCATGCTTGAAACTCGAGGTACTACTTCCGGGTTAGCGAAGTCTGTAACCCGAAGTGTTTGTAACCCAAGGTTCCGCTGTAATCAGAAGCATTTAAGAAGAAAATAATATCACTACTAAAGAAGTTGCACACATTGGTCCCAGATGTTCCGACCAAAGGTCCAAAGTTGAACAGAAAATAATCAGCCATTTTTGCCACAGAGCCTTTTAAATCTCCATGCAACACCAGACTCATTTTCTGCAGTAGCTGTTAGAAGACAGATCAGTAGGGAAGGTATAAGGAACAAATCAGGATCCTTTTTCCATGGCATTTTGATCATCAGTCTTTATGCAAAGGAAATTCCTTTGATATATAATATCCCTGTAACATGGGATATTTATTTCTCCCTCAACCTAGGAATGGGATAAAGCATTGATTAGTGAAAATTGGTTACTTCACAGTTGCGGTGGGTCTTTGAAGTGGCAGATTTGCATCTTAGCCTATGGGGATGGGATGAACGATAAGTCTAAATAAATAAATAGCTAACAGCACAATATTGTACATGTTTACTCAGAAGCAAGTCTCGCTGAATTCAGTAGAGCTTACTTCCAGGTAAATGGCAGTCGGGTTACAGGCTAAATGGTCTCTTTATAGCAGCATCTTGAACAACAGCAAAAAAATTAAAAAACTACATTGAAAAGAAAGAACTTATAAGGCAGTATAGATTTCATATCTACAAGCAGCTGTGAAACCATCCTTCCTTACCTTTCATTTCTGTAAAGCTAACTATGCCCTCATTTTTATTTAAAACACACACATATTTTTCTTCTTCTCACTTTCTGTATGCATTTATATATAGGAAGCTGCTGGCTCAGCTAGAGACGCCACCTGGTTATCTTGATGCACCCAGGTAACAAAACATTGTGTGTATCTCACTGGCAGAATCTGCACCTGCTAGGTGTGTGATGCACTTAAATCTACAGCATGCACAACTCTGGGAGATCTGTCAATAAAATCTTTTTCCCCCTTCAGCTTTCATTTAAAAGCGCACTGACTCCTTTCTAAATATTATATTTTCCTGTAGTGCCTATAATAATTACAAGGTCATTCACAGGAATGTTTCGTGCATTCTTTAGTTAAAATAAACTTTTGAGGATGAAATCCTTTGCAGACTTAATGCAAGAGTAAGGGCCAATGAATTCAGTGGAGCTTGCTTTCAGGTAGCCATGCGTAGTATGACACTGTAAGTTGCCATTTATTTTACTTTATTTCTGCCAACCTATCAAGATGATTACATGAGCAAGTTTTCCCCCTCAAGCTTGACCTTAATTCATATTGCAAAAAATCCTGTTGGTTTCATCCGGTGAGAACTTTTTAACTGCAGGTGGCTAGAAAACATTTGTCCTTACTTTTTAACCGGATTGGTGTACATACTGATATTCTGTTAGTAATTTGTAAATTTGTTATGCTTGATACACTGTTGCAATGCATGATATAGCTTGATGTGCAGTTCCAATTCAGGATAGCTTTTGTAGCACTGTCATATTAATGAAATTTACTTCCGCCATTGCCATGAAGCTACCAACAAATGTATTTTTGCCCTCTATCCTTGGTCCATCCCTGATATCTCTTGGGTCAAAGGCTACATCAAAGGTGCACCCTATGTTTGTCATGGAGGCCATTAAGTCTTGACCCAGCCCAGTGGCAGCCTCTGCATTGATATTGAACTCACCCAGGACTATCAACCCTGGGGTCCCCCAGCAATATCTCAGAGACGTACATTGGCCAGCCCAATCAAAGATGTGGCTGAGCAACAGGCTAGTCAGTAGACCAGCAGCATCCCCAATCTCTCTCCCTAGGCCCATTCCAAGGTCAATAGATTTTCTGGTAAATGAGATGGTGCTTTTATGGACAATATCAACACTCCCCTCCCCAGCCTGGTACTGTACTAAGCACCCAGATGAGCACAGATAAGTAAGGTCAGTCCCACACAGCTCACTCATCCAGGTCTGAGTAATGCAAGCCATATCAGCCCCTTTCATCCACAGTCAAGTCATGGATGATCATGGTCTTATCATGGACTAATCTGGCATTCAATAATAGCACCACCAAACCAGAGGACTCAGGGGATAAGCTACCAGTGGGAAAGCTGTAACAAAGAACAGAGACCAAATATCTATGTCTCTACCCCCAAATGGTAGTCAGCCCTTCCTCTCTGACTATATCTTCCGTTGCCCATCACCACTGAAACTGGGGCAGCATCTTTGCAACCGCCTGCTTCCTTCCCACCCAGACACATTTTTAGGACCACAGATAGTAAACTAAGACCTAGTAGCATGTGAATCCCACACTGTTGGGAGGAAGATGGTAAGTCCTCGCCCTGTCTCTGACTCTAAGGGAACCCTGTCAAGCCAAACTTCCCCTCTCTACCATCCCAGATAAGGGTAACAGGCCTTTCTCCCACAGTTCCTAGCCTACAATTCCATATCCTGACTGGCAGTGATGGATGACCCACAATGAAAACCCCATTTGCTGTCATCCTCTTTGGGGACGACCCCACTGCCTGTAGCAGAACCTGTTCTTATAGCAAGGGAGGTTCTGGACCATGCTCACACCCCAGGTCAGCTAGCAATCAGGCTACCAAACACTGCAATCAGCACACTTTCTTACCTGCAAGCAGATATCTCACTGAATGAGCAGGCAAAAAACAAGCACTCATGCTGGCTGGGAGATCAGACCAACCCTCTCCTCCCTGCTTAGCTCTTTGAAGGTGTAACCCAAGGCCTGCACAACCTTTTTTTAAGGTTGCAACCTGATGATGCAAATATCTGTAAAGCATCTGTAAGAAGTATTTAAAATCTTACTCCATATTCTGCATAATTTCTGTTGAGGTTCACACTTGCCCGATCGCTAGAATAATATTTTCAGCAAACTGACATACCCCTTTCCCTGTTGGAAAAGAAAACTCCTGGTCATCTTAATCTGTGGTTCCAGCTAATTAATTCAGTGCCACATTCTGTGCAATTAATTTTGTGCTTCTATTATTTCTTTCAATATTTCCTTCAAGTTCTATGTCATTTGTTGTGCTCTTGACTTTCATTAAAAAAGCGCACAAAAACCCCCAGCAACCAGACTCCGACATCATGCAAGGGTAGATCATGAAGCTGTAGAAACTTGGCTGTTCCTTTTGAAGTCCATTGGGAACTTAAATGCTTTAATTGTGCGCTTAGATTCCATTGGTTTCAATGGCACTTGATTTTCTTTGCAATTTAAAGGGGTAGCAGGTGTTTTAACAACGAAAAAAAGCCCTCTACTAAATATATATATTTTAAAAATATTATGACTTTTGGCCCAGCTTCTTGTTTTCTTGATGTCTGTCCAAATTTTTTGAGTGCTTCTACCTAAAACGTGTGCTGCTTGGAGCCTGTATAAAATGAGTCCACTTCAGATTTGGGCAACAGTTAAGGTAGTAGAGTGGAGGCACTTTATCCACATCATGTCGTGATCTTTCCAGTAACCCTCACACACCTTGTAAACACACTTGGTATGTAACAATACTACATACCACTATGTACCCAGCTGGCTTTAACAAGACAGCTGAATTTTCCTACTCCGTGCTTAAATTCCTGCAGCCTGAGACTGCCACACTTTCAGGTGTTTTCTGTTGTGTTGCAAAGTAAGCACAGGACCACCAGGGATGGAGGGGAAACAAAAAGGATTTCTCCACCACTTGGAGCTGTGCTTGTGCAATATTTTATTCCCATGCCGTTTATTTCAAGATAAGAATTTTTAACAGAGAAGTGTATTCATAAAACATGTTGCAATGCTTGATATGCACTTGAATGTTTGGCTGGCCAAATGTTTGTTTGTTTTTATTCAATATTGTTTTATATTACAGACATGCCTCTGAACAGAAAACCCACACCATATTTGGTGAATTGTATCACATACTGTACGATATTTTGCAGTGTTTCCCAACCTGTCTGTTGTGAACTGCAAGTGGGCTGTGGGTTGCATAGTGTTTTCTCAGTTGCAATTAAAATGCATGAAATTGATGGCTGCCGAAGACTTGAGGTCCAAAAATCATGCAACAATAAATCTGTGGGTCACCATGCCAAGTAAATTTCATGCCAAAGGGGTTGGGAACTACCAGTCTATAGCACAATAAACACTTTACATTGTACTTGATACTTGAAGGTGTGTTTCATTCCCCCACTCCCTGACAACTGTAGATTATTCCTGGGGGGAAGAAGAAAGGGAGGGAATTATCCATAGGGGAGTGGTTCCTAATATTTTATTTTCCCCAGTAAAGGGATCATGCACTTCCTCTTTTGTGCTGCTTCAGCTGTATCTTCTGGCCCTGCTGGCAATCCAGTAATGTGTACAAGGTAGTCATGAGCCAGTGTTGGTGAACTGACCAACTGTGATAGGTTGATCCTAGTCAAGAAAGTGTGTGGTGGGGGGAGAGAATTGGACTAGATTTAAATGATCCATTGTTCTATGGCACAGTGACTTAATACAATCACTGTGCAGTGGGAGCCACAGAAACTAGGTCACTTTGAAGTGAAGAATGTCAATGACTGCATTCAAATATTGTGTTCTCTAGTCCTCTATAACAACCCTGGTTTGTAATCCTGGTTTGGAAGAATGTCTCAGGCTACAATTGGCTGATTTGGGTGTCACAGCAAATAGTGGTTTGACAAACCAGGAAATGTTCTATTAAGCCAGGAGGCAGGAACATGGACAGGGCTCATTGCTAATCCTCCAAACAATGACTGGAGCATTGGGGAACATGACATCAAAAGGAACATTGATTCCAAGGCTATTTAATTTTCAACAGTCGATATCTTGAAGATTCTTAAAAAGCATGATGCATTTTGAACCATTCATATGACCCAATTCCTCATGGAAAAGCTTACCACTCTAGAAAGTTTTATGCTTGCTTTTATTGGAAAGCTTCAAGGATTCCAATTTTGCAAAACACAAAAAGTAAGAAACACAGACATGAAGAACTGTATAAGACAACACAGACAAGAGATACTGAAGGTATGCCTTGTTCACATTAGAAAACAATTTCCCACAGCAAGGCATATAGGAACAATATAGGGGTAGGAGCATATCATTCTAGCTACTGGGCTCAGGATCGCAAGATGCCAAGTAATTTAAGGAAGGGCAGCTGCTCAAACTATTACAGTCCTAAACTAGGACCCAAATCCTGAAACACTAATAGTAAAAAGGTAAAGGAAGGTGAAGGACCCCTGGATGGTTAAGTCCAGTCAAAGGCGACTATGGAGTGTGGCATTCATCTTGCTTCAGGCTGAGGGAGCTGGTATTTGTCCACAGACAGCTTTCCGGGTCATGGGGCCAGTATCACTAAACTGCTTCTGGTGCAACAGAACATTGTGATGGAAGCTAGAGCACATGCAAACGGCGTTTACCTTCCTGCCACAGCGGTACCTATTTATCTACTTGCACTGTTGTGCTTTTGAGCTGCTAGGTTGGCAGAAGCTGGGACAGAGCAACGGGAGTTCACCCCGTTGTGGGGATTCGAACTGCTGACATTTGGAGGTAGTAATTGGAATTTTAATTTGGGCTTCCATACTGTTAGAGCATCATTTCAGTGTAGTATTTGTTCTGGGGTATTTGCACTTGTCACCACTCCCCCCCCCCCCCGTGTTCTCCTATTCAAACAAGTGGAGGAAGTAGTATAAAATAAGAATCCAGTTACAATCCACCCAATCTAAAATATGTTGACTTAGATTTTATGGTGCAATCTCTTTATAGTTGAAACACAGGAAAGACTGACGTCAATCATCTTGATAGGCTGGTGAGTCTTTTGAAACAATTTGTCAGTGGAACACTTTTTAAGCAAGAGGTGATTGCAGCATACAGTGGAATTATGTGCTAAAGGATGTGCTCAAAGACGCATCAACTGACTAGGCATTTTTGCCCACAGTCCTTGTGCATTTCACTCACAACACAGAGAGAAAGATCACAAACACTATTTCATTTAAACTGCATATCTTTCGGGAACTAATCATTTTTTGTCCTGAAGCCACCATGAAGGCATTTTAGGCTGAAAGGTGGGATATTAGTGTTTTATAGAAAATAAATGTTACTCTCTTAGCCCTTGCACGATTTAATTGCTACATTTCCAATACTCGTGAGGCTGCAGTCCTATGTGCACTTAGGTGCTGGCTCTCTCCTTTGCCTCTCTGGCAGAGCTCAGAGCCTTATCCCAATGGTGGAGTACTTGGATCATCTAGCTAGTCTTGTTTCAAACAGTTCAAATACAAGAAACATACAAGTGGTTTGTTTTCAGTATTGCTTATTCAGAGGTATACTTCCCCTGAACATGAAGGTTCTATTATATATTTTTACTTAGAGCTATGGATAGACCTTTCTGAGTGCTGATCCAGTGGTCTCAGCAAGTGTTCAAAGGTACAAGTTTGTTGCTGCAACATCAAGCTTCCTAAGAAGATTGCCACTGAATTTTATTGCAGTTCTTAATAAAGAATATTTATTTAGAGATTGTGGTTGTGATGTATATAAACACAATATCTGTGCAAAGCAGAGATCAATAACACAATTTATTGATAACGTTTGCTCACAAGATAGTTACTTTGGTTATATATTTCTGACAGTAAAGATGTTCACTAATCGCTGGAAGCTATGACAGTAGCTGTTGCTACTCTGTTCATCAAAATCTAGGTATTTCATTTGGGCAGCTTTGAGAAGTTTCATGCCAGAAAGATGCATGTAAATATGTGAAAGCCTCCATCTAAAAACAGTGCATATTAAAAGTTGCCTAATCATAAAATCAGTTGCCTCGGTAGTACTCCAGTGTAAGAACTTGGAAGATCAGAGCAACATTTCTGCTTTCTCTGGTTGAAAAGATGGGGGGGGTTGCTCAGTGGGATCTATTTAATGTCACCAGCGTCTTCATCATCAAAACATGTCATCTGTGGTCATTTGCACTATTCTGTTGGACCATCTACTTTTTAAAATAAAAGCCAAATGATGCCCAGGATTAATCCATGATTATACCCTAAAAGAACAGCTAGCAGACAAATAATGGGACTACTTATCCATTATGTTCAATGTTCAAAGTATGCAATTAAGGGAAATTAATTCATCGTTGATATTTTTTTAATAGTGAGATTTAATCTTGTAGCTCAACCATGAGATATTGCAACTGTGGAGAGGGAGTGAGGAGAAGAATTAAAATAATTATCATTGACATTAATACACAATAGCTTGTTCCATCATGATGCATTTTAAGGTAATGTCAATGAGAGGGAAAACCCTCTGAAATAGTATGTACCCACTTAGTAAAATTTTGTTGAAGAACATGGACGTCTGATGGGTTACCTGAAAACACTGTAAATAGGGGTTGTTTGGGTTGTGGTTTTTTAAAGCACTTCATGCCTTGACATTCTGTTTCCACCATTGAGAGATACTGTCTACCAATGCCAATCATCTTTTGCATCAGGACAACAGCAGGTTTTGCTCCAGAATCCTGAAAAAAATCAGTATCAAACTGAACCTAATAATTGCAAACACATGTTTTATCCCTTTGTCTGTCTCATTCACGTATGGAATGGGGATAGGTGTTTTTTGGTTTTGCATTGAAAATGTGCATATGTTTGAAGGAACTAAACTCTTGCCTCTTCATGTTCTTAGCACTGGGAAAAATGTGGAGTTAAGGCTGTAAAATATTAAGTTTTCCTAACCTGTGTGCCCCTTTCTAATGTGAAAAATGAGAATGGGGTTGACATAGGGACAAAAATATGGCTATCTTTGTTGTGTTGCGTTTGGCTCTCACAATACAGCTGCTTCAGTAGGTATAACTCTGGGAAAAACCATGCATTATAGTTAACTCAAGTCTTCTGTTTCCCCCCTTAATTTATTAGAGATGAAGGGAGAAGAACTGTTATCCTAACAGCAGAATATGGGGAGGGGAGGTTTACTTCTTTCCTCCTCCAGCTGTGATCAAGGTGAAAAAAACCCCTCCCTTAATGCAGCTATGGGACTTAATAAATAGGTCCCCTTTGGCATCGGTAGTAACTT
The DNA here is from genome assembly GCF_964234715.1 of Podarcis melisellensis. Classification (NCBI taxonomy): domain Eukaryota; kingdom Metazoa; phylum Chordata; class Lepidosauria; order Squamata; family Lacertidae; genus Podarcis; species Podarcis melisellensis. The sequence continues at coordinate 50,272,981 of NC_138543.1, forward strand.
TCTTACTTTCTTTTTACTAAGCCCATAGTCACAGGGGGTGGGGTGGATTGGGGACAACAGAATTTCCATGCCTATTGTGGCTGGGGAATGGAGGCATAAACCTTCCCCACCTCCTCACTGTACTCTGCATATCAATTTGGCAAAGGCAAAGCAGAAGGCATAGGTGCATCCTATGCACTAAGTGTGTTATATACTCTGTCCCTAAGATACTACCTTTTCTGGTATGTGTTCAACTTCAGAGGCCATGCCCCAGGTGGCTCGTGTCAGCTGTGGCTTTGTGTATATCTATCAGGGGAAAGGCCTTTTCAGTTGTGGTGTTCATCGAGTATAAAATGCCCTTCCCAGGGAATTAAATAGGTGCCAGTATTATGTGAGTCCAGCTATCATATGGCTCCAGGCAACAGGCTAAATCCTGAGTCGCCTTTTGGCTAGGTTGAAAGTTGGATTTTTATTCCAGCTTTGTTTGCTGCTTTCTGTGTTTTGGCTAATTGGTGTGGATTTTATGGGTATTAGGGACGCAGGTGGCGCTGTGGGTTAAAGCCTCAGTGCCTAGGACTTGCCGATCGAAAGGTCGGCGGTTCGAATCCCTGCGGCGGGGTGCGCTCCTGCTGCTCGGTCCCAGCGCCTGCCAACCTAGCAGTTCGAAAGCACCTCCGGGTGCAAGTAGATAAATAGGGACCGCTTACCAGCGGGAAGGTAAACGGCGTTTCCGTGTGCAGCTCTGGCTCGCCAGAGCAGCGATGTCACGCTGGCCACGTGACCCGGAAGTGTCTCCGGACAGCGCTGGCCCCTGGCCTCTTAAGTGAGATGGGCGCACAACCCCAGAGTCTGTCAAGACTGGCCCGTACGGGCAGGGGTACCTTTACCTTTACCTTATGGGTATTATTTGATTGTATTTTCTTTTGATTTTTTGTTTACTTGTTTCAGTGATGTGGTGTCCAATGCCTTGCATTGTTTTGTAAGAAAGGTGTGTGTGTGTGTGTCCTTATATATGTGTGTGTGTGTGTGTGTGTGTATATGTATGTATGCATGCATGCATGCATGCATGTATATTTAAGTTATGGGTATTTGAGAGCAGAGCTTGACATCTCTACATGTTTGTTTGCTTGTGGAATTAATCACGATGCAATCTCAGGGTAGGTCACAGCAAAATACACTAACATAAAACCAAATAAAAATACTGCACAAGCAGACATTTCACTTGCATAAAAGAAACATTTGCAGCTAATGTTGAAAACTATCAAGTGTTGGTGCTAGGCTGGGGGAAGAGTGTTCCAAAATTGAATTGCCACCGCTGAGAAGGCCCTTTTAAAACTTCCAGCTGCCTTGGCCTCCTTTGATGATGGCATAGGCAACAGGAGCTACTTTATATGGGCAAGAGAGTATAGTATGAGATGCTGCTTTAGGTAGCAAGGTTCCAAACAATTTACAGATTTATCCATCAGGGCATCTTATATTGGGCTCAATAACAAACAGGCAGCCAGTACAGATCTTGAAGAACCAGTATTAGGCTGTCTCATCCAACCATAAAAAAGGTAAAGGTAAAGGTACCCCTGCCCGTACGGGCCAGTCTTGCCAGACTCTGGGGTTGTGCGCCCATCTCACTTAAGAGGCCAGGGGCCAGCGCTGTCCGGAGACACTTCCGGGTCACGTGGCCAGCGTGACAAAGCTGCATCTGGCGAGCCAGAGCCGCACACGGAAACGCCGTTTACCTTCCCGCTGGTAAGCGGTCCCTATTTATCTACTTGCACCCGGAGGTGCTTTCGAACTGCTAGGTTGGCAGGCGCTGGGACCGAGCAGCGGGAGCGCACCCCGCCGCAGGGATTCGAACCGCCGACCTTTCGATCGGCAAGTCCTAGGCGCTGAGGCTTTAACCCACAGCGCCACCTGCGTCCCTTCTCATCCAACCATACTTGTCAGCAACTTTGTGGCTGCATTTTGCAATAGCTGCAAACTACAACCCTTCATCGAGGGCAGCCCTACATAGAGTGCATTACAGTAATTTTAACCTGAAGGACATTGATCGTTGTGGCCAGACTATCCCTATCTAAGGATGGCCGTAGCTAGTAAAGTGTAGATGTAGATGGATATCATCACTTGTGGCCAGCTAGGCCTGCGCTGAAGGTGAAATCAAGGGGTACACCCATCCTATGCACCTTCTCCTTCAGAAGGAATGGAGTGCTGTGCAGAGTAAGACACTCCCCTAACTTCTGGACCCCCAGAATCTCTTGTTGAGATTCAGTTTCAGTTTATTGGTCCTCATGCTGCCCACCATCTGTTTCAGGCACAAATTAAGCACCTGGAAAGCTTTCCCTTCCTCTAGTAGAAAAGAGAGACAGAGCTAGGCGTTATCAGCATCACCAGGCCCCAAATGCTTTTTTAAAAAAATGATATTTTGCACAAGGGACAAGATAGATCTACAGGACCACACAGTGTAACTGCCAAGGGACCAAGCTGGAAGTCCTCATCCTGGAACTGGTTCTGTGGGTATGAGTAGAACCACACTGGTACCCATGCCTTCAACCCATGCCCAACCCATAGAGCCAGTTTGGAAAGTTTGTCGTATCAAAGGTGCTGCATAGAGATCAGGGAGAATTGGAAGTTAGTGTGGAATAATCACAAAGTTTAATTGTACGTGTTACTCATGTGTAAGGCAATCCAGAGGAGAACAGGAGAACAGAGGAGAACAGGAAATGCAGCTACACCCGTGCAAACTAGCTAGTCCTGCCCCTTACAAAAGAGTTTATGCAGTAGCAGCTACCTGTTTCACCATAGGTGCACTGCAACTGGGAGTCTAAATTGCATGGAACACCTGTTCACAAGCAGCTGCTTACTTTGTAAGCTTTTTCTGTTGCTTGGACTTTGGAGGTGATGCTACTTGATGCACGTGACGTTGACAGAACCATCGTATGGCAAATCTTATTTTTAGACTATAACCCTAGATATGTTTATCTGATAGTAAGCCTCCACTATATATAGTTTTTGACTTAGCACAGTTAGGATCACACGGGGTTGATATGCGTTCTGGAGTTCCATGAGGAGGAAGAGATCTGTACACTACTCATAAATGACACATACTGGATTATTTGTGTAGTAGTGTAGATAGGGTGCCACTTTCCTTTCCCCCATGAATTCTTTGCAGGAGAAAAGAGAAAAGTGTTGCTAAAAGCTAGACTGGTCCATTCACTTGCCATCCCTCCCAATGCCCACAAGCAATAAGATGTGATAGGCAAGTTAGCATTGCTGCATTCACTCCTTGCTGTCTTGTGAATAATTCCCCATCCAAGAAAAATAAAATAAATGAATGATGCTTTTGACTGTGCTTAAAAAAACAACAACTGCTTGTCAAAACTTACTGTCTCCTACAACCTTCTGTGCCATGTAGGAACAGGATAGCAAACGGGTAGCCCAGGCCTTTATGGCAGTGACTCTGTACGGGAGAAATCTAGAAGGCATCCACCTTTCAGTGCCATGCAAGCCCTCACCCCCCCTTCTTTAAGCCCCAAGGCCATTCTCCTTTCTTCGCTGCATAAGAAGAGAGGAACATATGGCCTAGAGTCACTATAGATCACATAGGTTTGTGATGGCAGTGTAGAACTGCAGCTGTTTGAGTGCAAGAATGCCCAAACATGTATTCAACTTACAAACATTTGGCAAGTGTTCAGAAAAAGAGCGTAATCTGGTTTCATCTAAGACTCATCCCCCCACCCCGCTCTGTTCTACATCCCCATGATATACTGTTTGATATCTGATCACAATTTAATAGAAGTGACAGAGAAAAAGTGGGGGTAGGGGGTGAGAAAGAGAGAGGGAAGTGAGTTTTGGGAAGTCCAGCCAAAGGGACTTTCCAGAGAAACGTTTTCCCTATCCTGCTTTTAAAAAAAATAAAATAAAATATTCATTTCTTTTAACAGATTGTACCATTCAAGGTCATTTACCTTTCTCGTTAATTAATTATTCATTCAGAAAGCCACCACTCATCCCATTTTAATCTTAGTCATATCTGTAATTAAGCTTAAACATAATAGTTTGGGAGGTGGAAAATATATTTTCCACTCATGTTTAAAACCTGTGTGTGTGTTTGTGTGTGCCTGTGTATGTAAAATTAAAGTGCAGCAGTTATCTAGCTGAAAACAATCGTTTTCATTGGTGGAGAAAAGTTTCATAATATATGAGAGTAAATCCCCTCCCCCTTTTAAAGTGCATTGATAATTAATCTTTTTTTAAAAAAGCAAACAAATAAATGTAATCTCCTCCTTAATTCATGGTTTCATTTTCTCAGCTAGAATTCGGTTACTAGTGCATTTTTTTTAATGAAAAGGTATCATGTGCACTTATATGACAAAAACAACCAAATCTGAAGAAGAGGGGATGGGGGGGGGGAGAGATTCATACATGAAAGACACAATTTGCATTCAGTTCACCCCCAGCTTTACAATGAGGATTTTGGAATGAATCTGGCATTGGGGGTCTCTTGTTGAGATCGAGTTTCCTGCTGTGGAATGTGCTTTGACCCGATTGTGGAACTCTTACTTGGGAAAGTGAGTGTGTCATTTGTGTTTGTTGTAAACTGTGGAGGATTATAGAGACAGTCACTAACTAACACAAGTATCATAAGGATTGGGTATGTAGCACCTGCAGTTAGCAGATGATGCTACAGTATTGACCAGTTGCCTTAGGGTAGTATTCTTCATGTTACCTTCTTCTTGTCTTTTATGAAGAGGACCTGGAAGCCTAGCCATGTTCTCGTAGGGGTCCTTCTGCACTGCCTAGTAGTGTTGAGGCAGAGATCACACCCACTGGTGTGCATCAGTAAAGAAAGAAAGAGAATGAGGGTAATTTGAGATTATTTCTGTCTGCATGGATTACAAATGGTGGTAACCGCTTCAAGATGACCAAAGCAATCACTTGGAACCCAAGAGCCCATGAAATGAATTCTGCCCACAAGACACCTATCACTGGCAGAATACAGGGAAGGTGATTCTTGCTAATTCTCCCTCCCTCTTGTCCCTCCTGAAAGTAGGCTCTGGGAGATTGAGGGACCCTCTGTAACAGCCTGAGAGGTGCTGTTCCACCAGTTTGCTTTTCCCTTTTAAAAATGGAATGAGCCCTTTCCAATAGTAGAAAGGCAGCTCAAAATCTAGTTTCTCTTTACATTTTAAAGAGATTTCCAATTTCACCTTTTGAATTTAAAAGTCCTCAAAAAGCATTTCAATTAGTGTAAAACGTTTGAAAGAGAAATATAATCGGAGGCCCTTCTTTGTGTGTGTGCCTCATCCGATAGAGGTCCGGAGGATGGCAATGCAAGGATGGGTCTTTTCTGCAGTGCCTCCCAATTTGTGGAATGCTCTCCTTACGGATGTTCACCTGATGCCTTCATTACATAGCTTTAGGCAGCAGGTGAAAACATTTCTCTGTAATCAGGCCTTTGGGTGATTAACATTTGATGGCCTTTTAAATATGTTTGTGGGAGGGGGTTATTGGTTTGTTTTTGTTTTATTGTGTATTTTGTTTTCTCATTTTGTATTTTTATGTTGTGAACCACCCTGTGATCTTCAGATGACGGGAGGTATACAAATTTAATAAATAATATATTTTTAAAAAAGAAAGATGTGCTGGTTGCAATTAAAAGCCCAAGTGAACAAGCCAAACTACATTCACCTGGCACTTAAAAGATAACAAAGGCATCTCCAGGTAAATGTATCCGGGGAATTAGCCACCAACCTTATTTCAGAAGGTGAGGACACATGGAAAAGTAGCTCTGAAGGTTTTCTGAGTTGCTGGGCACAGTTTATTTGGGTGATGTCAATCCTTCAGGCTGCTTAGCATGTTTTAGATAGAACCAACCATTTGAATTTAGTCGTAGTATGTGTAAGACTGGTTTTTTGGTTTGGATCGTGGGAGTAATTTTAAATAAAGATTTCTGCCCCCACCCCTCTTTAACCTAGACCCTTGGAACTGCACAACTTGTTTTGCATGTTCAAGGGAGTTTTTAGATTTTCTTAAATATTTACTGCATATGCAAATGTGTTCAGGGTTTCAAAAGCAATTTGTGATATGGGGTTCTGGCATTCAAGCGGAGGGGAGATAAAATTTCTGATAGCTTGGATGCATCTAAGCCTATTTCTGTTAGGTTTTGTAACGTTTTCTTTATCTTGACTGCATATTGGTGGTACACAGTGATATCCTTGAAATGATAGCAGGTGCAACCCTTGTAGCCTTATCAGAGTACAAGAGAGAAAATGGGCATCTCAAAAGGTTCACTTCCGAATAAATCTACAGTAGTAGATTTATTAGCTATAAAATGTTTTATTCACTTTTTTAGTTCAGAAAGTCCAAATGTTACGTGGTTTCCCAGTCTTCCCCTTCCTCAACTACAAGATGTTAGCACTGGCTGAACAATAGTAAATGCCTGTTGTTCTATTTACAAGTATCTCAGAATGAGTAGATATATATTTATCTTGGTTCTCCCCAGTGGAGTACTTAGAGAAGCCCCCATAAGAGCACGTAAAATGATGTTTTGTTGCCTCAGAAGAATGACTTAGCTGTTCCAATGAAAAACAAAGGCTTAAATAAAGGCAAAATTAGAGGCGCTTATGTGACAAGCTGGAGGGGAGAGCCAGCAGTGTTTTGTGGTAGGCATTTACTTGGTGCAATTGCTAGCATGCCTGATTAATGTATATTCACATATTGTAAAATGCACGTTTGTTGCTTTTTGTACATATTTCAAAGTGTTTTTAGACTACTGCATCATTTTGTTTGAAGCTACAGTTCTAACAGTCTTGCAGTCCTAGTCTCACCCTACATCACTGGGGCTTACTTTAAAGTAAAAGGAATGCAGGTGGCGCTGTGGTCTACTACTGAGGCTCTTGGGCTTGCTGATCAAAAGGTTGGCGGTTCGAATCCCCACCACAGGGTGAGCTCCCATTGCTTGGTCCCTGCTCCTGCCAACCTAGCAGTTCGTAAGTACATCAAAGTGCAAGTAGATAAATAGGTACCGCTGTGGTGGGAAGGTAAACGGCGTTTCCATGCGCTCTGGTTTCTGTTGTGATATTTTGTTGTGCCAGAAGCGGTTAAGTCCTAAATGACATCGGTTTAGGCCGATGACCCGGAAAGCTGTCTGTGGACAAATGCCGGCTCCCTCAACCTGAAGCGAGATGAGTGCCGTACCCCATAGTTGCCTTAGACTGGACTTAACCTTTACCTTTTGCCTACTTTGAAGTGCACTTCGGTGGCTGTGTTTTTTCTGGCAGTACCGCAGGCCCATAGTTTGTGATGGGCTTCCCTATTGCCACCTTCATGATTCCAGCATGCCTTGTAATTTTGAAAACTGAAATGCTTTGCCCTTAGAATCATAGAGTTGGAAGAGGGTACCAGGGTCATGTGGGCCAACCCCCTGCAATCCTGGAATCTTTTTGCCCAATACAGGACTTGAACCCACAACTCTGAGATTTAGAGCTTCATGCTCTACTGACTGAGCTATCTCAGCATTGAAGTTGTGGACTGTGCTAAAGGTAAAGAATAGCAACAGTTCCAACTAAATAGAGTCAAAAAGTGGATTTGTACCATTTTGGTTTCCAATTATTTCTGACTTGTTCCTAGTTACATTAAAACTTAGTGTTGAGGTACAGAGACAAACAGCCTGATCGGAAACATACTGTGAATATATTGAGAGATAATTGGTTAATTTTATATATATTCTATCAGTTTAATTGTTGCTTATATCTTACTGTTAAGATATGTAGCTCATTCCAGTAGGTGCCCCATACTTAAATGTAGTATGTCTGATTTTGCATCTGAATTCCATACATTTTATAAAATATGTATTAGTAAGAGGTTGGTAATACTTAGTTGTTGATTCTGGCTTGATCTCTTGACTTAGGAAATCTGCTTCTTCTCCCAGGATACTTATGAAAGATTTAAAACTTTGGTGGGGAAAAGTTTGCAAGATTTATTTTTAACTGTGTGCAACATATTCTGATCACTCCACCCTGCCTTTTTTTTTGGTCAAAAGCAAAAAAAGTGGTCTACAGGAAAATAAGCTTATCAGCTGTTAATTATCTACCAAACAATTTGTGATTTTAATGCTCTGCAATTTTCAGAGTCATGTGTAGGTGGGTTTTTTTTATCTCCCTTTTGCAATAAGTTAGAAACTGAAAACTACCACATAAAATTATGAAAGTAGCTGATGATGCACTACCAATTTACCAGTTGCACATCTAGGAAAAGAAACGAATATGCATCCCCAAGAAGAAAAAAAGTTATATTTGGATTTTATTTTTATTTTACAAAGTATTTTTCAGCTCATGGGTCATATTTGACCAACTGCTTTCAGACGAAGACATGGCACTTTGTTGAGCTATTTAAGAATCAAAAAGACTGTCTTAATTTAAAACAAGGAGCCTTTGTTTTAGTTGGTGACTGCCTTGTGAAATTTTTCAGTTCTCAGCGGGTTAACCAGGGAACAGGGGCAGAGTCATAATTGGCCTATTTAGGGTGTTTTGCATGTGAATGGTGTGTTAGTGAAGCATTACTAAGTCTGTTGTGAGTGACATGGTGATTAGAATTTAGATTAGGGAAAACACATTCTGTACTTTATCAAGTACAGTAATTAGTTCAGTCAGTAAAAGTTGATTACAAGTAACGATAAAGTTAGATTTTTGGTACTTAATTTTAAAATTTCTTTATTAAATGGAAAATTTCTTCATCATATAAAATAAATGGTAGTATCTGCACCTGTTTTATTGCATACCAGAAAAAAATTAAAAGAACAATGTGTTCAATGCAGAGTATAATCAGGGGATTTATATATTATGGGTAAGTTTCAATGTAGTTATAGCAAATAGAATTTTTAGAAAATGTCAGTCTTTGCTTTTTCCTTGTTATTGCACTGAGATATCATTTCTTCTGGTTTAGCCACAGCTATTGTCCATTCATAAGTAGGTTTCATATTTGTGGATGTTCACTGTCTTACTTAATAAAATAGATGCTGTTGAAGTACTTTGCTGCAACGTCTTCTATCCACTCGCTTTAAGAGTCATTCTCTCCCCCCCCCCTTAGCAATTTAGAAAAACACTAGTTCATTTTTGCATTGTATACTATTATTTTCACATCACAGATGTTATACCTGATTAACACATTTTATATTGTATTTTTAAGTATTTGCTGTGTTTCCTATTTAGCTATATTTAACACATGCATTTTTTCCATTATTGGGTAAAATACCTACTCTTTTATGACGAAATGATTTTGTAGCAACAGGGTGATTTTTAAAATACTGATGAACACAGTATATTTTGTTCGCCCTGTAAGTTTAAAACAAAACAGGTGGGGAGGGGGATCTTTACTTGATATAGCTCCAAAAGAGTTCATATGTTCAACTGTTGTTTCTTTTCAGCAATAACAGTGGAAGGCTATTGTAAAATTTCCAAAGCATTCCCTTGGCCATCAGAATACGTATTCCGCTGAAAAGAAATCACTTGCCTCAGTACTATTTTTGTCATATCTGAAAATAAAGTATTTTTTGTGTTAGTATTCCAATTTGCCAGTCGCAGAGCCTTTTTTTAAAAAAAAAACGTGTGTGTGTGTTATTTAAATCAGCATAGAAAGGCGAGTAAGGGAGAAGTTAGATATAACAATACTTATTTTTCAAAAATCTTTTAGCAAAGTCTCCTCGGAGGTGACATGGAAATGGGCAACCCAGGCGCTCTCTCACCCACCAAACCTGGCTCTCAGTACTATCAGTATTCTAGCAATAATCCGCGAAGAAGGCCTCTGCACAGTACCTCTGTGGGTGAGTTACTTTGTGCCACTTTTCTCCACATTTCTAAAAGGAAACTTAGACTGAACTTCTGTCTTGCAAGTAATTAATAATAAATGCTAGCTCAGTGCTGAATCTTAGACTGGAGGGTGTGAGCCTGCAAACATACATCTTACAGCCACACTTGTCTTCTTTTTTCAGAAGTACAAACAAAGAAAGTTCGAAAGGTTCCTCCAGGTTTACCATCTTCAGTAAGTACTCCTTGTCTGTCTTACCGTTTGCAGTTCCACTGGTTCCTTTGATTAACATGTTTTCAAATGAAACAGATTCCTATCCTAAACGTTTTTTTGTTTTGTTTTGGTTTTCTCCATCATCATGTCGGCAGACAAAACAGAGAAGTCTATAAAATTCTGACCTGTGGGAATAAAAAGTTTTGGTGGGTGTTGTTGCATTATTATTTTTTAGTGTATATAAATAGAACTCTGAAAAAGTGCCTTTAGTTTGGGTAGCTTTACCAGTATGCGATTCCAGATAGAATACGCATTAGCTTCACGTGCGGGTTAACTTCTTTGTCAGTATTATGATGATTTATGGATTTGCATGTTAAAAGAGATTTGTGGAGAGGGATTTATGAAACATTTACATGGGTCTCAGCCCAGAATAGAAGGAGGACGTCTTCATTTTCCACTGAAGTTTTTGAATTAGGACTTTGAGCATACCTGCTCAAATAGCTTTCTCAGTGTGTGTGATTTCCAGGTGTCAAACCAGTTGACTCCAGGTGTTACCAAAGGAATTATGGGCTATGGTAATAAATGAAGTCACATTTAATACCCTGATTGTCGTCCTGTCCCCCCCTTCTTTTTAGGAAATTGTGTGTGTGTGTGTGTGTGTGTGTGTGTGTATTCCTAATCAACTACCTGCACATATTTAGACTGTGTTTGCAATAAAGGCTAGATATGCTTTTTCATATTATAATGCCCTTGCGTTCATGCAGCAAATAATTGGCTCCTGTATGAGTTGGATTTTGTTTTGCGTTCTTCTTTTAAAAATAAAAAATGCTGATGTGTAAATAAACAGTATGATCTGTTTTAAAACAGCTACCTTATTGATTAATTTGTAGATAAGTAACAACAATGCACCGTAGTGCAGCAGAGCGACAAATACTTTGAGATCTAAGAATTAAAAATATTTGACTTTGCTACTAGTAGTAGTAGTATTGTGGAGATGTGTATTGCGGGAGTGGGGGGTTACAAGGGAGTGCAATCAAAAATTCACCAACATCAGAGCAATCCTACAGGTTTTTCTGAAATTACTTTGGCATAGCACTTATTAATGTGATCATAAATTAGATGGACTTTCAAATCAATAGCAAAACCTTCATATTATAAACTAGTACTTTTAATTTCCGTTTTTGCCATTGTCATATCAGTAAGTGACTGAAGCTAGGAAAGGAATTAAATGAACATGTTTAATTAATATAGCAATAGTGATATGGGTATGTGAACCCTTGGGCAGACTGCTGACAGTACTTAAGAAGTAAAAATAAAAGTTGACAACAACAAAAACGTTGCTGTTTTTCACTAACAGAGAGAAAAAATGAGGACAAATTTAAAATTAGATTGCATAAATGTTTCTTGCTTTGTTTCTTTAAAGAAATCATGGATTTTTTTACAATCCAAAGGATTTTAGGTGGTTCACTTTTCGTTAATGGCGTCTTTACTTGAAACTTTAGCTTCTAATAGCTTTTAAGAGAACTCGGATGATAAATACATATTGCTGCTTCTCAAATTTTGAATCAGGCCAGTACGTAACACTTTATACACCTTTTTGTAATTTGTATATGTCTAGAATGCTTAAATTTTAATAAAATGTAGTGCCGTATTTTCTTCATTTAAAAATACGTACATAAAGATTCATTTTTTTCAGATAAATTCTGATAGAAAAATCATGTGCCTCTGTATTTTTAATGCTCATTTTCTCCCATATCTGTACACTTTACTGTGTAGAACCTGTTTGACTGGGACATATTTCCATTTAGAAAGCTAAACGCATGCAGGGCAGTGAAATGGCTACAACTGTAAAGAAAGAGGACTGCTGTGATGATGTAAAAACATCAGATTGGTTGCCATTTCCATTTAAGGGTTAGAACTCTGTTGTTATTATTTCCCTTGCAGACATTTCAGGCATTTGGCTGTTTCTTTGAACCAAAAAGAACAAAATAAGTTTAAAAAAGAATTAGCCAATTAGGATTCCTTAATTCCTAGCAAAATTTGTTCTTTGAGTTACAAAGTTTGGATTCCGTAGTTCATTTTGCTTTTTGCACACATTGAAACCTATTGTTTGAAATATAAAAACCAGAGGGAAAAAACAATTTTGCCACAAATGATTTCCTTGAAATTCAAATGACCTGATGCTATTATTGGGAGATATATCAGGTTATCCAGAACTGTGTGTGTGTGTCTAATAATTGTTCCTTAACATATTTGAACAAACAACTAATCACCTTCATGATCAAAATATGTTGTGATTTTTTTTTATCAGTAGTTAAAATGCAAAGATTTTCAAAATGGTACTATACTCTATTAAAGGGCAAAATATTTTTTTAAATAATTCATCTTATCACATTATAGTAGATGATGCTATTATGTTGGATAAACAGTACTCATTTATAAATTGACTAAACAGATTATATTGTACTTAGCTGATAGAATGAAAATATTATTCTCTTTCTATTAAAATATGGGTATTAAACTGTCACTGAATATTCATACAATTGTCTATAAAGGGCTTCAGGAGTTGTGTTAATGCACAGATGTCTATGACAAATTTCCATGGCTATATAGAGAGAAGAGACAGAGAGAGTAAGACAAACAAACAAACAAACAAACATTTTCTGGAAAGGTACTAAGCTCTTTGTCTTTTTATTTCGGGGGTGGGGGGGGCTTTCAGAAGTAAGACCACTGGCTTGACTCAGTTTTAAGCAGTTAGCTCCTTCCTGCATAAGCATAATTTCAGTACTTTGTCACTATGGGCAAAGATAAAGATAATCCCTGGATCATCAGTAGTCTGGGTTATTCTTTGTGGATATGCTGGGTTGCGGGAAGAATCGCCTGATCTCAGATTTGGCTCCAATATTGCTATTCTTCATCCAAGCTTTTAAAATGTGTGTGTACGGCGTGCATGTAAGTGGCTATGAAATAATTGCAGATATGAGTCTTGAGACACACACCCGGAAGCTTTTATGAATGGACATTCCTGGCGACTGGGGCTTTCGGAAATATGTTCCTGAACTTGTTCCCCCCACTGCTTTCCTACACACCTGCCATGCACAACATGTAGCGTCCGAACCAAGCCTCAGTTTCGCTGTCTCCTCCTTCTCCTCCTCCTGTGGATGGAGGAGGAATTGCTTCTTTGTTTAGAAGGAACAATGGCGACTAGCAATAACATTAATATCTGAAAACATGCTTGCCATTGGTTTTGGGCTATTACATTTCTATACATGTAAATTAGTCCCCAGCTCCCTTCACACAGCTTTTTCATGGCATTGGTCCCAAGGGGCTTGAGCTGTGTACGGATTTTGCGACCATATAAGCACAGGTAATTATGTGGTTCTTTCCCATATGATCTGCACCTCCCAGCCAATTACCTGCAGCTATAGGGAATTACATAATGGGAAAGATGTTGCCTTGCCTCCCTACTTACGGCTACATGAGAAAGGAGACCTCTTTCAATTAACTCCCAAGAAGCGCATTAAGGGCATTCTATGGATGTGAATTATGCAGTCATTCTAAAACAACCTCAGGCGGAAACTTTGCATAGAGCATTCAGGTTTTTGCTTCTTTCTTTTTGGGGGCTGTCTCATCAACTAGACCTGCAGTCCTCACAGCAGCCTGATGATGCTAGTCCCATTCATTTCAGCGGTGCATCACTTTGATGATTAGATTTTACAAGGCAGGGGTGTGGGACTTAGCCGTGCCATGTGCCTCCTGCACTGCTCAGGTAATGTATAAACCAGGCCGTTAAGTGACAAACAGAGTTAAGAAAGGTACATAGCCCAAACTGCTCTTTACTTGGAACGTAGTTTTGTTATTCAGCATGAAGGGAAAAGCCCTTAATACATGTGTGGATTGCCCGGGCATGTACTTTCAGCCGAGCTGAATCTTAGCTGGTGTTTGCTTTTACGTCTACCAAGTGTATGCGTGAAACTAAGAATTAATTAATTTTACTCTTCATTCATAGACCATACATTTCAAAAAGGTAACATCCACTTAGTGCAACAGGCATCATATTCTTTCTGTGCCATTTACCCATATACACAGGGACTCCGGAATTTTGTGCCCTCGCAGATGAGTTTATTAGATGTAATAAAAGGCTTCTTTAGAACTCAGAAAAAACAAAAAAGAAAGAGATGAAAACTTTGGCAGTACTCACCAGGCAGGGTGTCTCGATTCTTGGCAGCTTTTTCAACTGTTTATCTATCCTAAACAGGGACTAAATTTAGAATGAAAGGTGTGTTTTTAGCTTCTTCAAAGCACTGAGTTTATTTGAATTTTTAGAGGGAGGGGTGGAAATCAGAGAGCTGATCTGGAACAGTTAACCATGTACAGAAGTTTCCCACACACATTCCACACCCAAATGTCTTTTTTCATTTTCTGCCCTAGAAAATTTAATAAAGATCTTTGTGATCTGGCTGTATTGTATTTATATGAAAAGACTGTCCAGGTGCAGAGATAAGATCGCGGTATTTAAATAGCACGGAAGACCATAACTGTGTTTTAATTAATAAACCCCTTAATGTTAAAAGACTTAGAGCATGAAGTCATGGAATTTCAATAACGGGATAATACAAACAAACAAACAAAGCAAGATCCTAACATGGAACATAATGTGTGAAATGCTCAGAACTAAAACTGTACAGTAAAGTGCAACTGAACGTTATGAAATTTAGTCTTCAGGTGCAACATGCAACAGTTGGAAATAATCATCTGAAAAAATGAAATGGATTACAGTATTGTTTCTCTCTTTCCTCTCTGCTCTCCATAAAATAGTATAATATTGATATCCCCATCTATTTTTAGTCATCTAAAATACAGAGAACTGTTTTATCACAAAAATAGCCAGCCAGCACTGTTCCAACTGGAATATGACATTGCACAATAAATTTCAACTTTCTTTTGTCAGAGCTAATTTTAAACTTCCTTTTGCTCGCTAACCTATTTAAAAGCAAGATTCCAGTCCTTATAATCGCTGAGAAAGTTTGAAAAAAAGTAGCATCTGCTCAGTTTTCAATAGCCATTGCCACAGTTACTGGCATTTCCCATGGCTTTCTGTAAATAGATTTAAGAAATCAACGTTGGAATACACCTATTTTTTTTAAGCAAATGATCGGTAAAGTTTAAGATCAAGAAAACTTCCCTAAGATAGGAGAGCAGAAAAGAATATTGCTTAAGAATATCCCTCTGTTTATCTGTTTGAAATTCATGTTTGTTCCTGTATGGTAGAAAGGGGTGGTCTGAATGTATAGGAGGCCAAAACTTTGCTGAGACTCAGCATGCCTTGTTCTGGTCAGTGCCTTGGATTCCATAATAGAAACAAATTTAAGAAAATTAAACCAATAAAATAATAATATATTTGTGTGCTCTGCCATACCCATACAAACTGGGTTGGATGAAGATTTTGTTCCTGTAAGTGGGAGAATTTCTGGAGTCAAGTTATGCTTAGAGGACACTAGTAGATAGTGGGGTTGACTTTTTGATGATTCTCGTCAGCCTCCATTTTCACCTCCCACACTGTTGTGGAAGTTTGGGGAGTTGACACAAGCAGCTTTTCCATCCATGGAAGGAAAAGTCTGGGCCCGTTCTATATGTGCCCCTCTGTTTCCCTGGCAATAGTAGCTGGCATCAGAGTTTACTGCCATCAACCGTGTCCCTGAGCGCTCCTATTCTTTTCCTGGTGGGGTGAATAAGAACTGTTACTTATATGCGAGAAAATAACAAAAGGGACTTAAGCAAGAGAAGATGAACCTCTCTGTTGTTTCCTTGGTGTTTGCTTCAAGACACCAGTTGCTGGGGAACTCTAGTGGGGAGAACACTGTTATGCTCTTGTTCTGATTCCATAGGCCTCTGGTTGTCCACTGTGACAAGAAGACTAGATGAGCCTTTGGACTGATCCCTCAGGGTTCTCTCTACGTTTTCCAATTTCTAGGGGAGGGAGCATGCTGCCCCTCCCTGGCAATCAACTGGAGCCTTCTTTCTATTTATAATAGAGGAGCATTAACTTATATGGGAGAAAGTGAGCAGGTTATAATTAGGACACACTGCGTTTTGGAAACACCCTTCCCAACACAAGTGATCCTTGTGTCTTGAGGAGAGACTGGTTCTGCCACCTCTTTCAGCTGTCTTTATTATTTTCTCATCGATATCAGTGGGCACTGGGAACTATTGAGAGTCTAGGTCATCCCTTCCTGCAGACCCCTGCCCTGGGTTCCCTTTGGTGGCTTTGCCATATATTGCAACAAGCACACAAATTCTGTCATCTGGCTCATTGATATCTGTATCTCTATAAATATGCAAAATTCTCTACATGTGCAATAAGAAAGCACATGTATGCACACATCTGAGTGGTTGCCATTCTTTCCATTGCCAGCCATTTCTGGAATTATATCATGTACTTTTGGCCCAGAATATATATGCTTTCTGAATCTGCATGAGATCGCATAATAGTCTGCATAAAAATGGACTGATCAGTGGGATAGATTAAATCTTGTTTTACCATCTGAGATGGCTTAATTGACTAAGAGCACTGATATTACTAGTTCCAAATTCAAAACATCTGTAAATGAGTTTATACACCAAAGTTTATTTACCCAAGACCCAAGTGGGATTGGTTCTATTAATATTCAGTATTGCACTTGTGTTTTATTGCTTATAATACAGTGCGTGTTTTCTTACCATAGTTTGTAGCTGGGTTTGGTTGTATTTCCATGGAAGGTCCTTTCATAAGGGACCCACATACGGTATATTTGTGGTTGCCATGTAACTGTTCCTACACCAACTTGTGGGAGAGGTAGGAATTTAGTCTTGGACACCAAAATGAGCTTCAAGGCACTGAGAGTGCCTCGGAAGAGCAGTGAGATCATAAAATTGTAGATCTAATTCACACGTTCAAAATCAGCTCTACTCATGGGCCCATGATTGCACTGAGAGTGTAATTTGCAAACTGGCTTGTCCAAGATATAACATGATGATGGAAATCACCACTGAAGTACTCAAGGATAGAGTGTTGGGCTCTATTCAGATGTCACACTGAACCATGGTTTGTTTTACATCTGAACACTTGAACCTATTTTTAAAAATGCTGAAGCGAAAGCAGAAAACTCAACTACTAAAATCAGTGAAAGTTCCACTGATAGGATAAGAGAGGGAAGAAGTCCAGGTGCTTAAAGAAAAGGAAAAAGAAACCAATCATGTCGGATGCATTTCATTATTCTACCTCAAGAGGCTGCTGCAACTGTGGAGGAGGAGAAGTTGCTGTACCTCAAGTCTCTGCTAAATCATGGAGATGAGAGTAAACTTTAAAAGTTAAATGCTGATGAGATGGAAAATGAAAGCAGACAAGCAGCGCTGAACCATGGTTTGGTGTGCTTTCTGAACTAAGCCCTTGATGCCTTTAGAAGTTCAAGACATTTCTGTCACTCTTCTGAGCATCATCTGTTCTATCGATTGATTCTTCGTGGAATCCTTAAAATCTCAGTACCTTACATTCCTTTCTTTTTCTTTTAAAAAAGAACTTTCAGTTTTCATGCTTGTAGAGATAAACTTCAAAATGTGTCTAATAATAAAAAACCAACTTGCTGTTTTTCAAATGTCATGGCTTCTAATTGCATTTTATTATTCTAGACCAAGGCAGCTGTTGCTGTTTTGCTTTTGGATATTTACCATGGAAGTATTGACCTTTGTAGCTCTCCCTTTTGAAAATTGTGATCATTTTTGAAATATTAGTCCATACCTGACAGGTCTTTGAGTCTCCTTCCTTTTCTCCTAGAAGTCAGTGACTGATCTGGAAGGTTAAAGGGCCTCAGTTTTCTGAAAGCTTTCCTTTCCTTTGGACCACATAGAGGCAGGTCTTGTCTTCTGGGCAGTCCAGAACCTCCATAGACAGTGCCCAGGCTTGCATCCAGAGGAGGTCACTTCGGTGCTGCTAACACACTGGTTTGCCCTCACCCCTGGAGGCATACTCCATTGTCTCTCGAGACAGACAGATGTCAACAACAAAATGATGATGAATCTCTTCAAACTATAGGAAACATACTGCTTAAGTAATACAAATAAAACTGTTCATTTTACAATTTTGCTTATAATTTTGTAGGTGAAATTCATCCATGTTCCAGCTGCCCCTCTCTAGATAGAAGACCATCTGCTTTGTTATGAACTAACTGCAGTTTTCAGTACCTCTTCAAAGCCTGCTCCATGCCTGTAGTTCAGTGGCTGAGTATCTTGCTTTGCATGCACAATGCCCTAGTTTCATCCCCTAGGGAAGACTCCCTACCTGAAACCTTTGGGAGCCACTGTTGGTGTAGGCAGTAATGAACTAGATGGGCTGGCTCAATATAAGGCAACACCCTATTGCAGTAATCCAGTCTTGAGGTTAGCAAAATGTGACCAAGCTACCTCTGTCCAGGATGTGTTTGTGTACCAGCCTAAGCTATTTGAAAATGCTCAGTACCACTAAGGCCACTCTGGTACCCAAGCTGAAGCTATGAACACTCCCAAACTCTGAATCTGATCATTTATGAGAGGTCAACCCATCTAGAAGAGCAGGAATGCCCACACCCTTGACATCAATAGCAACTCTATCTTGTAAGGATTCATCTTCAGTATGCTGCAATTCCACTTCCTCACCTGATTGCCTTGAAGGAAGCATTAATACATTTCAATCAATCTCACTCAGCTGTTTCAGGTGTATGTTAAAGCATGGAGGACAAGATAGAGTCCCCTTGAAACCCTGCAGCATAATTGCCATGGGGTCAAACAGAAGACCACCTTCTGGAATCGTCTCTCCAGGGTAGGAATGGAGCCACCAACCCACTGTGCATACAGATCCCAACACCCAGAGCCTATCCAGGAGGATATCATGGTCAATGCTATCAAGCACACCACTAAGAGATCCCAGAGAACCAACAGTGTTGTCCTCCGCTGTACCAAAAACAGGTCTGAAACTAGATTGAAACAGATCCAGGTAGTCCTCTGTTCACACAGATATATCCTGTGAATTTCCCCAACTCTGTCCTTAATGAACCCAGCAGTTAAGAATATTTGCCACTTACCCAACGACCCCTGCTAAATCCACCTCACAAAGGGGGGGGGATCACAATACCCTCTTTTTTTGGCAGGCACGCTATCGTCAGTTGCCATGAACGATGGGGTTTCCCTGGAGTTAGAGATGTGCTTTGTGCACCAATTTGCCACTGACCTAGTGAGGCCCCGAGGTAACTTGAATTGGAAATGGCAGCTTGTTCTACCAGTGAATGCCAGTCCTGCTGAGATCCCATTATAGATTTGGTGGAATTTCAGCAAAGGTAGTGGTGACAGATGAGGACATAGCCGACCTACTGTTTCGTTAGAGAGGAATATTAAAAGCAAAGATGGAAGAGGTGTGAGTTCAGTCTAAAGATGGAGTAGATTAACCCAGTGGAAACAAACTCAGCTTTAGAGGAAAGAAAGCAGAAAAGAGAGAGTTGTTCGAGAAAACTGAAACTGAAGGAGGGGAAGAAAACAACTAGTTCCGTGGCTTTGCTCTCTTTTGGAGATGGGAAAACTTTTTAAGAGTGTCCAGTTAGTGTTCTTTGCTAACTCTACAGCAGGGAAGTCTCATGCCACGGCAGTGTGTTGTTGAGCAGTTTGTAGTTTCCCTGTGTTCAGACCAATTAATAACGTGTCAATTAATTATGTGGCCATGCACCCATTTTTAGATAGGAACCTTCAGACCTGAACTCCACAACAGCTCCTTTAAATGAAAACTTGTGTCCCAAGGAGTCTTATAAAAAATAAGAGGCTGCAATCTGAAGAAGTAATTTATGTGCGAATGAAAGAATCATGCTTTCTTAAATACTTTCTCTCCAACTTCTCCCACCCTGCCGAAGAAGCAAGCTCTGTTCCTTGGTGGCTTCTTGTCTGCTGAGTTACAAAAACATCCTGACAAAGGCAGACACAGCTGCTACATGCACAGTACTTTTCCTTTCATGCATGTGACTTCTCGTGAGTCAGGGTCACAGGCTCCAGGACTTGTTGCCTACTATTTGCCCATTGCTGCCTTTTACTGCATTGGCTGTTCTGTGCACTCCTGTTTCTTTCTATTGGGGAAGGGCCATGGCTCAGTGGGACAGCACCTGCTTTGTATGCAAACAGTTCCACATTCAATCTCTGGCATCCCCAGGTAGGGCAGAGAAACAGTCCAGCTTGAAAACAGTGGAGAGCTGCTGGTAGTCAGTGCAGGTAGTACTGAGCTCGGTAAACCGATGGTCTGACTCCGTACGAGGCAGCTTCCTATGTTCCTATGTAGGCTGTAAAACAGACACCACTTATTCTCATGCACTTGCTGAGATCGAACATGCAATGTGCCATTGTTTAATATACCTGTGTGATTATATCGTGGGGGCAAACATGCTCCTAGAAAACAGGTTGCAGAATTGCAGTCAGTGAGTGTTGGCATGGGACACAGATACTGTCTCCCAATTTCTCCCTCTCTGTGTTTGTCTCCTTCACACAGTCTTGGCTTTAAGAGATGCCCTGCTGCTGGAAACCAAAATAAGCGACAAATAACCCCTATGGAAAAAGTGGGAAGGAGGCTGTCGTTGCGAACTTGTATGGTTTAAAAAGTTAGGAACCTTCCGCTTTAAAATGAAGCAATTTGTAGAGGAGAATGTAGATACTACATTGTGTGTTTTGTTGCGTGATGAGCTTGTACTTGTGTGGCTCAAAATAAATAACTAGACCTGGAAGTAGCAGTTGTGACCATTGCATCCTGTTTCTCAGCAGCTACTAGCATAGGTGCATCGCTGTTAGGGCTCTGAGTTTTGCTTAAACATAGACTCCCTCTTCAGAGGAATATAGGTAATGCAGGGAACAGCATTTCTTAGAGGCAGAGGTTTTTGACCGTCAAATATATAGTTCTGTTGCATTCATTATACTGAAACGGTGTATTTCCCAGTACTTTTATGTTTTAGGAAACTATTATATTAAAGGAAGCCCGCATAAGTTTAAAATATTTCTAATATTTATTTATTTTTGCATCTTACTTAATAGTGGGCTTCTCGGAATATGAGCAGCAATGGTGATTTTTAATTCTCCTTGCAGTCTCATGAGAGCACAGGATTCGAGAATTGTTATACTTGTGAGAGAGTATTTCGAGGAAGCCTGAAGTGAAGTCAAACTGCACTTTGTGCCGAACAGCATCTCAGTTTAGCTTTTTAAAATTATATTCCAGTTGTTACTGCGGGGCCCGATCCTGCATAATGTATGTTAAACATCTGTTAAGGAATTTCTCGAAGCTCATGCACGACTTTCTGTACGGCTAGACTTTAGCCCATAAATGAACCAGATCCTGTGCAAAGATCTAATACTGTTGATTCTTTTTCTTCTTATTATTTATGTGTTGTGGTTGAAACAGAACATACAGTCTTCTCAACCGATTAAAAGAAATGGGAAGTTTTTACGAATGTATGAATGGGGAAAATGGAAATTGTACTGTACAATAATGCACCTTCTTAACTGTACAGGCAAGTATGAAGTTGTAAGCGAGATGTACACAGCAGGGGCATTTTCTGCTCTCATGGGAAACATCCATAGAATCCCCATTGTGGTTGCATGAGTGTAAGGGAACTTGGCATTTAATCCTCTCTTTGAACTTATCCCCTCAGGGAATGATTTCTAATACAAGAGATTTAGAGATATAAAAATAACTACTTTCTGTAAGCACTAACACCAGATTCTTTTTACTGTGTTTTAAACATTCCTGCTAGACTTTAGCATCTTCATATTGTTGATTGGTGTGAGATATCATAACTCAAGTGAAGAAGCTATTAAGAAATACTGTTTTTATACCTCCTTGTCTTCAGTTATATCTTCTGGATATTTTTTTTAAAATATCTATACAGCTTTTTGGGTTACTGTTTATTTGTAACTATTCTGGTTCGTTTTGGAATTTCATTATTATTATTATTTTATTTTAAAGTTGTAGTTGTAGATAAACCTTTGCTTAGGAATGCCAGATCAAACTACTGAAAACTAAAGGGCAGCGTGGTGTTCTTGTAGCCATGCATGGTTTTGATTTGTAATCATAATCTGAAATAAGACGTTAATGACTGATTATTTCATTTATTTTATTTCTATGCCACTTTTCATTCAAAAGAACCCCAAAGCGGCTTACAATCGATCAGTAATAGCAATGTGATGTTACATAATAGAACACCAGAAATACAGCATAAATCATATAAAATAATCAGTGAAACAATTACAACCTATAAAACACTGGCATTCAGGGATAGGAAGAGCCTTTCCAAATAATGAAGTGTAAATCAAGGATCAGAAGCTAAAAGGGTTTTTGTCACCTTTATTTACTTTCTGATCAGCTTGCGTCTTTGTAGAAAATGCTTCTCTTCATTTACTTACACAGCAGTGTAATGATTTCTGCTTCCCAGTGTTTTGACCCAAAATTTTAAACTTTCTAAATTGAAGTCTTGTGTCACTCCAGCAAATGAATGCTGCATTTTGGGTGCACAACACCACTGACCCCATTCCATGATGCCAGGCACGTTCTCTGAGTGCATCCATTTATTCATCAGAGCCTCATTTGGGGGTCTGATCTGGTGCAACTCATGTGCTCAAGTCACACAGCAGCAAGCACACACACTCACTCACTGACTCTCCACCAGTCCAGGGGATAAAACAAAAGAATCATCTGCATGACCGACACTCGGAAACCTTTTGCAAAAAGACGTGTTTCTTCCTTGCAAGACAAACTCTTTCTCACACCTTTAAAAATGTGTTATAGTAGAACCACTGGAGGCCCCCCTCAGAATGTGCCATAATAACTGGGCATAATAATTCTCCCATTGGAATGCATCAATGCTGTTCTTTAATTGGCTGCTTGATGTCCCTCTTCCCGGAGTGCCATAGGACGCACTTTGCTTGCCTCGTGCCTCTGTAGCAAAACGTCTTTTGCACCCATTTCTTTGCTTTATCACCAACTAGAATCAAAGATCTATCTGGGCAATTGCACACGATAATTTACTGCATATCATATTTTTTTTTGGGGGGGAATGTTTATTTATTTTGAAGTTATGAATCTCTGGTAGATAATAGGAGTATTTATACAGATGTTTTAGGTGCATTCAAAGAGCTTCTTGTTCTCTTCCGCGTCATTCCTATGCTGTTATTTCTTTTTAATGGTTTCCGAAAATTCTTAAGCAGGACAGCTTGCCAGTGATAGGGATGATGTTTTAAAGGGGGTGAAATACCTTTTCGGTTATACCAGACTTGCACACCACGTATTATTTCAGTGTTTCTCTGGGGTCGGGGAAATCCGTTTCCCCAACGAATGCCTGCAACTTAAGTGACAATGTAATGTTAAAGAGTACATGGTTAATATCCGGTTTTGGCTGACTCGCTTCCACTCTTTTCCCACCAGTGATTTTTAAGTCCCCTTAGATTTTTGTACGTACTCCGTTTCACAGAGATCGGATCTTTTTCAAGGAAAGTTCAGCAGCCCCAGAGTAGATTCTACACAGGCAGCCGTCATTTGTTGCCAATGCCACCTTGTGGATTACAAAGGATATTGATTTGTTAAACAAAGTTACATGTAAATGTGGCTCTTTCCTTGCAACCCACACTCTGGCAAGGGCGTGTTGGAGTTCTCAACTGGATCCTTTTGTTTTCTGCATGACACTTCATTTTTCCACTCACAGTTCATTTATGATTCTGATGAGAATGCCCCCCCTTTTTTTTCAAGAAACACACATTTCACTTTTTGACCTAGAAGCATCTGTTAGATTAAAAAAAAAAAAATTAAAAATACTACTTTGGCATTCTGGAAGTGTTAATGTCTTTCATATCTGTTTAATGCTATTTAGGGATATTTACGATCACCTCTTGGTTACTTGGGGTAAAGTGTGTTGCGTCCCCCCCCCCCAACAGACAGGAAAGCATTCATATGAGGAAACAGATTGCTTTAAACATGTGCTTCCTGTTACAGTAAAGAGAACAAATTAGATTTAGCACTGCCTAATGAATGCACAAATGTGTACGTTTAAGCTTTTAAAAGCCTTACATTCATTTCAGGTCTTAACAGAAACTGAGTGTTGCCTCTCAGGTTACGGCACAGTAAACCTCGAAGGAAGGGCACACTACCTGTCCTTTGTCAGAGCAGTTTATTCAGAATTTTATTTCTCTGATGATGAAAGTTCAGTCCATAGGATTCCATAGGAATGGCGACATAAAAGAAAAGTTTATTTTTAAGGAAATTTGAGCGTTAATGTGGCTGGTCCATTATTGGTATTAAAAGGAATGAAAAGATGCATGCCTTTTAAAACTTGAGTTTGTCAGCCTCCCCCCTTTATCCTTTCTCTTTCAGCACATTGCTTTACTCCCCCGATTTAACAAACTCACTTTCTCATTCCTATCTGCCCTCCATTTCAGAGCTCTGAGCTCACCACCTTTAGAGCTCTGTTCAGAAGAGGGTCCAACCAACATCTTTCTTGTATTATTAATACGTACTATTGTTATAAAAAGGGGTATCAAAATAGCCTTGTTTATATTATCACAGCAGGGTAGAAGGATTTTCCTCATCATACCACCCCCTGTTGGAACTGGTATGCACAAAGTGGGCATTCTGGCACCAGCATGGTTTTTGTTTTGTTTTTTAAAAGGAGGAACGAAATCACACAGCAAATGCAATTGTCGCCACTAGCTTACCGTCCCATTTTTTGTGGCTATAATGGACCTAATATTTCTCTCTCTCTGGTTTGCAGAAAAGGAATACAAGTCGGGTTCAGCACCTTATGAGGCAGCTGGGAGGAGCTGATTGTACTTTATGTCTAAAGCGATCAGAACCTCTGCTTCTTTTTTATTTGGGTGGGCAAACACCCACCCACCCATTTTACACAGATACATATACTGTAAAATGAAAAAGCAGCCGAAAATCTTAACAAACAGAAAGGGTCGTTTGTTTGTTTGTTTTTACTAGTATATCCTTAATATGTTGGAGACCTTTAAAATGTAACATGAGCTACAAAGTTTAAAATTGTTGCATAGACCATTTAATTGCCCTCTTGCACTCACCTTTGCCTTTTTCTCAATCTACACTGAAAGAGAAGGCTTGCTGCAATAAGAACCTGCGTATGAATTGTTTCAGATGCTTTCTTTTCATTGCTTTATTGTCTTTCTTTCAATATGCATCTGGGATGGATATTAAAAGGCAATACTCCCCCTCCCACCACCATTCCCAGCCTTGTTTTCTAAATCTGCTTCTTGCAAAGTACATTTAAATGAGCAAATCTGGTGTGGCCACTCACCATCAAAATATTAGCAAGCTTGGAGTGAAAATATTGTCTTCATTCAAATGGCTAGAAAGAATTTAATTCAGCAGTAAGTTGTCTGTGCAAAGAATAAACTAGTAACACCCCCTCCTCCTCCCCCCAAAAAACAAAGTCAGAAGAACAATGTATATTCCAAAATCTTTGCAAGTTATGTGAACTGGTTTTCGAATACAGTTTGTTTGATAATTAGTGTGCATCTCATAAGACTTTGATGGAATCATGTTTAACCTTTCTTTTACCACATTCTCACTTCAAATTAGCACTCCATTTATCCTTTCCCAATAATAAAGCAAATATTTTTAACCTTCTCCATGCAACAGGTTTCTAAAAGGCTAAAAGTATGCTGCAGGTTTTCAAAAAAAAACTTCATTTTTCTTACATTTTAAATGTTCTGTTTGTGCAAAATTTTTGAGAATCACCATAAGGGCTTCTTTGCATTTTTAATTTAGTAACTAACATATGAATAAATTTGCATATTAATTAGTTGCAGATTAAATCATGCATACATAATTGCCTCCTTACTGTGTTTAATGTTTGTCAAAATCTCCAGCCTGGTTTGATGGATGTCGTATGAAAGATTACAATTTGATGTACCCTTGGAAGTGTTTACACCAATAATGCAGGATTCTTAATAGCAGAAATCTCTAGTTATATACAGTTACTAACAAAACATGTAAGATAGGTGCATGTCCCTTTTGACTAGGTTTTTTTCTTCCTTGCACCAAATCATTTACTATTCATAATCATTAATGCATCTCCTAATTATACAGCATATGTCTGTTAACTATTTCATTGCCATTTTCACTGCTGCAGTATTTGGGGTTTTGATTTTTTTTTTAAAAAAATAATATATGTATAATTTGAATCATTTCACTCCATTCTTCAACTATTTATCACAATTGTTTGCACTTCACATAGCTTTGTCTGGCACAGAATATTTTTCAGAAGAGCTTTAAAAATGTTGTGATGTGTTACTTGGGTTCAGGCAATAATCAGATCCCAGTTAATAGCTGCCCACTGAAAGAAATAATCAAGGGCAAGCCAAGTGCAAAAATCTTAGCTACTGGAAACATCTCCAAAGTGATGCTAAATATCTCTGATTTAAACCCCATAAAAGCCAGGATGGTGTTAAAAACAGGGAGCCAAATCACAGCTGCTTGCAACCACTTTACATGGGCAATTAATTTGCTTTTAGAAAAGTCCACTATAAGTGAGTAGAAGGCCGGATGGTGGGAGCTGTCATTGCTTTCATTTCATCTCTTCTTCCCTGTACATACTGATTACATCCCACATAAGTTTTAGAAAGAAGAATTCAATCTTAACATTTGTTTTCTTTTAGAGTATGCATGGAAAAGTGGAATTGCAGAATTCACATCTTTATTTGTTAATTTTTTAAAGGTACTTTTCAGTCTCCTTTCAGGGCAAAATAAATAAATCCTGACGTGGCTCATAAAAGATGGGTTTAGGATTGTGATGTACCATTCCCATCCATGCGTTTATCTGAGCCAATCCCAACATTTCTTCACCAGTTACAGTATCTTCATCCCAACAGCAGGGGCTAATTGTAAGAGAGTAGACATGTTGGACTCCAGCCTAGGAAATCAAGTTATAAAAGTTGTGCAAACTTACTTGGTGGCTTTGAGGAAGCCACAACATCTCAACCTCTGTTCTCCACCTGTAAAACTGGAAATAGTACCAACAGCACAATGTATTTGCAAGAATGAAAAAATAATGCTGTGAAGCCCATTGCATATTGCAGTTGTCGTAGCCACACTCAAATACATTTCTGATACAATAATGATGTGGTTTAAAGCTACTATAACAAATTGATGGCCATGGAAAATATTTCATTGCACAAGCCACTTCCTTCTGCACCAAGACTTGTGGTGCATCGTTTCATGTTGAAATTGGTTTTGTGGGGGGGGGGGGAGTGGACAGGTTATGGAAGCTCTGAAGACAGGGGTACATGACAAACTATTGACTCATAACTGGGTGATTTCTGCATGTTTTCTGATAGTGTGATATATGCAGGTGGGTTCTATCACCAGTGATTCAATAGCTACTTTGTGTGGTTTGGTATCAAATTACGCTTGTTCCATTAGCACAAGTATTTATGCTTGTGCAACAGAACTTCCCCTTCTCCTTTCCAAATCTGTTCTGGAGTAGAGGAACCCCCCTAGAACAGATTTAGGGAGAGATGGAAGGAAGGGGGAAAGTTCAGTTGTACAAGAGTAAATCCTTGCACTAATTGAACAAGTGGCAAAGCCCTACTTTGGATACAACCCTGTGTGCCTCAAAAGGTTGATATTACAGTGATATGTTGACGATCTGGTTTCTTGGTGGACTGCCTTCCAGCATTAAGCTCGGCTTTCCCCCTTTTTATGGAGCATTCCATCTAGGACAGTCTTCCATAACAGCTGCTATGGACTACAGCTGTTGGTTGTTTCATACAAAACACCTGGTGGATGCAAAGTTGGTGAAGGCAGGTCTAAGGTGCTGGTTTTGCTCTTATTAAACTTCTGCCTAAGTAAGGCTATGCATGTCTATTAAAAGTCCACTTCAGTGGGACTTGCTTCCTGTTATTTACATACAGAGGAGGAGCTGGGGTCTCTTAACAAGTACCTGAGGTCGGTGATGGAATGGACCTGAGTTTGCTATTGGATTGTAAGGTAGTGGCTGTGGCCAGGATTGAATTTGTATAGTTCCAGCTGTACCCTTTTCAAGAGGAGAGAAATGTAGCCACTGTCAAATGCCTTGGTCACGCCCAGATTGTTCCAACATGCTCTACGTGCAACTTCCTTTGGGACTGAAGCTACTGCAGATTGCTTCAACTAGAATAGATTAAATTAACAAAAAAATTAACCTTCAACTAGAATAGCTTAAATTAACAAAAAAATTAACCAGGATTCTCCAGATCTAACCCTGATTCCACCCCTAAACTTATATATAACCTGAGGATGAGACTTAACCTTTATATAGCATATTTCAGTTTTTTAGGGTACAGATAAAAATAAGAACAGCTAAAAACAGAAAAAATAATAATTAAAAAACAATTAAACACTGGTAGATTGTTTTATTTTAATGTTGTGTGTGTGTTTATGTAAAATAACTAGCACTTCAAATTTGCCCATAAACAAGACTGGTAGCCAGTCTTGACCCTTAAACAAAGTTGGCCCGCCCATGAGGCACACTGAGGCAGTTGCCTCGGGCGACAGGTCTGGCCTCCAAGGAGTGCACTGCTTGCTGCCTCCTGCGCTTGTCAGTGCATGGGGGACTGTGGAGGTAGAGGCAGTGGTGGTTGGGCTGTGGAGGAAGGAGTGGTTGAGATGGGCAGGTGGCATTTTCTGTTTTGCCTCAAGCAGCCAAACATCTTGGGCTGGCCCCGAGTCAAATTATCCTCATGTTGCAAAGGGGAAGCAGAGAATTGTGGCTTGCCAAAGGTCAGCTGTTGATACCAAGCAAGGAATGGGCATAGGAAGCTATGAACTCACAAGCAAGGAATGGGCATAGGAAGCTGTTTTAAACTCAGAAACCTCGACCCATTCAGCTCAGTGTTGTCTGCACTGACTGGCAGCAGCTCTCCAGCATTTCTTCCCGAGATCTCTTCTACTTTGAAATTCCAGGGATCTGAGACCTCCAGTAAGCAAATCAGATGCTCTACGCCTGAGCCATGATAATAAATTACCTACAACACAAGCGACTTCCCTACCCTTTTACCACTTCCCTGCATGAGCTCAGCTACTTAACTTCTTGCACTTTGTACAGCCCTCCTCAGGTGTTCTCCCTCATACAATTACCACTGTTTTATGGGAAGCAGAGGGGCTGCCGCTCCTTCGCACATCACCAGCACCACCTTCACAACCCTCCACACCTGGTAGCTGAATGTCTGTAGCCAGGAACCTTTTCTACTCATTTAGACTCCCTATGTGACCTAGAAAGCTGATATTCTCAGGTTCAAAATTATTCAGGGAGCCTACATGAATGAAGCAGGCTAGTTCAGCACCAAACTATGGGAAACTGTGGGAATGGTGCTGGAGGGACAGAAGCAGAGAGCATGTCCCTGATCCTTATCTCCCATCATAGTAATTGTGTAAGGCGGGCATCCCCAACCTGCGGCCCTCCAGATGTTTTGGCCTACAACTCCCATGATCCTTAGCTAACAGGACCGGTGGTCAGGGATGATGGGAATTGTAGTCCAGAACATCTGGAGGGCTGCAGGTTGGGGGTGCCTGGTGTAAGGAGAAGAATGCCTGAATAGGGCTTGCATCATTCAGGACAACCACGATAATAAGTTTAAACAGAGACTTAAGACACTGTGAATGCATTAAGAGTTTGGCTCTGTGGACTTAGCCTTCTAATCTCAGCTGAGTTGTGAACCCATTTGGTAACCTTCACAACCATCAGCTTCAGTATCCCTATCTATAAAATGGGCGTAAGGATGACCTGACCACAGGATTGTTGTGAGGGTGAACAAAGTATGCTAAGTAAGTAGAAAAGAGAGGAACAGCTCTTTTAAAAACATGCACAGTAAAAGTGTTATAAAATTGGAAGACAGAACAGTTTCGGTTGTCTACAAACAAAAGGAACCCAAACCAAACACATTTCAGCATATCCATTCTCCTTTTTAAATTAGATTTCACATTGCAAAAAAATAATAATAAAATGGTGCAACTGTGTTGTGGTATCCTTATGCAGATTCCTCTAATCAGAGAGGAATATAACTACTTAATACTCACCACTACTTACCCTCCTGCACAGTACAACTTTGAGTTAAGCCACAAAATAGTGT
The DNA here is from genome assembly GCF_964234715.1 of Podarcis melisellensis. Lineage (NCBI taxonomy): Eukaryota > Metazoa > Chordata > Lepidosauria > Squamata > Lacertidae > Podarcis > Podarcis melisellensis. The sequence continues at coordinate 50,303,122 of NC_138543.1, forward strand.
TTAAATGCTGTTAAGGGACAGATCTACAAAAACAAATTTAAGGCCAGGCCAACAAAATCCAATACTGGTGAAAGCTGGTTTCACCGCTCTTGAATTCCTTGTGCTACATTCCACTGCCATGTAACAGCCAAGTTCTATCTTGTTAAGTTACATTGGCCGTAATACTAGTCTACCATAAACAACATAACTGGCAAACCATTTCAGTAGCTCGACCGGTAATGTTCTTCCCTTCTGATTGAGAGTATTCATTGACTGTATTCATAGTTTTTGTATAAAATATTAACAGTTTTTTGTTTTTCTTTTGTCGCTTCCACTGTCCTTTTCTTGTTTATGTCTCAAACTACAATGCTCTTTGGATCCTTTGTTGTTATGAATATAATAAAGAGACAGGTATGTCCTTGGTTATAAGTGTGGTTTAGCAGTAGATACCAGTACTATAATATTATTTGTCCCTTGGGGTTTTTTTTATTCCACTCCATCCCAAAAACTTGTGGTTGGTGGTTACCGGTACATAAAAATCTCAATTAATGCATCACAATTAATTCCAGTAGCATCTGAAAAACCCACATATTTGAATGCAAAATTATCAAACTGGCTGAAACCCATCTCATCCTTCTCTCTAGTGTCTCCTGATTCCTTGTCTCTCACCTGTCACACAAGTCTGTAGTACTTGGCATCCCATTGATGGCACCACATGTCCTCACACACACACACTGCTTAAATTTATCTTGCATGCTACAATGATGTCATAATATAATTCAGTTCTGCTTAGAGAAGGATTTTATCAGCATTGAAGGTACCACGGTGCTTATTGCTGCAGGTTTCTTGCATGCAATGAAATGCATCATATTGACGTTGCCAAAAGTTGCAACCCAAGAAAGAGAGACATGTAGTCCATGGTGGGGTACCCTTTTCAGTCTGGGGCCTGCATTCTCTCATGAGCTCTCTTTCAGGGGCTGCATCCTGGTAGATGGTGCAGTGCTCCAATCCAGCCAAATAAAAGTTGACAGTTTCTTTGCATGCATGTGTGCATGCCCACACCTCCATATTCTTTCTCGTCAGTCAAGAGGAGCTATCATAGTTCAAGGAAACATTCTAGAAAAGAAAAAGCAATTAAGGAGGGTATGGCCTCCTTTAGGTGATGCTGTCTCAGAAGAATTTCAAGGCCAAATAACAAGGTGCAGAGGACCTAAGATGTCCCAGTCTTGGTGTACTACATAGTCTCTTGTGTCAAGTGGGTCTCTGTCTTGCCACATCTGATAAGTTAATGTTCATTGCCATCCTCTCTTAGGCAGACTCTGTCTTCAGGTTAAGCAGAGACTGGTTTGAGCTAAACAAGAGTTTATTATTATTATTGATTGATTGATTGATTGATTGATTGAATTAATTTATATACCACCCTATACCTGGAGGGTTCAGGGTGGTTCACAGAACCTGCAACCAAAATGCTATGGGAATTTAACTACCTACCGATTTCCCACCTCAGCTGAAGCATAAACAATGCCTGTTAAGGATAGCTAGCACCTGATACTCATTCTGCTAGTTAGTTGGCATTTTAGTCTCTTTAAGGATGCTGTTAAAATTCAAGCTCCGGTCCCTTCTTTATGGTTGAATATGGTCTCCTCTACTTGGGAGTTGATTGGACTTCTTGAACGCTGAGATCCATCCCAACTCTGATTGGGTGGCATATTGTAAGCAGTCTGGTGAGCAGATGGACCATCCTCCATTATAGAGTGGAAGGCCTTTTTCATCCTCTTCGCCAGTCATCAGATAATCAGGGCATGGCTTTATGTTCCATGTCAGCACCAACTTTCAGGTTCCCTATGCTGTTGGGAATACAGTCTTCCATGTTTCAGCTTTCTCTTGGCTTTTATGAGCAGCATAGTGAAAAGAAGAGAGTGCCAAATGAATATTTCAGAAAAACAGTTCGTTTAAAATAGATTGACTGCAAATTATATTTTAATGTTGTTTGGATATGCATTTACTTTTCATGAAAGGTGACAGGATGATGTCAAAGAAGAATGAAGCACAGAAAAGGGGACAGCTTTTGCCTTAATAGCTTCGCAAGCACCAATATCTTGGTAGGGACTCGGCCCGTTCAGTTCTTAGCATTTCTGCCATGGATGCCAACAAGATAACAAGACCAATCTTTCATGGTTCTTTTTCTCAAGCCCATGAAAACTGAACAATCAGTTCATTTCAGTAAAGCAGGCCTGCATGCAACCACCAGGCATTTATTGTGGTCTGCTGGATTCTTGACACACACACCCTACACCATTTATGCAGACCCAGAGCCACAGATCATTTGCTTTGTATGCAGAAAGTCCAAAGTTCAATCTTTGATAGGTCTATGCAAGGTTTGGAGAGACCACTCTCTGAAACCCTGGAGATCTGTTACCAGTAAGTATAGGCAGTACTGAGCCCAATGAGACATGGCTTTGTACGCATTCTCAGACTTCCAGCTGCATTCTTTTCCATCTACCTTATGGGTTGATCTTAAATGAAAAATGAAGCTTCTTATTTACTTTTGTCCGGAAATTATATACTGTGCTGAACAAGAGACATGATGGCACAGCTATAACTAACTTATAAAATGAAAGTTGGGTTGGTGAATTAGAAATACTGAGCGAAGTAGTTCCTGACACAGTGTTTGCGGTAATGTGGTATCTCCCGCTTTCTGTGTCACGTTGGATAAAAGCTCATATTAAAACAAATTTGTCCACACCTGTTGCATATAAATATATTGATAGAGCTTGAGTGGTTATAGATTACACCTAATGATTCTTGTTTTGTAGTTTCTGAGCTAGAAAGTGGTGCAAAGCACTGAAAATAGGTTATTAGATTTATATTTTTAAATCTAGATTTCCAAACAGAGTAAGGTTAAGCATGTTGCTGTAAAGTGATAGACCACTCATAGTCATTCATAGGCTGAAGTATTAGCCCCAGAGTTTTCCTCCAATTTTCATGGGGATGCAGCAAAAAATGTCTTCCTGCAATATTGGATTCATCTTTCTTTTCCTTTTTCTTTCTGAGTGGGTGGGTAGACAGATTTTAATAATTTTTATTTCTTACCTTTAAATATGAGGTGGTTAATGCTTTCTATATTTTATTCTTCAAAGGAGAGAAAAACCTTAGGCCACCTCTTATGCAAAATTGAGAAATGAAAATTCACCCACCTCCCTGAGTGTCCCAGAATGTTTCTTTCACTTTTGAGTGGGGTGCAGAATCGTTCTGTGTAAATGTGATGGGTTGTGAAACAGACATTTGTACTACAGTAGTGTGGTGTAGTGGTTAAGAGCGGTGGGCTCGTAATCTGGTGAACCGGGTTTGATTTCCCGCTCCTCCACATGCAGCTGCTGGGTGACCTTGGGCCAGTCACACTTCTCTGAAGTCTCTCAGCCTCACTAATCTCACAGAGTGTTTGTTGTGGGGGAGGAAGGGAAAGGAGATTATTAGCCACTTTGAGACTCCTTAAGGTAGTGATAAAGTGGGATATCAAATCCAAACACCTCCTCCCCTCCTCCTCCTCCTCCTCCTCCTCCTTCTTCTTCAGCAACAACTATAAACTGAGAGGAGCTGCATAGCACCATCCTGGGTATGTTTTTGCTACAGCACAAGGATACTCTATTGATGGATGCAGATCCACTCTAGTGACCTTAAGACTGAGTTCAAGTGCCCAAGTGCTCTTTTGCGCTTGTCTTTTGGCTTACACCAAAATCTAACACCTTTGCCAAGACATTAGTTTTATGCTTTTCCATGATGGGGAGGGGAAAAACTGCTTCAGTCAAGAGCTCCGGGTGTTATGGGACCTCTTCTCAACCAGCTCCTCCACCATGGAATTGTTGAGCTATTCCATCAACCTAACTTACAGAACAATGGTTGTACACTGTATGCTTGTCTTACTGTTCAGACCCCAGGACACTGTCAGGACCAGTGTAAACCAGGTGTGAATTGGGATGCACGTTCAAATGCAGACACCACCCACTGCTTTCAATAAGGTGTGCGTTTGGGTGTGCATATCCATTCTTAACATGTCTCCCTGGCGAGCTGGCACAGGTGTTTGTACATCCAGACCCTAACAGCTTTTTCCTGGTGCAAAGTACATTTGGAGAGTTACCATTGCAGAGAAGCTGCATTTAGGATAACAGTCCACACCAAGAGAGCTTGCAGTACCCCTGTCAGAAATCATATCTTCTGGATTAATGCAGCAACCCTATTATATGTCAATGTCAAGAGATATAGAGGTACTGATTGATTATGTATCCTAATCTAGAAAATATATTGATTCTGTATCTTGTTTGTGGCTGCACAATGTTTTTCTCGTCTGCATGGCTATCTATAACTTTTTTAAACGCAAACAAACGTTTGCAAATAGCATTTGACAGCAGCGACTCCTGTTGGGGCATTTTGGTTTGTAATAACTGGGGACTTGGCTTTTTAGCAATTTGTATTAATACCAGCTTTTTGGATCAACAAAATGTAGCTTAACAACTGCCTTTGCCTGGCTCAGTGAAAATCCCTAAAGTAGTTACATTGTGTCCAGATGCAAATTTGACAGCACTGCATTAGGAGATTAAAACACCAACACACATTTATTTTTTATTTTATTTTATTATTATTATTTTTTAAAGCTGTTTCTTGTCAGATAACTGTTTATATTTTTAGCTGTTCACTCTTTTTTAATCAATAGCATCCTGTTACCCCCAAAGCCTCATTTCGAATGGACCAGTAAGAATATGCCTACTCCCAGTTAATTCTCTATATAAGGTTTCACACACTGTAACATTGTGTTGTGCAGGAAGGGAACCAACATTTCAATCCACTCTCTTTTACTATTGAAAATAGTGTTCAGACTGCTAGAAATACCAAACTGCTTGACCCAAGCTGGATAAGCAACTGAAGCACCTGCCCAAGGAACTCGCTGTTCTAAGAGATATGTCATTTTCAGAGTAGACCCCTTTATCTTAATGGGCCTACTTGGAGTTTGACTTAGTGGGATGCCACCTATTATTTGAGGGGATAATAAGTCTCTATAGCCTTCCCAGTTGGGTATCTTTCAGATGTTCTGGGACTCCAAATTCTAAGAGCCCCAGCATGGGCAATGACCAAGTATGATGGGAGTTGTAGTCCAAAACATCTGGACTACAACAAGGGCTGAAGAAAGATGCACTGTAGCCTTTGTGAATGTGGGGGGGGGGGACCACATATGCAACTATATGAACCTGTTGGAGTTTCAAAAGCAGCTTGGACTTCAGTGGCCGTCAGAGTTTCTTGCTCACCTCAGAAGGTTAATCTTTCCTTTGTCACTGCTTCTACTGTCCATCTGTCTCTAGTTTCTCTGAACTTCCTGCCTTCCCAACTTGGTGCTGTTATCCTTCTCCTGCTGTTTCCTGAAGGACATGTTTAAAAGTGCAAGAAGTGTGTTAAGGAGCTGGGTGTTGTGTTTAAGATATGATTGCAATTCAAAGAGAGAGTTAGGGGCATGTTAGTGTCTTCTAAAAAGTGTTACAGTTTTGGCTCCTTGACCATTTGGTTCTTTGTATGAGGATGAGATCAATGTGGATAGCTGCTATTGACTAGAAGCAGGATTGATTCAGATTACCTTGAGCATAACTGTGATTACAGAACCTCAGAAAGCACATGGGGAAGTGTCCATGAATTAAATGCTCTTTGCCTTTGTGAAATTAATATGACATGCTACAATCCTAACCCCACGTACCTGTGAGTCAGTCCTGCTGAATTCAACAGGACTTATTTCTGAGTAGGCATGGGTATGATTGCTCTGTTAATAATATAGCTAAGCTAGAATCCTTCTCATTGATGTAGTAGCTTTACAAGGGCAAGGAATGAGTTTACTTTGTCCTAAATGTTGATTACATTTCTATCCCATCTTTTGTCCAAGGAGCTCAAGGCAGAATACAGGGCATTTTCCCACTGCCCCTTTACCCTCAAAACAAGACTTTGGAATAGGTTAGACTGAGAGAAAATGGCTGGCCCAAGATCACCCACTGAGCTCCATAGCTGAGTGGGATTTTGAATCTGGGTCTCCCAAGTCCTAGACTGACCTCTACTAGGGGAAAGTAGAAAAGAAAAGAGAAGTTGATATCTCATTTGGTGCAACCCTACCGCTTAGCAGAAGTGGCTCTGTTTGTCTGAATGCATACTTTCTATTGTGATTCAGGAAAGAAGCATAAATGAAGGCAAGTGGACCCAGTGAGACTGATGCTTGGAATTGAGAACTTGAGTTGAGAGAGGGAGTTTTCCCCAGCTGTTTTCATGTTCGTTCAGAGAACTTACAAGACTTGTGTTTGATTATTTCAGTACCCCAAGCAGAAATTGTGTCGCCCTGATAACACTCTTGTGTCTTTGTCAACATGTAGTCATATAATCCTGACTGGGCCAGCAAGAAAATTGTGGGTTGTGTAGTAAAGCAAGAGAAACATCTGAGTATCATCATCAGGCAAAAAGGGGATTTTTTTATTGGACTGGTATACCCTGTGCAGACATTCATTTTGTATGTGTGGCGGTAAGAACTGCATTAGCCTGATGTACAGGTCCCCACGTGATGTTCACATGTTTGGATAAGGGGATGCATGCAAAGACCCAACTTTCAGGCAGAATCTGGGCACTTTGATCTTGTGGCAAGCAAATTGCACAGATTGGACCTCTCTGTGCATGCTGGGATCTGTGTGTGCAAAATTTTAAGACCCGAGTGTGGCCGCCAGGCAGGAGAAAGTGGAGCTGGCACACTCCACCGCCATACATTCAGGTTGATCATCTCTGTACAGTTAATATTGAGTTGTGTGAATGCATTCTCATAGTCAAGAGTAAGAAACTGCTTTATATACCCAGTGAGATCACTGATCCACTTAACCCAGTAGTGCCTTCCATGAGCAAGGCCTTGTCTCTTGGGTCTCCTCCAGCTCTTTTATCTGAAGATGCAAGGAATCTAACATGAACCTTAAACCTTCAAACCTTGGCCTCTGCTTCTAAGCTCTGGCTTCTCCTTGATTGCAGTAATCAATTATACTACGCACTTCTGACATGAAAGAGCTCTGTTTTTAAAAGAAGTAAAAAGAAGAAGTTGAGAAACTCCATGTATTCTGATTTTAACTACATGGACTTCCATTTATTTGTTTTATTTTAAGGTGTCCTGGTGAAGGAATAAAGCCTTTCTTCCATCTTGATGAAAGCAACACTGACCCAAACACAGTCACTTTTGTATCTGAAAGGTCATTATTTCAAGACCACTCTTCAATACGATCAGTCTGCATTAATTTTTGTTTTCCTATAGGCTTCATCAGTATATGAAATTTCATAATTATCTTGTGCCAGTAATTAAAGCTTATAGTGTTAGTCCGATTTTAGAGGGTTGTTTCAATGGCTGTGAACTGATTAGAGTGAATTTAGTGGCTTAGGAATCCATCAAATCTACTTTCGGGGGTAAACTTTTATTAGAATTAAGCATTAATTGCATATTATACTAATCCACAACTTTGTGGGATTTCCCTACCACCACATGATTTGAAGGTATATCTTAAGACTCTTAAATTTTGAAAGCATAATAGATACGAGTTGTGCATCGGGGTGGTGGGAAAATACTGTGTTGGGTCAGGTTTTTGTTGAGCATTTTTTTAAAAAATAATAATACTGTGGATACTTTTGATATATAATTTATTTGGAGACTGTCTTTCAATGTTACTCCTCCCAAAGCAGGTGAGAATACATCTAAATTGAGTATCTAGATGACTTAAGTTGTAATCTTGTGCCTACTTCCTGGGGGCAAATCCTACTGAACTTACTTCTGAGTAGACATGCACAGGATGCACAGTTAGCAAGCTAAATGTATTCATAAGTGAAATAGTCAGTTTTCAGTGTGTGTGTGCCCTGAGATCTCCCCTTCTGCTTGTAGGCATTACGTTTTTCCTGTGCATAGACCTTACTTGGGTTTCCTGGCCTTATGTATTTATACACAGAGGGTGGTTTAAAGGTTACAAATGTGATCCTGTCAGATTGACAACTAACTGTTCTAATGAGGAAAAAATCCTCAAAGCATGAAATTTGAATGAAATGTGTGATTATAATTCAAGAACTGTTTACCCGAATCTCTGGGGACCTCCCAAATAAATGCAGAGCAGGGAAGTTAGATAAACCCTCTGTTCCCTCTTCCCTCTCTAAAATATACATATGGACCTACACTCTGCGTAGATTCGTAAGGAAGAGTACAAAATAAAACTTTACCATTAGCAAAAGGCGGCTGCTTAGAACTGACATTGCCACCTCTTGCTGTTTATTAATACTGTATGTGTTTTGTTACCACATTGAGTAGTAAGGAAATAGGTGCTTTGAATTATTAAAGTTGATTCTGGAGAATAGCTGTATGCTCAGATGGCATTTGCTTCAGCATATGCAAATTATTTAGTTTCATTTGGGATCAATTCCCAGGGGCCTTCCTTTCCTGTGATGCTCTGAATTTGGCAAGTTTAAGCCAGTCCCAATCTTCTTTCTCTCTCTCTCTCTCTCTCTCTCTCTCTCTCTCTCTCTCTCTCTCTCTCTCCCCCCCCCCCAACCCTCTTAACCTCTCTCCCCATTTTTGGCTTAGATTGTACAGTGCAAAAGAAAATTAAGAAGCGGAATCCACCCACTAGTGTATTGTGCAATGAACATGCTTTATTTTTCCAACACCATGGACAAAAAAAATTATATGAATACAGGAAAAACAGGAGTTTTCGTTGGTGTTTATACATTGGTGGGTAGGGGAGGGTTTTCCTCCACCTTAACAAAAGAAATTGATGAGGTGTTTTGTTGTTGTTGTTGTTGTTGTTGTTAGAAAACAGTTTTCACCTGTCCAATACATTAAAACATTAGCAGCAAGCTTCATTTCATTCCAAATATTTTCCGGGCCAATCTCCTGTAATGATAGCAGCAAGCAATTTTCAAGTTCAGCATTCAGAAGCAGTTGCATTTGGGGAGGGCGGAGAACAACACCCCCCCCTCCAATACCCAAACACACACTCACACACACACCGTCCGCCTCTACCATACCGAAACCCCCCCCCCCCCAAATGAAAAGAGCAAGTGCTCTGTCGAGGGGGGGTCTATAGTAGCCTGTCAATTGATTTCCCTTTAAGCATTAAATGCCAGCTCTGAAGCTGAATTACGTTCTGTGCCTCTAACCTATTTCCTGCTTTCAAAAGAAAGCCCAGTGACTTTGCGGTGGGGGGGGGGGGCGGTGGGGGGAGAGAGAGAGAGAAGAGAAAAAATTAAAAAGAGGCTAGGGCTTGAAGCAATCTTCCTGTGTTTCATTCTCAACCCTCGTTTTGTAGGTTGTTGACCAGGCAGTCAGAAAACACTGCTCCTCTCTCCTTTTGAGCGAGGTCAGAGACGGGGGGCTGCTGGGTGGGTTTTTTTTTTTTTTTATCCACCCCCCTTCTTTTTCTCTCTGAGTCGAGTTCTCAGGCAGCTGCGTACAATGCTGGGAGCCAGCCAGCAGCAGAGACAGATGGTAGAGTTATTAGATGTGCATCATACGATTCCCTTCCTGCCACTCGCTTTTTAATCAAATTAAAACAAAAAAGAAAGAGAGGGAGAGAGAGAGAGCGAGGGGGGAGTCAATTAACTGCATTTGTATTCTCTTCAATAATGGACCCTATTCCACTTTTACCCTAAGGCAGTTGAGTGGAAATTTTAGGGGAGAAAAGAGTGTGGCTGCAACTTGGGGTTTTTTGTTTTGCTTTTTGGTGGGGAGATTTTTTTTTCTAAAAAAATAAATTTTTATTTTATTTTTCTTTCCAAAATCTCTTTTAAGAATCACCGTTATTGTTGTTGGTTTTTTTTGGGGGGGGGGGGGAATCCAAGTGAAAAAGTTGAAGCTATCTGTTCTTGCATGCACTAGGAATTGCGGCTAAATCGGGACTGGGAAGGCTTCCAGATTTGCTGTGGAAAGTTAACTGTCTGACAGAAGAGTCCTAGCCACCTCCTCTCCCCCCCCCTCCCCGCACCACCCCACCCCTAACGTCAGGAATGGTTTCTCCCTGCTTTGCATATTCACCATGCTTGGCCTGGCCATATGGGAAAATGCGACTGAAGGAATTGTTGTGAAAAAAGGGACAGCGAGTTTGAAATAAAAAGTTGTTAAGAGTGGTACTGGAGAGGGGGAAAAAAAAAAGAATACGAGACCATGTATTGCGCATACACAATCCCTGGCATGGGAGGAAACTCTTTGATGTACTACTATAATGGCAAAGCGGTAAGCTAGCTCTGTAATTAAAGGTGTAATTTTGACAAGTTTTATTGTCGTAGGAATGAGAGTCATTTGCTGCATTTATTGCTTTGAAAGTTGTTCTGGGCTACTTCAGCCTTCCTTATTCCGTAAGCTATTTAATTCTTGCTAATGTTATATATACTATCGAGCGTAGGGGGGTTGGTGGGGGCTTTATAATCAGAAAGAGAAAGCTGGTCTTTTCGTTTGTTTTGTTTGTTTTGTTTATTTTTTATTTTGTTTTAAAAAAGCAAAAACTGACTTCAAAATAGATTGCAATGCTTTTTACTGCCTGAAACTTTTTAAAGTCATAAAGTTGGTCATTTTTGAGCCTGTCGTTCTTTCACTTATCTGGATGGTCAGTACGGAACAAGGGCATTATTGATGCAAGCAGGGAGAAATCAGTTTTCTGTGCAGATAAGTTGTTAGTGCATTTCTCTCTTGTCTGAGACGAGATGTTTCAGCTTCCCGAGTCGGAGTCTGCAGCTGAGTTCATTTTACCTAGCAGCCACTGACAGAGAACGCTAGACGCTGAGCATTTGATGAATTCAGTGAGAAACAGTAATAAAATAATGCAAAATAACAAAAAAGACCAATTATTGCAAGCATCACTTTACATTGTTTGGAATGTTTCCCTGCATCTCTCTCTCTTTCTTTCTTTCTTTCTTTCTTTCTTTCTTTCTTTCTTTCTTTCTTTCTCTCTCTCTTCTCTCTTTCTCTCTCTCTCTTCAGAAACACTTTATTTAAGGAAGGGGGGGATAGTGTCTGGTATTTTACGGATAACCTCAGCAGAAGGTTTATACTTGCCATCTGGAAGTCTGCTGAATTTATTTTTTGATTTTTTTATTCCTGGCTAGGTCCTGGGAAGGAAAAAAAGAGATTTAAAAATAAAAAATAATAATCTTTTAATGGGCTGCTGAGGTAAAGAGATGTGTTGCTGGAAAAAAAACACAGGAAAATAAAATGTGGAAGTTCTGGAAAGAAGGCAGCCTGCATTCACTCAACTTTTCAGCATTTCGTCTGATACCAGTCATGGGGAGAGCAGTTAGGCCAAAAGGGAACTATTAGAGCTTGAACCAAGGCCTTTTTCAAAGGTACGGGACAGCGCAAACTAATTATGCCATCCATATGAGCGTGTGCTATACAAGCACACACGTATAATATATAGAGATTACATTATTTCGTATGAGAAACCCATCCCTATGAATGAACATCTGTTGGAATAACTCAGTTCCACCCTCAGTTAGAACACTTACTAGCAAGATATGTTGTCTTCGTCAGGTATTTAGCAATGTTTTAAAATAATATTCTGGATTAATGCAGTTTGTTAAGAAAGAGGAGAGTTTAAGTAAACACGGAGAAATACATCTTTATATATTAGGGGGTGTGTGTCTATATCTATAGCTATATTTATATCTCATTTGAAGCCATATATATTGCATTTGATATATTGATCTATTGCATTTGAAGCCAGTACCTGCATTTGGAGCATGTGGGGGGTTTGCTAATAAATGCAAACGTTAAAATTAGAAAAATCATAAAGTGTCCAGCATTTACATATCACAACTGCAGGGTTTTCTGTAGAAGAAAATACTTTTTGTTTTTCATGGGGGTAGTTTTGATAGGGTGAGTGACTGAGGTCATCAATGAAATGAAGTGGCTGTCCTTTTATCACTGAGGGCCTGAAGTTACAAAACTTTCATTAAAAGTAAAATAGATTAAACATGCATCGCACATGCTAAGGTGGCCACGCACAGTACAATTGCATCCATGTGGTTTGTAGACGTTTAGAAGGGAAATTCTGGACATGAGATCATACTGCTGGTAATACCCCCCCTTCCTCTACTCCCCCCATTTAGTAAATATTTTCAGTTGGAGTTGATTTTTTGACAGGGGAGGGAGAGTCTGGAAAGGAGGATGTTACTCATAAAAATCAAGAGCACTGTCAGAGGAAATGTATTTATAGGAACCATTAAATGGCATTTATTAAAAACAAATCTGTTGGTATGTGTTCAACAAAAAGAAACCAGGAAATGTCACACTGCACATGAAGCTTTTTGTGGGGTGAAACAATAAACACTGGTGGTATCAGCAGAGGGCATTTTTTTAAAAACACCCCATTCCTTGATTCAGCTCTATAATAAGGAATCAGTCCTCATGGTAAAGTTACAGGGTCTTTGTGGAAGAGGCCAGAATCTTGGCATTTGACGGGAGAGGGGGAGAAATTGTGTTTCTGTCTTTTTGCGGGGCTACCTTTTTATGTGGCCAGCATCGTACTAGCTCGGATTGTACATAATGCAGGTCTTGATTGGGTGCCAGGCATCTTCCAGAGATTGTGTTTGCCCTGCGTGAATTGTTTAGAATGCCTGTTTGGGGGGAAGACGGATGCTAGATTTCGTTTCGGGTGTTGCACCTCTTTCTCCACTTAGTCGGAGGAAAGTACAGGCTACAATAAGTTGCATGACTTTTTTTGTCTTTAAACAAGATATAGTTTGGAATTCCTCCTCCTCCTCCTCATCTCTCTCTCTCTTTCTCTCTCTCCCCCCACCTCCCTTGACAAGTCAATTACTTGTTTAAATTCAGTTTGAACTTTCTGAACTGAAAGCAGCTAGGTGGAAGCAGGTCTTCCCTGGGAATAAACAATAGGATGGGGAATGTAAAATCATTCCAGATCTCCTCTGTATGTAAGTTAGCAGTATGGGAAGAAGAATGTGGTGAGGAATAAACTCTCTATCTCTCTCTTCAAAATGTAAATCCATCTGACCGATGAGTACTCAGAGTTGCTCTTTTCGTAATGAATGCGTTATGGTGTTTGAAGAAACCATACACTTCTTTTCCCCCATTCACCTGTTGTCCGTGTCATCCCTTCTCTCTGAAGTAGCAGGATAGGTTCCTTTTCCCCTATTAAAAGCCATATATTTCTTCAATTTTTTTAGATGATAAAAAAATAAGCACCGCTTTTAGAGGAAATGCTTCAAACACACATCATATGGTCGGTTGCAGCATACGTTTCACTATAACTAATAATATCCAGTGCTTAAATTTATCGTGCTTTGTTGTTGTTTTTTAAATTAATTATTATCCATATTTATTTTAATAATGCATGCTTTGGGTTCTGTAACACATTGCGCACAATAACTATGTTGCCAGAGCATCTGCTCCTTTAATGTTTTGCTTCTTGAGACTCTTAAGATATTTGTGATAGCATGTATGGTCTGAAATTGTGTAGTGTCACTTTTTTAATCTGATGTTTAGCATTGCTAATTGCACATGACTGAGATTTTAGCAAGCAGTTGTTTGATCAAATGCCATACTTGGAAGAACACGGAGACAGCAAAGATGACATTATTGCAAATGAAATTGAAAACAAAAGTGGCAAAACTTTCACTTAATAGTACTTTAAGCTCCCATCATTGGCTCCCGCCCGCATGCGCATGTGTTAAATCATATAGCGAACCCTATAATTATCATAATTGCTCTTTTTTTGTACGTTATACCAACAAGCGTCAAGCCATCTCACCAACTAGTTGTTTTGAAATAGTTATTTGTCAAGTTATCAAATCACAAAAAGTAAATGCTAATGAGTTTTAATGTTTGTATTATGTCTGCTATTCTTATTATGGACCTTTTCAACTCCTTAAAGTTCTTAAGACAGAGATGAATAGTTCATAGTGTTGTTCCTGCTAATAGTCTAGGCCAAATAGTGTGATAACTCCTTATATGAACTCTAGTAAATGAAGAGTAAAAACTCTTATGATGAATATCATGATAGTGTTGTCCCTTTTCCTGTAAAATTGCATTTTTAAAACAAAAAACAACACCTGCCAATAGATACCCTTCATTTAATCTAGGGTTTTTTGTATTTTAAAAAAAGCAAACTATAATCCATTCTTCATATTTTTAACTGGCATGAACATGAAGAAAATGCAGTGTTAGTGTTTGAATTTTGGAAATACTGAAGGTCAGAAATAAAGGAGCATATTCAAACGATGTTAAGCAGAAAGAAATTCTATTGAAATCTTTGGAGCCTATACCCAAATGGTGCATGTGAGTTAGAAACATGTATGCTGTGATAGTTATCTCAGTCTCATAAGCAATACTACAGTTGCAACTTTTTTGCAAATAGTATAATAAATAGATACTTTAATTATATGGGTTTTTTTAAAAAATAGGTCTGCATTTTCTACATTATATTTACAGAATAAAATAGCTAGTAGGATATATAGGTATACATTGGTTATCTTTCTAAATTGTTGGAGAATTCCAAAATCATTGCTCATCTTGGATCTAAAATGAATAGTTTTCAAAACCGCCCATATGATAACATGAAAAGAAAAAGGTTGGGAAAGATGAGTATGTACTAATTTTAATGTGTCTCCGTTTGCCTATTCCTGACCCTTTTCAAAACAAAACAGCTTAGCAGGAGTTTATGGAAATAACAATGGTGGAAATCCTTTCTAAAATAAATTAATTGCTTTTAAACCTTTACTTTTACAATGGTATCTAGTGTTGCCTCTTTATGGTGCAAAAATATATGTGGCCGTTATTCTGTTTATTTGCTGAACTGACATTATAGATACTGTACGTTTAAAGACGGAACCCTGATTAAATCATCATTTTCGAATGCAGCTTTATGTTGGCTCAGAGCCCTCACATATGTTTGTAGCATATCGTACGCTGACCACCTCCCTGTAATAAGCATGAATTTCAGCATGGTTGCAGAAATAAAGCTCTCCTTCAGTTTCTTTGCAAATAAAATTATACGTGGTGGCTGTTTCACTTAATGGTGAATGGATGAGGTAGCTCTGAGAAATTAATACATCTCGCTTTTAAAGAAAAATACTGCATTCTCAACATCTTGGGCTGAGTGCATATTTTGGTTTGGGGAGGGAGCGGGGAGGTTAATTTAAAAAATGCTTATTGCCAGTACAGTCTTTAAATACCTTTCCAAGTGATCTACAGGAAATTGTGCAGAAGAGCTGTTTGTTTCCTGTTCGAGAATATGTCTGGTTCATGTTATACTCAGTTTACTGTAAAATTGCCGTAGTATGTCAAGGACCTAGGATTTAGAGATATTGCACCAAGCTGTGTTTAGAAAGAGCGAAAGATAGACAAGAGCTGTCTAAATTCATAGGCATATTGTCATCTTCATTCACTAATAGGATTTTTCCCGTTGTTGTTGTTTTTTTTTAAAAAAAAGGCATTTGGAAAAGGCAACTGCTGTCCGTTTCTTGCAGCCACCACACCGTCTATGGGACTCTTGTCACATATGGAAAACAGTGTGAGATGCTGCCAGCCTGATCCACAACCCAATGAAGTTTCTCAGTCCTCGAGCTGAAATTATTTACTGCCACTGCAGTCAATTTTGGGGTGGGGATAAATTGGCTTCAGCCGTCGTAATTCAGCTTAACTGGATTGTGGATCCGCTTCACTTTTGTCTGGGCAGTTGTCTGTCGGTCCAGGTTTGCTTTTGACGTGCTTCCTGTGCTTATACACGTGGCAGATGTCTGTCTCCAAAGACATCTTGGGGTAGAGGATGGAGGGGGAAATATATTCCCTAAAAATCCAGAGGATTGACTTCACGTTGTGGTGAACACACAACATTTCCTCAGTTGAATACGCCATATTTTTGTTTCGCCAAATTTGCATCTGACAGAATTTGCTCAGGAAAACAATAAGGTTCCCATTTTTTTTGCCACTGGAGTAACCTAGAAACTCTGCTGTGTGCTTATGAAGTGAAATCCTTAAAGCATTTGTGCGCCCTAAAGTATATGGTTGCTAGCGTGTCAAAAGGGCAACTTTATCATCCTTCACTTAACTAGAACCGTCTTATATCCACCCCTCTCCCTGGACAGTTTCACAGACAAAAGTAGAGTTGCATGTTGACTGCATGTGTAAAGTTGTGTTGTTGTTTTTGTTGTTGCTGGCGGTTGTCTTGTTGGAATTACCAGTGTAGTTGCCATCGTAGGAACCTTTTGCAAATACGCAGTCATGCCACTAGTCCCTGTAAAACTCCTACTATTTAAGATTTTATCAATTTATAGTATCATATCAACTAATTGTGATGATGATTCTGTGGGCGTTCCTCTTTTATAATGTGGAGTTCTTCACGTGTGCTTTTAATGCTCGTGTACATAGGCATGTGTGGTATATTCCCCCCCTTTTTGTTTTATTAGTGTGATGTCCCGAAAGATTAATAAAAAAAAATTAAATAGAGGAAATGTACTACACCTGCACCGTTTTTAATAGGTGCCTAAGCCAAGAGCGCAGCTGCTATAAATATCCCAGCGTACAAAACCTGGTTTTTGCAAGAGAAGGTGTGTTTCGGCATTGAACGAAGCTCAAGCCAAAGAAGGCTAGTCTGAAGCCTGGCAAATGAAAAAGCAGGGTTGCGATGTGTCTCTGCTCAGACACCCCTGAAATATGTAGTCTTTGCTTGCCGTCCTCAGGGGACCCAGAGCTGAGCTTTCATAGAGACCAAATTACACTCGTCCAGTGAGAAGGCAGTGTTGAAGTAATTGGTGGGGCAGCGAGGAGAATGTTAGATTCCAGCTGCTTCTATTGTAGCTGACCTGCAAAATGCAAAGAGGATGTTAACAATCCAGGCTAACATTTGACTTGGCTTTTTCACCTCTGTAGGCGATTCACTGAGAATTATAGACTAACAAACCTTGAGCACTAGTAATACTGCAGATTATAATGGGAGAGTCTATAATATTAACGTTTTCTTTTCTCTCTCCTCTTTTTTTGGCATTTAAAAAAGAAACATTTTGCACTTGCTAGCTAAACTCCCTGTAATTACACTCGGGTAGTTTTTATAGCTGATCCTTATTATTACTAAGTTATTTTATTTGACTGCTGTGGTTCAGATTCCCATTCCTTTATGGTCAATTACAGTACCCTTCCTCTTTAATAAAAGATTTATTTCACTTATTTCCCTGCCCTTAAGAACAACTGAACGTCAAATGTCTGCTGATTGTCCCTAAATAGTCTCTGTTTTAAAGGGAGCAAGAAAGAATTGCTCAATGGCTTTTTAAAAAAAAATGAAAGGAGGGTTGGAGGGGGGAGATGGAATCCACATTGATACTGCCTGAATATTTAAGCCCAGCCAGTTAAAGGATGACATGATTAAAATAATCAAATGTATTACTTAAAAAATTAAAAAGGATAAGTGGTGCACCCCATTATTTTATTGACTTTTAAATATAAATTGCAGAAATGTTTGCATTCTTAATGGCATTATTAAGCTGAACTGACAGATCATCGTGAAAAAGTTGATTGCCCAACATTTTATTACTACTGCACCTGTTACAACAATTCCAACAGGCGAGGAATCACCATGATTCTTTGACTGTTTCTGTGAGCAGTTGTGGGAGTGATGGAAACAGCTAGAAAATATACTTAGTGTAATTTTCGTTGCGATGTTTTCTGCTTACTTAGATTAGTGCTGAAGCTTTTAGTACAGGTTGTAAACGCATATTCAGAAAGTGGGGAAAATACACTTTCTGTGATATGTACTGCCTAAAAGTTTCTGATGGTTTTCGTTTATTTATTTATTTTAACCGCATCCACTTGTGAACCCAAGTCCTAAACACGGTGGCCCAGATGCACGCACCCCCTCCCTTTGCTTTGTACAAAATAAGCTTGAGAGCAAATTAAGTCGAGAGCACTGGGATTTATTTCCGGGGGGCGGGGGCATTCAGAATCGCTGTCCACAGATATGGGCCACAATCCAATGCACAGTGATATGATCTTAAATTCCACCGAAAGATACCATTCCTCTCTGAATTGTGTGCTTTCTTGTGGCGTTTTCTATGCAAGCAGTAGTTTCCACGTAGCTTTGCATGTTCTGATATCTTTTTAAGATGAAGCTTCGTCCAGTAACAATGACTTCCCTTGGCTTGCTTTTTGTTTTGTTTTTAAGAGTTCTCTTCTGTGGCTAAAGATTAAAAGGATGATGGTTGTGTTATTGATGCGTAGTGCCTTTGTGAAATGTAATAATATTAATAATAATGAAATCATTTCAGTATTTGCATCTTACCGTTTTAACAGCAAGGTGAACTTTATGGGCCATTTTGTAAAGCTTGCAGATGCTTTTTGGTAATCTGGTTATGCCAGCAGCATTTGATGTGCCCATTTATCAACAGGGGAGCTCACACAAAGGATGGCAGCATGAAGAAGTCCTTCGTTTTCCTCTGTACCTAACTAATAATAATAATAATATTAGCAATATAAAGTGTAATCAAAGCACTTCATCTCAGAAATCATTGCAAAAATCTTCCCATAGTGCAGACGAGAGGGAGGGTCAAATTGTAGCTTTCCTTATGCTGCCTGCTGAATTTTGTGGCCAGGGCAGTTTTTGAACCAGGGACTCAGATAGCATAAGATTCTCAAGGTCATGGGTTCGAGTCCCGCACTGGGCAAAAAGATTCCTGCATTGCAGTGGGTTGGACTAGATGACTCTCGTGGTCCCTTCCAGCTCTAAAATTCTATGACTTCTGAGATTGCATTGTTGGTTACCATGCTACACAAGTTCTCAGAGGGTCTCTGCACAAGTTCTCATAGGCTAGACCCAGTTCCCCTTTCAGCACCTGAGCAAAGTCAAGAGCACATGAAGCGAGCAATGCCTTTGAGCTCATGGAAAGTGCCATGCAGAGAGTGCCTTTGAGCTCACAAGAGCGTTCCCTGAGTGGCCCATTCAACTCCCACCCATGACATATTTTGGGGTGGAGGGTGTGACTTTTCATTTGGCTTCATATCCGGCCACTCCCTGTTCAGAAATTGAAAACGTTTCTTGTTGCTGTTTATCATTAGTTCAAAATAAATCTTTCTTACCATACTTCTTTATAGTCTTTTAAATTAATCCCTTTGCTCTGGGTTTGAGGAAAGTAAAGTTAGTCCCATTATAGATATATTCTGACTTGATTAATAGCTTCCCAGAATAGTTCCAGGGCTTAACTCTTAGGAAAGAAATGGTTAAATTGTTTCTGCATGGACTACAAACAATTGAAGAGTTTCGCCTTAACACAAGCATCTCAATTTCTAGAATTACAAAGGCCTGATATTTATCACATCTATTACTTAATCGGAAGACTGGCTTGGCAGCAAAATACTTACATAAACAGAATGAATGTTATTTAAATCAAGGTGCTGGGTTTTTTTTAGAGTTAGCACTATTTCTGTAATTATTTTTTTTCCAGCTAAGCTAAGAGGATATACATAAAACAGATAATTTAACTGTTGCGTTGGTGAGCTTCTCACCTGCTTCATGCGGGAAATAAATCCCATGCATTTACCATTCCCTTAGCTGGCTAAAATGCTGAAACCTGTTATTAGATATTTGTCCAGTGATATCGGAAGTTCGACTGGCAAAGGGGGTAATATGTACAGATCGGCTGCATTTTCATTTTAGTGTATTTTCAACACAGCGGCCAGGTTCAGATTACTTATTTTCAAATTCTGACAGCTGTGATATTTAAAACGATCCCAGCTGTTGTGATGCAAAATTGATTTTTCTATTAACACCTGAAAAAGAGACCTTGTGTTGTACTAAGCATGTGAATGGTTGGACAGTAATATGATATGTTCTGATTTGCCTATGGTAATCCCATTTCCCAGCACTTGCAAATAAAAGCAAGCCTGTTTCTTGACTGGAGCTGTCGGAAATATGCACATGCAGTTTTGAAATCACTTACAACAGGAAGGAGCGACATAATAAATTAAGCCCTTTTGAACATTTGATCTTATCCTATGCACTATTACCAGGAAGTAAGTTCCATTGAAGTCAGTGGGGCTTCCTTCTTCGTAAACACCCTTACGATTTGCGCTGGAAAGCTCCTTTGTTAAAATGGTCCCTCTCAAAACCAATGTGGATGGAATTTGATTAACTCTACAAAATCCCGAAACCATGCATTTGATGTAGATTCTGCATTGTCAGAAACTCATTTGCACTGTTTTTATTTCTACAGACACATAAATCTGTATTGTCAAAGAAGTGTTTAAATGATAAAACAATAAATCTTAAACACACAAACACACCCTAGGAGAAACCGTGCTTCTTTTGTTTGTCATCTCTAAACATTGTTTTAGAATACATCAGACTTTAACAGCACAATCTTGTACATATTTACTCAAAGTAACTCCCTCTATGTTAGGTGGGACTTACTCTCAGGTACGTATGCTTAAAGGGGAAAACAGTTCTGCAAAATCTATTCCAGGCACTTAAAATGTATAGTTGCTACTGCTGCCATATTTACTTATTCAGTCAAATCACTTGGTGCCATCAGTTGGTATGGGATTTCATGGGAGCGGTGGTGGGGAGAAAGGTCCCCTGCAACTTACTTAAAATCTACGTGTATTTAATAAGAATGCATAACGTTTTCAGCATCGTTGGGGCCTTTCCCTCCGAAACATTTGTTGTTGTTCGTTGCCTCAATTGGCTGCTGCTGTGGTGCCATTTTTTGTTTGCATATAGGTCTCATCAAACACCTGTGTAGGAACGGCGATAGCGTCACACGGCAAATTAGATTTGGCTACATTATGATGTGATTGAGGGCAAATGAAGCTTGTTTAGACCGATCAGGGTGAGAACATCACAGGAAACAGGGCTTCACAAATGCTGCCACTACCTTTGGCACCACCTGAAAGAGGTGGTGGCACTTTTTACAGGATGTCAGATGTTTGCAAAAGGTGCACGCGTACCCCTTTTTGACTCAGTCCAAAATTGTATACAAACGGGTATAATATCCAGTGTAACTTGGTCTCCATTAGCAATAGGTTTCATGTGTTTATATGGATACTTTCCCATAGTATGTCTAGAGATATTGCTGCTGGTTTTACCTTGGGGTCAATTAAAACTACCTGCTCCCCCCCCCCCGAAGGTACCAGAGCTGATAATGAATGTCACCTGCTAGAATTTTATCCTTTTTATATATCACTTTCCAGAATTATAATCTGCATATTATAACCTTCTAAAACTATAGGCAAATTTAGGCCCTGATGCTTACATTTATCATATTCCACCTTCTTGGCAGCTCAGTGCATTCCAACCAATAATTCTGGTGCAAGAGTCGATACCACCAGGTGGTCTCTTGAGCACCACCAACAAAAGCACATATGTAAATGTTATGCAAAAATGGAAAGAATGGGCTTGAAATACACAAAGCTTGGAGCAATTCACACTATCCAGTTGGAGGTTTCTTTCAGTCATAGAATCAGAGTTGAAGAGTGCTTTGTCAGCAAATCCCTCTGCTTGGAAATCCAAATATTCAAGATGGACAAACTGTTTTTGTCTACCTGGATTCATCACGAAATGCCACAGCAAACCTAGAATCTGTGTGCACGGTAGATCATTCAGATGACCACTTTGCTGTCCAGGCTAACTGCCACACAGTCCTGACATCTTATTTCAAATGTACATAGAATGATTGACAAATTGTACATTATTGCGAATGTACTGTAGTGGGCTACAGTAAGAGTTAGGTGGGAGAAAAAAGGTGAGGGAAAGGTACTGATTAATATAAATAGATACATAATTAAAGGGCAGGTATTTCGTACAATGTTTTTCAAGATCTTCTGTTCTCACAGGCCAAATGAGATAGTCAGACACGTAAAAGGAGAGAATTTTACCCTCTGGAATTGGCTTAGATCAATCCAGCAAGGAAACCCACAGCCAAACTCCAGAGGGAACCCTGTTACATACATGCTACCTAGTTTACCATGTATTAACTTGAATTCCCCCATACAGTAGTGTACCGATCACACATTGAAAAATGATTCCAAGTTAGATTCATTGGATAGTGGTGGTGGCTAATTTTGTTTTGCATGCACATATCAAGAGCATACTAACTAAATGGGTTTTTAAAAGATGTGTGTCTGTTCCTATCTTGTTCTGGACTTTGAAGGTTAGCAGAAGCAGAGTTTGTAGTGAAGGTATCTCTGGTCAAAGTGTCCTTTTGCTGGGCCACAAACTGAATTGGGTTGTGTGAGAAGGAAGCAGAGGCTTCCCTGCCCTTTTTTAACTCTTGTAGGAAGTCTTGCTTGGACCAAGAAAGGCAACTAGCCAATGTGTTTACATAGTAAGGGTTGGAGAATGAGTGCTGCAAAAAAAACAACAACAACTCAGAAGGCCAAGGTGAGGACAGAGCAGGCTTAAATATCCCAACATCCATCCTAAGGCTTTGGGAAGTAATAGCAAAGCAGAGAGAGTGGTTCATCAACAATAAATATATTTTGAAATCCATTCTATCTTCACTTCCATGGTACCTTGAGTTTTAAGGAGTAGACCATTCTGAGTTTTAAACCAGGAACAGCCAAAAACACTTTTCTGCTCAACTGATGTTTGACGAGAACTGGGACAAAATAAAGGTTCAGTTCTTTGATTATTGCAACCCAGGTTTTGTAGCATCACTATTGTGCATTACATTTATATAGAGTAACATCAGGTTATAAAATAAATAGAACTAAATAATAAATGCTACTCCTCATCCTTCTGAATATTGTTACTGATTAACCAGAGTAATCAGAACAAAAACATATTGATCTGAGACTACTTCTCACAGTTCTGGAAGTCTGATCCTGTACGTACTTGGAATAAAGTTCCAATTGTGTTAGGTTTTTGTGCAGGATTGTAGTATTAGATGAGAAAGTAACTACAGTTGCCATACATTTGCCAAAGGAAAACAAACAAAAATCTACGCAGTCCTCTCTTAGTTGGCTTGGAGATCAAGAGGCTTGTGCCACAGGAGGAGCGTTCCTACATTTCTCATTAAAAAGTCTGCCTGAGAACTAGAAAATAACATATCTAGTCATTGTTGTCGCTGAAGTTCTAAAGTCTGCCATGATGTATTTATACAGTATGCTAAACCAATGCCAAAAGAACAGCTGGAGACTGTTAGAAGAGTGTTCTGTGGCCTGGTTCATACACTACACTGAGCCCAAACCATGGCTGAGTGTGTATCCTCAAGCGAGGGCTCCTGGAGTTGAGCTTGTAGATGCTTTAGTCTCCCCTAGTTGTTTTCCTACTACTCCACAATGAGCCAAGCCATAGTCTGGTTTAGGGTGTCGTCTGAACCTTGGCTCATGGTACAACTCTCCCTGCAGCATAACAAAGGGCTGTTTCCAACATTTATCTTATGGTTTAAGGCAAGGGTTGGCAAGGTTTGCCTGACCTCGGCCGTTTCACTCCAGTGGAGATCCCTCCGTGGGCCGGATCATGCATATGAGCGTGCCCACCCACGATTTCCAGCATCTGTGCAGAAGCATTTTCCAGCGTCTGCGCAGACGTGATTTTCTCCGTCTGCGCAGACGCGATTTTCAGCGCCGTGGAATCGAGTCACCGTGTAGCACCTGTTTAGTGCAGCACGTGGGGACTCGCCAAACGGCTCAGTTTGGGGGCAGCTTGTGGGCCGGTTAAACGACCCCCATGCGCCGCTTGTGGCCCATGGGCCTTAGGTTGCCGACCCCTGGTTTAAGGCTTGTGATTTGTCCGGGGGAGTAGCTAAACTCAGGCAACACACTAAGCCAAAGAATGGCTTCACTTAGCATGGTGAAAGGGGCAAAGCAACCACAATCTCCTCTCCTAGAGCCTGTACACTCGAACATTCTCTCTCAGCAATGGTTTGACTTAGTGTGGTGTGCAAAAGCAGCTCTGTTTCTTTAAATTGCACAGTATTTATTTGCAATAATGATTTATATTCCAGACACACTTGGTCTGTTGCTGTGTTTCAAAAATAAATGTGTGAGGAACACTTTGGGTTGTATACCAAGTATTTATATTTGTCACATTGCATGCAGCTCATCAGACTGAACCCCTGTGCCCGAAACATAAGGATCAAGAGGTTCTCCGCAGGGTCCCTCTTCCCCTGTCCTGCAGGATTCCCCCCTCCCTCCATTTTTCAGTCTGAAGTATATCACACCTGCACTGAGAGTAAAACAATATTTAACCGATATTTGCAAACCTTCAAATATTGTCAAGCTCTGGTTTAAGCCTAACCATCGCTATCATGAACTTCAGTGCAGATGTAATGCTACATAATGCTTAATAAAGATGAAGGAGGCGTGAATCCATACTGATTGGTGGCTAGGGGGTGGAGGGAGTAATTGATTGGTAAGTGTCATTCTCACCATACAGAAAATGTGATGTGCCTAGAAATATTAATTGGTTGGTTTTTGGAATTACTATTTAAAGTAAGGGTAGCCAATGGGGTACCCTCTAGATATTGTTCCACTACAACTCCCATCATTCCTGATCACTGTCAATGCCGGCCAAGGCTAATAGGAGTTGTATTCCAAGAACACCTAGAGGGGAAGCACATTGTCTACCCCTGATTTAAATGGTAATATATGTGGTTTAAAGGAATTGCCAACAGCAGGGGTAGGCAACCTAAGGCCCACGGGCCACAAGTTGCCCACGGGGGCTCGTTTAACCGGCCCCCGAGCCGCTCCTGAACCGAGCTGCCCGCTCAGTGAGTCCCCATGCGCTGCTCTAAACCAGCACAGCACAGGAACTCACTTCCGCTGCGCCGGAAATCGCATCTGTTCCCGTGCAGAAGGGATCTCCGTTGGAGTGAATCGGCCCAGGCAAAATAAACCTTGCCGACCCTGGCCAAGAATGTATGTGCATTGATTTAAGTATAAGCTTTTCTGGCAAGGAAGTATAAAATACATTTGTATCTGCTTGATCCTCGACTGTGATACTTACACATATTTCTAAAAACAACATTCCTTTCTCTTTTGGTAGTCAGAATTATCCCTTCAGGAGTGAGAACAACTTGCACTTTAGGATTTTGGTCATTAAAACCTCACTCTTACTTTGTAACAGTTACTTTCATTATGGCTACGTTTTGTTTGCCTATCTTAACACTTTGAACTAGTCAGCTATAAGGTTCACTCTGTTACTAACTAAATTCATGGATCTTCAGTTGAAAATCCAAATTAAACTACCTGGAGGCACAGTCCTTGGCATGCTAACATGTAGTGTCTGGAAGCTTTTGTAAGCAATTCCAGCTGTACAACAGATCAGCTTAATGTTCAGCTCTGCATTACTGAATATGATATCAGTTTTGCCAATGACTTCCGTGGGATCACGACCGGGTAATTCTTGCAGCCCAAATCAGCTTCCATTTAGGAGTGGTTGCCAAATGTAAAAGAGACTTGTGCAAATCACATGTTTAAATGCCCTTTTGATATATGTTGGGATTTGTTTGTTGGTTTATTAACACTCCTAGATAAGTCTGTAGCTGCTGTCGCATGTAAA
Organism: Podarcis melisellensis; assembly: GCF_964234715.1. Classification (NCBI taxonomy): domain Eukaryota; kingdom Metazoa; phylum Chordata; class Lepidosauria; order Squamata; family Lacertidae; genus Podarcis; species Podarcis melisellensis. The sequence continues at coordinate 50,328,639 of NC_138543.1, forward strand.
CTTCTATTCAGTGTGTGCTCGAGTCAGCCTGCAATGCCTTCATTGGCTGTAATGTACACCTGACTTTTCTTTTGTGGGTGATCTGAGTCCTCTTCATGCGCAGGGTAAAATTACGATTATTTAGAGTGGTTGTGCAGGTGTCCTGATCACAAGCTCGTGCATTGTGACTTTCTTTCCGGGTTGCTGTGGACAACACATGGTTGTTTGAGGAAGGCGACATAGTGACAATGGCGGTGGGACTAAAAGTACAACCCCTGGTCCGAGTAAACACATTTACTTCACACATGCAAGAAGCACATTAGTAGAGTTTCTGTCGCAATATATATTCTGCCCTTACAGCATTCACAGTTAGCACAGACAGCATCTCTTAGGACCATAGGAAGCTGCCTTATACCCACTGGCGGAAGAAGGGGGCCGTCTGCCTCGGGTGTTATCCCTTAGGGGCGGTGCCCCCATGGGACGCTTGCCACAGGCGGCACCCCCGTGGAATGCTTGCCCCCACGGGCGGCTAGCTTTGCCCCCAGGTGCACCACATGCATGCCACTCCAGGTGCTGGAGCAGCTAGCTCCGCCTCTGCGTATACCCATTGATCCATATCGCTCAGTAACGTCTACACTAGCTGGCAGCGACTCTCTGGAGTTTCAGGCAGGATTCCCCAGTACAACCTGGAGATGCCAGAGATTGAACCAGAAACCTTTTGCATACAAAACAGATGCTCCACCAACTGAGCTACAACCCTTCCTATGGGCAAATCTGTACTGGTTAAGGGTCAAAGTGCAAGATGGTTGCGTTCTAAATCTCAGGGAGTTTGGAATAAGACAATAAGGGAGCAGGCGGGTGTCAGTGGTGGCTTGGATCCTGCATGGCTATGACTCTACAAATCTGAGCTGGATGTCTGGTTGCAAGGTGCATAGGGAGGCTTGCAGTAGCCTGCTTTGAAGAAACATGAATAGCATAGCCATACTGCATTATAAGAGGAGTTCTGCATGGGGGTGTTTCTTGTTTTGATCCGTGTGGAGCTGGATACAATGCATACTTCTAGGTAGGGATCTTTTCAGTGTGCTCAATCCTAAACATGCTTACAGCATTTAACACAGTTGGAGTTACTTTCCAAGTGAGCGTGCATATTGCCACTTAAGATGAAGCTTGGTTCATCATAGCACAGGCTAAAAGTTACTGATCTACATGATCAAACTCTGAGTGGGTGTCAAAATGTGCCTTCTAACTTTTTAGTTAGGTCAGTATTTGCAAAAATTCCCTTCCATTTCAAAATCATGAACTTCTGATTGGTAGCCTGTCTCCTTTTCTTCTTCTGTTATCAGTTCAAATGCACGCTGAGTATTTTTCAGACAACCTCTTTATATTAAGATACGAACACAGCGCATCAGGAGATAACAGTGTCACAAGCTGTCAGATGCTTTATCATGTGTCTCGCGATGCTCTGCACAAACCATCATTTCTCTCTGTAATAATTATGGTGTTAAGAGTCACTTGTGTTTGTGTACACTCTTTCAACTTTCCCAACGTTTGGTTCTGTTATGCAAAAGACCACTTTAAACTTAGAAATGCCAATTTGCATTAATATTTTGCTTCCGTATAGCTAGCTGTTGCATCACAGAAAATTTTAAAAATGCATTATAATGAGCATTGGCAGGAAGCTGAAAAAATATGGTCTTCATTAAGCTCAATTGTATGAAATGCAGTAGTTTGTTGCCAGAAGTCATTAGGATAAAATGTAGTGCATTTTGAGGCCACTAGTATATCTCTCATCATAGAGAATGATGACTGTATGGAATTGTAAAGCTTCAGTGCTGTTCACTGCCTAGTGTAATGCTATCTCGTCTCTCTCTAAGACCTGCATTCTGGTAGTCCATAGTACTGCTTTGAAATAGGTTCTGCTGTTTGAACAAAGAAAAAAGCCACACACACACACACACACACACACACACACACTGAGCTTTCCTTAATATTTTCAGCATTGTTCTAATGAGTGTGATTTTGCATTTTAGAGTTTTGTACTTGATGTATATTACATAAATGACATTAACCTCAGATTTGGGACTAAAATATTACACTGCCACTGGGCATGCAGGACAAATATTTAACCAATTAGTATATTAATGTATTTCGGAAATCTACAAATTGAATAAAAATTGTACACAAGTTCCTTCTTCAGAGCAGCTGGGATCTGTGTTAGGAAGCCCATAGTCAAGCATATATCAGTAATGGTGGGTGACCATAGTCAAGACTTTCTTATGAAATCAACAATTGCAGCCCATACCGATTCTGTCTTTTTCTGCCCCTTAGCCACCCTTAATTTTTGAGTTACGTTTTCCAAAGTGGCTGCTTCCCAGACTCCTTGGTTCCATTCACCCAAAAACTATCCCTTGAAATGTCATGCAGTTACAAGCTATTATATTCTATGCCACAGATAGCAAGCATCCAAATCTTTTGAACAAAGTTAAGAGTGCCAGTTAGGGAGACCATTGGTCCGTTATGGTGCTCACTGCTTGAAAAACCTGTACCAAGAAGGCCTTCACCAGTGGGCAATCCTACTCTGTATGTACATATGTCCCCACTAAATGGGGACTTCTGCAGTGTAGGAAACTGTCCTTGTACGTTTGTTTCGTCAAACCAACTCGGGAAACTTTCAGCTTTATTCCAGATACTGTTTTAAATTTGAAAAGCACAATTAAATATTAGGTATATTAAACCAGTGCTTTGATAATATGCCAAACAATTGATACTATTCCCCACAATTTACCTAAATTGCAGAATTGTACAATTTTCAATCGATTGACTGCAAAAGATATAGACCAGCCTTCCCCCAGCTGGATGGGGCTGATGGGAATGGTAGTCCAAAACATCTGGAAGGCGAATGTTTGGGGAAGGTGGATACCTAATGAGGAGCTAAAATTCCTATATTAGTGGTCAATTGAACATGGCTGAGTTTAAGTTCTTTAATCAAAATCCCTGTTATGGTCTTTTTCTCGTAACTAGCCACCATCTTGAATTAATTTGAAATCAGTTGTGTAAACAAGTTTAAAACTAGCCCTTTTATAAGAAGTCAGCAGGCTTGCGTAGCTGTGGTCTGTCTTTCACTCTGTTTCTCTCTCAAACTTCTGTAAGCGGAAATTCAAAGCCACAGTAAATAAAAACAGTGCAATGCCCTGGAAAACATTAATTTTTAAAAGGAACATTGGATTAATAAATCAGAATACAGTTGCCGTCTTTACTCCATTTATTGTAAAACAACAACCCACCTTCATTGACAGTGTTTTGAACTTCATTATATATAGAATATTATTCGTAAAAAAAGGTGACCTCAGTAATTGTAAAGACGTCTTTTAGTATCCTCCTAACTAATGAATGAGCAAACCATACAACATTTGGTGCAAAGAAGAATTTGAATTATCCCCCTGCTATAGGGAATTTTGCTGCTATTGTCATTTTGATCTAGAATTATTTTCCTATGTTACATTATAATAAGACATATAGGGGCCCTTTGTCAACATGTCACAGACTGGAGTGCTTCTGTTTGGGGTTTTAACCATTCCATCCCCTTATTCCGCCCCCCCCATTGCTTTTTCATCTTGCTCACCCCACTACATTGAGGCAGCATTCCATGACCAATAGTCTTTATTGGACTATTTGGTAGAAACCCCTTTTTGGGGAGCGATGGGGGGCAGGTACCCAAACCCAGTTATGTAAAATTATTGGATTACTCCATTGATTTCTAAGTGCCACTACGCTCTGTAAGGCAGTTCTCACTTCCATCCAAATATTGAGAGGTTTCTCTGCCTTTTTTATATCAGTGTGTTTTATATCCCTCTGCCCCCATTTTCCAAGATGCTTCATTTCATTCCCCCCTCCCACCTAATAACAACTTTGCTTTCTGTATCTGGTTTTCCATGGCATTATATGGTAATTTTATTGTTAAACGTCATTGTTTTGTTTGGGCAAAGTCTATTTTTGAATCCTGGACATTGACTGTAGTAAAATAGTTTGATGGGTACTAGGAACATCAATGGCCAGTGTGGCTGCACAGGCAGGGCTGCATGGCTCTCCCATCTTCCCAACACCATATACTGCCGCCACTTACCGAGAGGGTGAGGGGTCAGGCAATGGGAGCTTGATGTTGTGCAGGTGCGGTGGTGGAGCTGCTTTGACACTGAACCTGCAGTGCACCCATAGAGATCCAAGCTTCTTTGCCTTGCCTCCCCTTCTCTTTCAGCAGTCAACAGCAACACACAGCATTGGGAAGACAAGAGAGCAATGTGTCAACACCTGTGCAGCCACACCGGAAGGGACCGCAAGGGTGATCTAGTGCAACTTCCTGCAATGCAGGAATCTTTTGTCAGCTTTTATGTATTCCATTCTTTTCTTTTCCCAAGACCCATTCCGTTTCCTTTCTTCTCCACTCATTCCTTTGGGAGTGTGAATGATGAGGCCAGTTACTGCTGTCACATACCCAAGTTGGGTTTGAGAATAAATGGCAAAGTAGACGCATTGTGGACTTAATTTGTAAATGTACTTAATTTGCATATACTGTATACTAAAGGCAGTTGCTCCTTCTTGGGAAATCGTTTTTGGGAAAGCAAGCTTCCTTACACACCTTCACAACTTTTTCAGATAGCAAAAATTCTCGCCGTGACCACTGTATGGAACGCTTCATCTATGATCTAAGAGAAGTCTGGGGAAATGTTCATCTGCATCCTTTGCACATCCAAGCCCTCCTTTTTGATCTGAATACCAACTTTTAATGAATCCAAATCTTAAACATAGCTGAAACCCTCCCGTTTTCTGTGGCTTAGTGTGAAAAGGGTTTAGATGAGTGAAAACGAATAATTCATGTGCTCATTAAAAAAAAAAATGTCTATCCCAACTAGAGATGGCCGAATCTGTCAATTTCAGCTGGAAAACGGCATTGCAAAATTCAGAGAGGTGTGAATTTAAAAGGATGGCTGTGTTTTCGTTCATGTATTGTTTGGGGAAGGGCAAATCAGGTAGATTCACCTTTAAATGCAAACCGAATCTTAATTCCTCCCCCATCCCTAATTCCTGTTTACATAGAAATGGGGGGTGGAGGTATGTGGTTGAAAATGGCAGCCCATGTCAGACTCCCTCCCACTGTATCATGTAATTCAGTTTATTCCATGCCCCAGTGCTGTTGTTCTGAGGGTCAGCCTTTTAGCAGCTGACACTATGGAGCAGGAGCAAGGCAAGGCAACATTTAGCATAATGATGCCAGGACACGAAGTAAGTTGGACAACACATCATGGAGAGAGGGGAGGACAGAACTTGACGTGGGGGCTTCTGTTTTTAGCAGCAGCCCCCTTCTTTATTTTTGTACCATATAATTCCATCCTCAGAGAAAAACAGCAAAGGCAATGAAGAGTTTCCATCCATCGGTTTATTATTCTTAAACCCTCTCCTATCCTGTTGGCTCATGGCAACTTACAGCAATTTCATCAAACTCATATCTATCACAATAGGTTTTTGGTCACAAATGAATGAGATGGTATAGCAAAAGGAAAAGAAGATCAAGCGAGGATATGGTTAGGTTTCCCCCCCAAATGTTCAAAAAGGAGCCATGCTAAAGAGAAACCTGTGAGTACAATGTAAGAAGCTATGGGGTCAAGCTGAACCAAAACACCAAAGAAGGAGGGAATTATGCTGAATATCAGGAAATACTCCCTAGATGTTAGTACAATGGAGCAGACTGCCCAAAGGCATTGTGGAATTTCCTTTTCTGGAAGTTTTTCATCATGTATTAGATGAGTATCACACATGGCTTTAAGTGTGGGGAATCTGTCTTTTGCAATGGTCTGGCGTAGACAACGCCTGAGTCCTAAGATTCTAAGTGGTTAGATGCATTGATACATGGAATCCACATACTTCTAATAGACCAGCTGTGGTGTGTTTTGTTTTATCTACTTTACATAATATCCCAATTTAGCATATTGCCAGACTAAGGCACAAATGGTTTGGCCTCGAGCGCAATATTGTTAAATTTGCTGAAACTTTATTCCTAGCCTTCTTTCTATGCTGTGGTCAAAGGGTCGCATTCTGTGTTGCATTACCTTGCCGTTCAGGTCAAAATTAAATCCTTCAGCTCTCATTTAAACAAATGATTTGCATGTTTCCTATTTGCCTCTGCCTTGCTCAAGGCTTTTAATTGTAGGAGTGGCCTAAGAGGAAGTAGTGCTTGGCTGATGACACAAAAAGCTTTCCTTTTTCTCTTTTGAACTGATACCCTTTTAAACTTTTGATCCCGTTTATGAAGGACAGGATGCATTTCAAGGCCCAACTATTTAAAAAATCACCTCTTGACATAGAGACAAATTGTTTATAGGCAATGTACCTCTCAGCCTTTTCTCGTGCTTTCTCCCAAAAGGACTGATTAGGATGTAATAATTGGGAATGATAGCGGGAGGAAGACAACAATTCCATTTAATTAAGATAATTTATTTTAGTTTAACTCAGTGATGTCCCTCATGAATAAGAGCAGATTTAGCAGATAGATTTATTAATGGGTACTGACATCTCTTCTGACATAAAAAGCAAACATTCCCCCCCCCCTTGTAGTTTTATTGTGTCTTTGCACCTGAAGCTGCTGTCACCTATTTCCCTTCTGTTGTGTAGTTTACATGAATTGCTTGAGAAGATTGTAGGTGCTAACTTTGACTAACTTCCAGGAATCTAGTCAAGCAGCAGTAACCAATAGCCGCCTGACATTACGTTGGCTTGGTTTGCACATTGTGCTAAGCCAAACCTTGGTTTAATGCAGATGTCAAATGCGCAGGTTCCTGGAGTGATGAACCTGGCCACTTTGCTTTGTCTCCAGACCAAGAACAAACCTTGGTCGCAGTCTCTCCAGATCAGGCTTCCTCAAACTCGGCCTTCCAGATGTTTTGAGAATACAATTCCCATCATCCCTGACCACTGCTAACTAAGGATCATGGGAGTTGTAGGCCAAAAACATCTGGAGGGCCGAGTTTGAGGAAGCCTGCTCCAGATTAACTATGAGCCCAGGTTCAGATGATATGCTAAGCCTAACCTTGGTTTAGCTCAGCACAGCTCAGCAACAAAAAGAATTAGGGAGGAGCAAAGTTTATATCTAGGAGCCCACATGTTTGCATTAAGCCATAGTTTAGTGTGACATGTGAACCAGGCACCTGTATTCCATGAATTACACGGAAAAACATACATTCCCTTTCTTCTTTTTGTGTGTTCTTCCATTGTTCACATAATGATGGGGATGTAGTGTGCAGCCACAGCTAAATTCACACATTACGTTTCCTAGAACATTTTAGTGTGGGTTTCCTCAACCAGTTTCATCACATGGAGATTTCCCCCCCCCCCACCCACTTAGTCACCTAATGGCAACATCCGTAAAAGGCTAAACTCATTGACATGCTAACATTAATAAAATTCTTAGGCCAGAATGTAGCAGCAGGACTTTTTTGTTATTATAATTATTTATTTGTATACCCCCCTTCATCAAAGAATCACAGCTTGATTTACAGTATAAAAACACAAAAATACATAACAAACAAAACAATAACAGCCCCCCCACACACAGTTTAAAGGGCCACTGTGAGGACGCCATGCAACTCAGCCCATAGAGCATGTGCATGCAAAAATCATATTGGCATTAAAGTTGAAGAAACATTTCTATATAGGGCAGATACAATTAAAAGTCTACATAGGTACAATTAAATGTCTCAGCTGCCATATGGCACTTTGAAGCAATTCGCGTATGTGAGACGGGCCTAGCAAAAGATACATTGATGTTTACTGTAATAAATGTGGAAATGTGCGTTATGATAGCTGTGCCATAGCATCCTGAAGAATTTAATGATCTATCTAGGCTTGTTTAGTTCCATTGAAACTGATGGATTTAGTATGTCTACCTCTGAGTCAGATTTAGGCTAATAGTTGTTTGTTTTTTTGAAGACGAGAGAAGGCTGTTTTTACTGTGACCTAGTGTTAAGATACTTCCATATCTTAACCTTCCCTATGATTTTCCAGTTTCTCTGTTCTTGGATCAACATGTATAGTACCTCTGTATATCTCTCTTAGTTCCACCCACTATCCAATCGCCTGACAAATTCAATTTTAGTACGGTAAAATTACAATGCAAATAAAAATTTCAAATGAAGCATTTTGAAGAAGTGTTCAGTAATTTATCCTACACATTCAGATTGCAGGCTGGATTTTTCCTTTTGTTTTATTGAGTGCTTCTGTGGCGAAGGTACATCTAGTATTTTATAGTTGGCACTCAATGCCATTATTTTAGTGATATTTCACACTATCTGAGCCAGATAAATGCAACTCCTTTGATTTTAGATGAGTGTTGCAGATGATATATCAGAGAGGGAAATCGTGAATGACAGTATTTGTAGTATGGAAAACAAGATTAGTAGGAATTTGCTGGGGGTGTTTCGCAGAAATTGGTAAAATCTAATTAATGAAGTGCATATTTCTTGAGAGTTGCTTGATCACGCTGTACTAGGTAGGTAATGACCATAGTGACTGGGGGAAAAAATCCTCAAATTAAGGTTCATTTCTTGCAGAGAAGTCATGGAAGAGAATTTGGGCAGATGTCTTATGCCTTCTCTGCATTCATGTGTATTTGTAAACAGAATGTTGAAATTGAAAACACAAAATGGTTCTCAGTAAATCTGGCTAGGAGAAATTCCATATAGCTGAGAGGAAATGAAAGGAAAACACATGAATTGCTTCTCTTTCTTTTCTCTCCCTCTACTGGGAGCCCTTTTTAAAAAATGCTTGGGGACATACTAGCTTAAATTAAATGTGATTTAGAATTTACATATGGCAGCCACCCCTGAATTTCTGCCAAATGGCACCTTTGTTCTTTTTGTCGTCACTTTTATTTCTGTCTTCCATCATTTCTCCTTTGCACTTTAAAATAATAATAATAATAAAAATCCCCCCATGCAAAAGCTGGTGCTGAATTTCCAAGCCCCTCCCGACTTCTATTGAAATAATGGGATTGTGGAATTACCATCCCCTTTGAGTATCAACCCTTACTGTTGCTTGCATGTCTTCCCTTTGTTCCTTCATTTTCTGCACATCATTTTCACCTTACAATTCCTTCTCATGCTTGACCTACCTTATTCCTGCCACATCTTGTGTACCTAACAGGGTGGTATCTTTACGAGAAACAGAATAACTCTTGAGAAACTGTTTATGTTTTACTGTTCCTTCGTAGGCCCTACTTATGCTCTGTCTTCCATTTCTTCAATAACTTTCCTTCCACAATTCTTACAGGTTAAAGCCATATCTGAATCTACTTCTTTTTAAAAAATAATAATTCAGTAATCAATGCGATCTCCGCCCCATCCCTTGACTGTACTTTAGATGCCATTTGAGTATGTAAGTGGCTAATTATTATTATTATTATTATTATTATTATTATTATTATTATTATTATTATTAATACCCCGCCCATCTGGCTGGGTCCCTCCAGCCACTCTGGGCAGCTTCCAACAAAACACTAAAATACAATAACCTATTAAACATTAAAAGCTTCCCTAAACAGGGCTGCCTTTAGATGTCTTCTAAAAGTTTGGTAGTTATTTTTCTCTTTGACATCTGGTGGGAGGGCGTACCACAGGGCGGGCGTCACTACCGAGAAGGCCCTCTGCCTGGTTCCCTGTAGCTTTGCTTCTCGCAGGAACTGCCAGAAGGCCCTTGGTGCTGGATCTCAGTGTCCGGGCAGAACGATGGAGGTGGAGACGCTCCTTCAGCATCGCCACCTCCATCGATAATACCTTTAAAGTGTGTGTGTGTGTGTGTTAACATCAGAGGTGCTCTATTTAAAGTTCCAGTCTTCGTCCTCTCCACTGAGACCCTAGACTTTAAATCTCTAAATGGGACACGGCTGTATCTTTCGTCTAGTGCACTGATGGGGAGCCCTCTGGGTGTTGTAAACTGCCCTGACGCATTCTATAAATAGCAGCGTATAAATATTTGTTATAAATAAATTCCAGAAAATTTGTTATATAGGAGGTGGAGCAAACATGTTCACTTCCGCTCCTAATGGCCGGAAATGGTGAGGAAGCAGATTTTGGCTAAACTTCCTAATGGTAAGAGCTGTTCCAGAGTGGAACAGGCTGCCTTAGGAGGTGGTGGACTGTTTGATGCTTTAAAAGCAGCATAATACTCTCCACCCAACACTGCTTTTAAAGATGAAACTACAATTGGATCAAAATATGATGAGGGCAAGCTCGACAGTTACATTACAGCTATTTTGTGCCTGTTATATTGGCTACCACTTTATGTCTGGACCCAGTTTGAAGTGCTGGTATTAACCATTAAAGCCCTAAACAATCTGGGATGGGGCTATTCAAAGGACTACCTGCGCCTGTATGAATGTATCCAAGACCACTGAGGTCCTGTTCTTTGTCCTGTCATTGGTGAAGGTGTCATTGGTAGGCACTAGAGACAGGGCCTTTTTAGTTGTTGCCCTACAGATGCTAGAATTCAGTTCCTCAGGAGCCCTGCCAAGACTGATTTCTACCAGTCTTTAGATGTGAGGTGAATTTGGTATGATTTTTTAATTCAGTTTACTTTGGCTTGGAGGATATGTATTCTGAAAGGTAGAATATCAATAAAATAATATGCTATGGGGGTGGTCTCTCCCCCCCCCAACCAAATAAGTGCAGCACTATCTTTGCTTTTCAGTCACGCGACTAGATCCAGGTTGTGATAAAATCAGGACGTTCTTTCTTGACTAAACCAGACCTGATGAACCTGTTGCCCTCCAGATGTTCTTGGGTTCCAAATCTTTTTCATCACTGACCAACGGCTATGCTGACTGGAGCTGTTGGGAGGTAGAGACCATAGATTTCCAACCCCTGATCTAAATCCAGATGATAGTCCCTGTGATACCCCACATATCCCTTTGTCAAGATGCTGCGGGGAAGGTGACCATGTTCTCAGTTACTGGTATTGTATAGGAAATGCAATAATTGTATTGATTAAACATTTAAGCCTTTTAAAGCTGGGTGTTTTTTAACAAAGGAAACTCAGTTTATAATATACCCGTTTTAGAAAACAGTGTTGGACAGGCAGATTTAATTAACACAGCGTATATCGGTCCAGCTGTCTGCAACGTGTAAGTGGTATGGAGTGTGGAATATGGTTTAGCACTATAGGAATGAGTTTCCTGAGCCTCAGGCTTACATGTCCCAACCTTCTGCCTCCTCCACTGGCAGGGCTGCAACAAGAATGGGAGCATCTGATTCCATTTTTAAATTAGCTCTTGTTCCCTGTTACATGTGAACTCGGGAATTGTAAACCATGGTTTCAAATAAGATGGTGTTCCCCAGAATTTGAACAGATCGGGAATCTCTTCATAAGTGGAAGTGATCTCCCCCTAGCAGCTGTGCTGCTGCAGGTGGGGGGAGTGTGTGAGACTGAGGTTTGTTTCTGTGCAAAATTATGCTTTAACATCATGTCCAAAAGGCACCGGTGTTAGAAGAACACATAAACATCCTGTTTTCATCTGTGAACTATTAGAAGGTAGGCCACTGCAAACTCAGGTGCTTTTTTGTGTGGCGAGCAGTTCAGTCTCACTTCTCACTATCATTCTGCCATTCAAATATTTTCCCCCACTCATGTTTGTAGTTCCATTCTCTGTCTTCTTCTTGTTGTTGTTTAGTCGTGTCCAACTCTTCGTGACCCCGTGGACCAGAGCACGCCAGGCACACCTGTCTTCCACTGCCTCTCACAGTTTGGTCAAACTCGTGCTGGTAGCTTCGAGAACACTGTCTAACCATTTCGTCCTCTGTTGTCCTCTTCTCCTTGTGCCCTCAATGTTTCCCAACATCAGGGTCTTTTCCAGGGAGTCTTCTTTTCTCATGAGGTGGCCAAAGTATTAGAGCCTCAGCTTCACGATCTGTCCTTCCAGTGAGCACTCAGGGCTGATTTCCTACAGAATGCATAGGTTTGATCTTCTTGCAGTCCATGGGACTCTCAAGAGTCTTCTCCAACACCATAATTCAAAACCATCAATTCTTCGGCGATCAGCCTTCTTTATGGTCCAGCTCTCACTTCCATACATCAATACTGGGAAAACCATAGCTTTAACTATACGGACCTTTGTTGGCAAGGTGATGTCTCTGTAGTCTAGTGGTACACAGTGTTAGCCTTCAATTATGTTCCATCTTGGCGAAGAACCTACTCCTGGATCAAGAAGATAGCTATCTATCTTCTACTCTTACATGCTTCTTTACGTCTTTGTGATACACCTAAAAATCTTAAGCAAGCTGTTGTTAGGTGCTCGACAGCCATTTAGAAATTGTGGTATTAATGCAAATCCAGTTCTTTCTTTCATTATTTACTTTTTGACCTTGCTAATACTTCTGTCTTTTAAACATAATCTTCATTTGTCACGTCCTTTTCTCTCATCATGCAGCTTCCAGCTGAATAACCCATGCAGGAAATTCCTTCTTCCAGTAACCATTGTTTCCCATTGCAATCGTTTTGTATTGCAGCATATGGAGAAACGTGCAGCCTCTGAGTTAAAAAAGAAGAGACTATGATAGCTGGGGGGGGGGGGGAGATAATGGTTGTTTGCTTTGTACAGGGTTTTGTACTAGTAGGAGTCTTGAAACCTGGTCTTGCAGAAATAGTATTTTTTTCCAAACCTCCCTTGGGAGGTTGTGGACTGTCCTGCCTTGGAGGTTTTTAAAGAGGTTAGATGGCCCTCTGTCGTGGATGGTTTACCTGAGCTTCCTGCATTGCAGGGTGTTGGGACTAGATGACCCTTGCGGTCATTCCAACTCTACGATTCCAACTCTACATAGAACTCTATGATTCTATGATCTGTTAACACCTATCACTTGGAGCCCTAAGTCAATCAAGGAGGTCACCCAAGTAATGTCTATAGGGCTAGCTAGCTAGCTCAAAATTGGCTGAGCTCTACATTTCCAGTGACTAGAGAGAGGGTAGGTATAGAGACAGAGGACCCAAGAGTTGGTTTATTAGGCTTCAACTAACTCCGGCTTTGGAGCTAACTGTGACCATGGCTGATCTCATCTGTACTTTGTTTCCTTGCAGATGTGTTAATTGAAATACTGTAGTACACACCATAAGATTCCAGAAATGTGAATAGGTGCTACCCAGGGCCTTCGGTGTGTGTTTGTGTTTTGTTATTGTTACTGTACTAGAATGAACGTTGCTGCATGGGGATGACATCATGTTGCATTTCTTTCTCTCTCTTTTAATTTAGTTGACCTTTTTTTAACATTGGGCGTTCACAAAATGTAGAATTTAGCTGCTCCATCTGGAAAATATTTTAAGTTTACTTGATCTGTGGAGTTAGGATATAATATACAGTGGGATAAGGGGGGGAAATCAAGACTACTAATGGTTAGGGTATGTTTAGAATCAGGCTGTTGTTTGTATAGAAGTGATTGGTGATGGAATTCGAACAAATAGTGAGGAGCAGATGGGTGGTGTGGTCTGCGTCTCAACATTTCACCTCGGAACGAGCTGTGGTTTTAAAAAACTAGCATTTGAACGGCAACTTTTGAATGTGCAGCAGTCTCCGCATATTTCTGCTTGATTGCATTGGTGTAAAAAATATGGGAGCACAGTGGCTTGTAGTGTTTCTCATCCAAACAAGGGGAAACAGAATTTTCACATATATTACGCCGGGGGTGGGGTGGGGAGACACTGCTCTTTCCGCCAAGCAAACTTCTTTGTTTTAAAAAACCAGTTCTCCAGCTGGCTTAGCCACCATGTTTGCTTGAAACAAGGACATCACTAAGGTTTTAGAATGAGCATTGCAACCATTCTCTTTGTAATGAATCCATTATGTTGTTGTTGTTTTTTTAAAGACTTCTTTTTTAAAAGTCTTTTACATTACAAATTTTGGGGGAATGGGAAGTGAGAAATAAATACCTATTATTATTATTATTATTATTATTATTATTATTATTATTATTAGTTGCCCGTGCTTAGCGTAAGGCAATTGCAGGAGAACATGTTGCAATTAAAGAATTGGGGAGGGGTGGGGAGGCATGTGAGACCAGAAAGCATCACAGCCATTGTGATCGTTCTCACACCTGCATTCATTTTCTGCTGTGCTAAACAACCCTTTTCATTAACCCTGCGTGATCTTTAACCTCTTGTTATCCTCTAGGGTTCTGTCTTTGCCAATGAGGGGTTTTTTTCTTTTTTGGTCTTTCTGACTTACAGGTGGTTACCATAGCTATGTACACTTGTTTTCCATGGCGCACCGTGCACTTAGCAGCTCAGCGGGGCCTGCCGTTTCATACCTCTCACGGGTCTGGGGGTGGTTTGCATGTGCTTTTTCTGTTTCGTGGCTCATATGGTATCAATTACCATTTGATGGCAACGCCAGGCCCTAGGCCTTTCGCATGTTTGTCCTGTGAGAAAGATCTGGAAGAGCCGACATCTGGCTTTGATTGTTGCAATTGCAGGTTGATAGAATAAACGCAGGGTGAGGTGGGTGGGTTTTCCTTCCGGCCCTTTCCACTCTGGGCTGGTAATATGCTTCACTTGTGGTGCTGGTCTTTTCATCATCTTCCTCCCTCTCTCCCCCCCCAACAATCTCCCACCCCACATACCTCCCCTTCTCTCCCCCTCCCTCCTAAACTCCAAATCACCACCAGCAACATGTGGCCCAAATTAGGATTTTTTTAATAATTTTTTTTAAAGCACCCTTCTGCTGGAAACCTGGAATGGATCAGTGCAGGAAATGGCGAATCTGCTCCTAACACATAGCAAAGTACAAACTGATTTTTCACTGCAAGTCAGGGAAATTTATCCCTACGACGGCAAAATAGTGTTTTCGTGGAAAAGTAGGAGGGAGAAGTGAAGAAGCTACCCAAATACATGTCTGTTTCCTTTCGGAAGGTTTGTGCAGGATCATGCCCTCTGCATAGTCGTTTGTTCGGCGTAGGAGGAATCTTTCCATTTCTTTTTTAGCTGAAACAGTAGGGTACCCAGAAAGAGTCTCATTACTGTTTCCCAGCAGGGGGATGCATACGTAAGTATGCCTAGGGGAGGGCTAGCAGACTGGCACAAAGCAAGATCCTAAATGAGTAAATAGAAACTTTTGAATGGGAAGCACTTTGTTTGGCTTTCCAGCAGGTCTGCCTTGATTATGCTGCCAGCCTGATTTTTCTAGGAAATGCCACATTCCGATAAAGAGATGGACATGGCATAGCACAGCTTGCTCCCTTGCCTGAAACTTCCCAAGGAAAATTAGGAATTTAGTCTACCTGAAAAACGTTGGCAGCCTTCCTGTCCCCGTCTATATGCCAGTGTGCATCCCAGTTACTTCAGCAGAAGTTATCCATGTGGGCAGGATTGTAGCCTTAATTGGGAGGCTTGGGAGCCTCAATGGAGAAAGCATACCACAGCTTGCGGCCAAAAATAGGGCACCAGAGTTAAAGCACAGGAAAGTCTCGCAGGTCATTTTAACAACAGCACAGAGTCAATAGCCAGTTTTAAGTCTGAAGCTCGTGTGCGAAGGGCACTTCTTGGCCAAAGCAATGCATGTGGCAGATAATTAAGTAGTTATTGTCAAAGAGAACACTTACAGCCACTTATAATCTACGCGTACCAATCTAACGGCTAGGCAGCTATTCCCAGATCTGTGCTCTTGCAGCAGTTGCAGCAATAGGGGACCACTCCCCTCCACCAGTTTATGTACCTTCTCCTGATGGGCTGTGTGCGCATAGCCAGAGACTACACCTGCACAGAAACTTCCTCTGCTTATCCCCTTTCATTTCCCTCCTGGATCTTGGAGATGGTGGTACAGGAAAGGGTGGGGAAGCACCTGGCCCTTCAGTTGCCTGACCTGCCTCTTCCTGCTCTTCTCTGACCCATACTGTGCTCCACCCTCCAGCTCCAAAGCTTCCCCTGCCTCTGATTCTTGCCTCCTGGCTGATACACGTCCCCACAAACCACTGCCCCCCATCTCCTAAGTCAGATTCTAGCCCCCCCCCCCCGCCTCCAGTTCACACTCATCAGCGTCCTGCCAGTCCCTGACATCTTGTAATCCCATAGCCCAACCACTAGGTTCTAGTCTAGAATGCAGAGGAGAATTCTGCAAGAAATAGTAAAATAACATGATGCATTTCCAAGGGTGGGTGCATTTCCTGCTTTGTATTACAATAAGTCTAGACTTTATCCTGGGAAATCCAAATGTGTTTGTATCTTAAGAATCTTTTGAACAGCCTTCTGCAATACATAGCTTGGAAGGTTGGAGCAGAACTTGTACATTTTCTAGCACACATAAAATAAAATTACGTTTCAACAAAGTTTGGGCGTTTTTTATTTATTTATTACAAATGGTCTGTTTTGCAGAATATTGTTCAGTTGAATGGCAACCACTTGAGTTTGCTTTGGAACTGTGTTGGGCCCATTGTAGTGGTTTAAGGCAAGCAGACCAGCATGGTCAAGAGATGGTCAGTAAAAGTGAATAGAAGAAGGAAACTGGTCAAAGGAGAGGGCTAATTAGCTATGCAGATCACAACAGTTCTACCCTTTGAACACTGGGATTCCACATACACCCTAGATATTCTCAGTAAAATATTTCAAGTATATCTTCTATAAGCATGTTGATATCTCCCTAGGATGGCCATGTGTCCTACTTTACTGAGGATAGTCCTCTACCTGAAGGGCTGTCCAGTCCCCTGCCTGGAATGTAGAGAGAGCCATAAGAAGGGACCATGAAGTTGCCTTTCTGGACCTCAGACTGAGCAGGCAGGTGCATAGGTCACTTGATCAAAATCTTGTTCCTCACTCTGTTGAGATAATATTTCTAAATTTGAATCTATGCATATAGAGTGTCACATGGGGAGAGGTGGTCTTTATCCTTTCCCCTTACCTTCTTGAATACTGTAGGCCAATTGCAGTCCTTCAACCCCCTCCATCTGGCACTCAGAACACTCCTCATGCTGTTCTCCCTATCCCCATGTGCCCCCTGAAATTGGCTTTGGGGGGCAGGTGAACCCCCAGAACAGCACAGCGGCAGGTGGGAGAGAGAGATTCCCCCTTCTAGTAAGCTGAAATTGTTGTGCAGAAAGAACCTTCATCTTAGCATAGCCCTGACTTCTACCCTTCCTTTTTTTTTTTTTACTCCCGAAATTGGCAGCAGTGGGGCCCATTATGCATGGTGGTGTTCTAAAATGTCACCCTGTTGAAAAAGTAACATGACGTACACAGTCTACTGTATGTCTCAGTTAAGGGACTTTTTCGTTGTAGGACTTAGCTAGGGTATATTTGATATTGTACTTTCAGATCTTTTCTGGAGTTGTTCCATGGTGGTTTTTTTTCCTTTTCTTTTAAGTATTCTCAGGATGATTCAACAAAAAAGAAAAGAAAGAAAAGTATAGTCATTATTTCAGCTCACTGCATTCACTGTTAAATACTTTAACCCCCACCACCCAAAGTTAAAATTGTGACTAAAGCTGGTCCTTATATACTTTAACCTGAGATTGTGTCCCCTTGAAGTCAGTGGCCCTAATTTCTGCACAGACATAGAATTGGAAGGGACCCTGAGGATCATCCAGACCACCCCTCTGCAAGGCAGGAGGCAGCTGTCCCATAGTATTGACAAGGCAGAGCTCATCTCAAGGCATCAAGACCTGAGTTCTTATGGCCCAATGACCACTGTAGGCCTGTAGCATATCTCTATCTAAGGTTTCTTACTTTTGTCAAGTTTATCCGATGTGAGGGTAGAATAACAAATTTGCAAAACCACATTTCTTGCAAATCTGTGTTCTGCGGTTTAATTCAATATCTCATTGTCCCCCATGAGCCTAGTAAATTCCCTAGCAAACTAGCTTTGATTCCACAAATACCTATGTAAGTGATAATGGCAAAAAAGAAGATATAAAATACACTTCCTGGGTGTGTTTTGAGAGGCACCCATAATATATGTGCATATTAGTACTAAAAATTATATACAGTCATACCTCTTGTTACGTTTGCTCCAGGTTAAATCTTTTTCAGGTTGCGTCCCACGGCGACCGGGAAGTACTGGAAAGGGTTACTTCCTGGTTTCGCTGCTCACATGTGCAGACGCTCAAAATGATGTCACGCACATGCACAGAAGAGGCGAATTGCGACCCGCGCAGACGCGGATTGCGTTCTGCTCATGTTGCGAATGGGGCTCTGGAACGGATCCCGTTCGCAACCAGAGGTACCACTGTACTGTATGTGTTCCGAGTTTGTACAGTTTCCAGGATGCAGTTTGGACATTCATGGTGTTTTCCTTTGAGAGAATTTCAAAACGTGCTGTTAATTTTGCAATTACTGTGACCTGACAAATATGTTTCCACTAACCAGTAATCAAGAATTCATTAATTGTGCTGTATGATTGCTCATATTAATGAATATTTTGAGTTCATATATGAATTGGGATTTGCATTTTGCTCATCAGAAAAATTTCAAAAGCATATTCTTGTTTAACTACTATTTACACAGCTATTTCTTTGAGGCATAATTTCAAATGAGCACTAGCATATGGAAGTAGGCAGGCAAGAAAATAACTTTAAGAACAGAGGCTAGAGCTGGAATGTACCAAAAGTGTAAATATGTGAAATCTTTTGTTTAGGAATCCTCAATCTATTTGAAAATCCTGGGTAATGAAAGGGAATGCAGATGTAATTTTGTGCGAAGAATCGTTCTGAACAATACTTACTAACCAAAGGGAATGAAGAGTAGAGCAAAATTCACATTGGGTGTGTTCAGGCATTAATATTAAACTATGGTTTAGCATTATGAGAATGACCCAAGCCTCTTCTCTGCTCTTGCTTCATCCTCCTCTAGCACAGCCAATCAGACAAAAAGAGATTTCAGATTAACTGCAGTTTAGCATGTTAGCCAAACCCTACTGTTTAGCACATGGGTCGCAAACTAAGGCCTGGGGGCTGGATCCAGCCCAATTGCCTTCTGGATCCGGCCTGCGGACGGTCCGGGGATCGCCACATGGATTGGGGTGGGGATTCTGATCTTTAGGGCTGCACCATTCCCCCCCCACACACACACCGCGGTGGCGCCTCCTCCCTCCCTCCTCCTGGCTTCTCCCTGCCCTGCCTAGAGGAGGAAGGGGGCTGGGCTTTGTTGAGCCACGGTTGGCTGAGCACCATTTTAAGCAGCCCCTCTCCGGAGCCAGCCCTTTGGCTCTGCTCATTGTCCCGCCGCTGCCGCCAGCCCCTGCCACTCAAGGCACAGGAGCTGTGGTTGGCTGAGCGCCATTTAAAGCAGAGCACCTCCTCTCCAGAGCCAGCCTTTTTGTGCTGTTTATAGTCCCTCCACCAGCAGCCCCTGCCGCCCGTAAGGCACAGGTAAGCAGCCACCGAGACTAGTCCGGTGCTGTGGAGAAGGGAGGGGAGAGTCGGGGGTTTTTTGTTTCTGTTTTTTCAAAATATAGTCCAGCCCCCCACAAGGTCTGAGGAACAATGGACCGGCCCCCTGCGGAAAAAGTTTGCAGACCCCTGGTTTAGCAGGTTAACCAAAGATCACAGTGATTAAACTTAACTATGGTGAGGGGGGGGGGTGTTATGGAGCAACAATGTAAACTTATGTTTTGAAGTTAGCTTGTTTCCACTAACCATACATTACAGTTTATCTGGATTTGGATGACATAAAAATCTGAGGTTATTTATTTATTTTTTAAAAGGAAATGAAAGCTTGTGAAATACACAATTACAATGTAGGAGAAAGAGGGAGGATTTTTGGAGCCTGGGGAGAGGTTAGGTTTGTTCTCGTAATGCTAAACTATGGCTTACTTTAGTATTACGCCCAAACCACCCCACTTCAAATAAGTGCAAGGAAATCCTGGTGAATCAACATTTTATATATATATATATACATATATACATACATACATATATATATATATATATATATTTGCTTTCGTAGATTTTCACGGGTACAGGTTTTGTAATTTGGCCACACGGGAAGGAAAAACTGGATAGCTTCCTCACACATCTCAACAGCCTACACCCCAAAATACAATTCACTATGGAAATAGAAGCCAACAACCAACTTCCCTTCCTTGACGTCCTAATCTACAAAAAACCTGATGGCTCCCTAGGACACACTATCTACCGGAAAAAAACACACACCAACCGCTACTTACATGCACAATCACACCACCACCCTGCACAAATAAACTCCGTAGCCAAGACTCTCATCTCCAGAACCAAACGCCTGGCTGACAAAGACCACTTGACAACTGAGTTACAGAATCTCTCAAATGTGTTAATTGCCAATGGATACCAGCAAAACAGGGTTACGAAGCTAATCCAAAAAGAAACACCCCCCAAAAACCAAGACACAGAAGAAAACAATGGCATGGCCCTCCTTCCTTATATCAAGGGCACTACAGATAAAATTAGCAAAATCCTCCATAAACACAATATCAAAACAGCCTTTTGCACCAACCAAAAAATAGCCAATATCCTCAGAAACCCCAAGGATAAAATCCAGTTGGAAAACCAAGGGGTCTATGAAATACCCTGCAAAGTCTGCCCAGCCACGTACATTGGACAAACAAACAGACGAATAAATGCACGTATCGCAGAACACAAGAATGCCGTCAAAAAAGAAGAAAAAACTTCCTCTCTTTTCCAACACATGAAAGAAACAGGACACGAAATTAATTTTGCAGATTCCAAATTGCTCTTTAACATGGAACATCACCACAAGAGAATAATCATGGAAGCCATCGAGATAGAGAAACACCCTCACAACATGAACAAGCGTGACGACACATCCCGCTTGCCAGACATCTGGAAATTAGCCCTCCCCACAAAAACTGACACCAGATCCAGAGGCACACAGAACGCCATCACCAATCAACCACACCAGACCCAAACCCAGACCCTCTCCACAGATAAATTACAGACACCATCCAGTAGCCAAACCATGGTGGCACCTCCGGATGCTGCACCCCCCTGCAATCCCTACACAGATCTGGCTGACACAGGCCACAAAACCACAGCTCGCCCCTATACACGAAGCCAAGCCAGAGCACAACTAAGTGCAGTACAGCCATCTTCTCAGAAAAACTCTTCACAAAGTTCAAGAGGTCAAGACACAAAGACTTTAGCAACTAATCCACACCTAATGACCCACCTAAGTGGTACTCAGGATATCACTCAAGAAATCACTCAAGATATCCCTCAAGTAATTAAGGAACAAAAGAAGAAAAGGCACACTAGCCTGGGAACTTCCTCTCTGCCCAGAACATTGGAGGCTATACACCACACCCCCTCAACAGTATTTATAGGAACTCAAACACTGAGATCCTGCTCTGTTCCAGTAACAAGAAGCCGAAAGCACCAGCCTGAAGATGACGAGTGAGACCTCGTCGAAACGTCGCCTAGACACCCCAACTTTTACACGGGAAGACACCCGAGGACACCAAAACCTGCATTCCTGTACCCGTGAAAATCTACGAAAGCATATATATATATATATATATATATATATATATATATATATATATATATTTGAAGGAGAAACTGCAAATTAAAACTGGGATAAGAGAGAGGCAGTGATAACTTTGTCATAATCAAGCTGTCCCTAAAAGATGCCTCTCATTCAGACTTTCTAACACCATCATCTGCTTGAGCTTTAAATTTGCTCCATGTTCTGGCCTAGGCCCAACTTCAGACAATAGTCCCTTGGTCCATACATCACCATAGTGGGGGAATTGGCAGAAATCCAGGCTGCCCAGGTCAGATCTGCACATCTGCTCAAATTTGCATTTCAATCCCGTTTTCCTCTTCATATGACTTTTAGGTGCAAGCTAAATTGGATAGGTTTCATTAACAGAGGCCTTCCATGAAGACGGAACCCACAAAAATCAGAGCAAAGCAGCATTTGGTATCTGTGCGGGGATTATTCTGGAGTGTATGCTATACTACGCTACGGTTTACACAAGTCTGAAGACGAGGACTATATAACACTGCTCCCCCCACCCCCACTGATCATTCAGTGGAGTCGGGGATATCTCAGGGCTGAAAGAAAACACGAGGAGCAAGCACAACGTTACAACAATTATCCTTTGTCCCATAAGCCATGGTTTAGTGGACTGTGATCATTATGTCTCAGCTCAGCCATACTCTCTGTGGTAGACAGAGGCTCCATTGGAAAGAGAACCAGCAGTGTCTGCATACTCTTGTAGCTATCCCCAAAATAGTTCAAATCAAATAAGTTATCTTTCAGGGCTTTGGGCTTTTTGCCCATTGGAAGCAATTGGTTGCCAGTTAGCCTCTGGGCCTGATTCAAGGTGTTTAAAGCCCTAAATGATTTAGGTCCTAAATATCTGAAATACTGAAAGGACCCCCTTTGTTTATTAAGAGGGGGCGGGCGGGGGGGGAAGTGGTCCTTTGTAGTTCCAGCCTCCACATGGGGAGGCAGCCTGGAGGAGGGCATTCTCTGTGGCAGCCCCATAGCTGTGCAACTTCACTATATAGTTCGCATCAGATGCTGAAAATGTACCTCTTTACCCTGGCCTGGGACACCTGAGATGCATATTTTTTGTAACCCGGCCTATTTGTGTCATTGCAATTTGTTTTAAACTGTTTTAAATGTATTTTAAATTGTTGCGATGGGTCCTGGGACTTAGGGTGAGTAATACAACATTAAAATAAATGTATTTTTTTTTAAAAAAATAAAAGTTTGAATATGGCTTAAGGGCAGGGATGGGCAACTTGCAGTGCTAGAAAACATGAGACTAATTCCAAAAGCCCTGGGCATGTGATCAGGTCAGACCTGTGGTAAAAGTAATCTATCCCCCTCCCTGCCAGCCCTGGGGGGGGGGAGTGCCAGGAGTGAGGAAAGATAAGGCAGCGACATAGGAACAAAAGGGTTGACCTCATCTACTTTGGACTCTCTGCACCCAGTGCTGATTTTAGCCCCAGCACCAGTCAGCATGCAGCCCCATTACATCATAACCCCAAGGGAATGTTGACCTGAAAAGAAAAGGAGAAGGAAAAAGACTGTCCGCCCTTGGCTCAAAGAGTGCTTTTCGTGCAACACAAGTAAAACCAAGCGGCATGCTGATCTGCATTGCGACTTAATCTAGTGGCGACCTGTGTGAGTCTTGTGAGCAGCTTAATTAACTCATTCATTGTTCACACAACCAATCCTACATGTCATTTCCCAACTTTGCAAACAGTTGTAATGCTGTACACCTGTGTTCCCAGTTAGCTAAGCACTGTAGATCCCATTTTTCAAAAGCCAAGCCCTGGACCCTCTACTTTTGAAAATGTTGATGTCTTTGTGGTAGTTTTTGTTATGTGAATGGTGCCCCCATGCCTTCCCAATGTGTCCCAGCGCAAAACCAGGCTGCGGGTTGCATGACCCATGCAAGAGCACGGCACCCAAAACCACATATTTTTTGGCACTGCGACCTCGCACAAGACACACGTCCAGCTGTGATTTCATGGGCTTTGGGGCGCTGTGCTCTCACAGAAGAACACAGCCCCCCAAAATGGGATGTTCCAGACAGTTGACGGTTATATGCCACACACACCCTGGGTGGGTTATGGAGACTCCCTGGGGTCTGCGGACCACCAGTTGGGAACTACTGCTGTATACAATATACAGTCACACCTTGGGTTACAGACGCTTCAGGTTGCGCACCGCACCAAACCCGGAAGTACCGGAACTGGTTACTTCCGGCCTTCGGTGCTTGCGCAGAAGTGCCAAATTGTGACCCGTGCACGCACACATGCTGCACTGCGGATTGCGAACACTGCAGGTTTCGAACGTGCTTCCTGCACAGATCATGTTCACAACCTGAGCGTCCACTGTACTGGTTCACATGCAGCGCTGGTTCACATGTAAGCTATGGCTGAACAAGAGGAGATTGCAGCCGCTATGCTCCTCCCCTGGCCCTGCTGCTTCTGTGAGCTAAGCCATGGTTTGACTTAGCTTGTTGCTCCAACATGGGCTTATGGTTCGTCTGGTACAAGACAAACCAGATGCCTCAGACAACATGCTGAGTCAATCCATGGATTAGCTCACAGCAGCAGCAGGTCCAAGGGAGCAGCAATGAGGCATCAATTTCCTCTTTGGGAACCCTCATGCTGATGTGAACCATCTTTTGGCTTAGTATTACATGTGAACCAGCTCAATATCAGCAGTTCTAAAATGATCAAACCATGAAGCAAAAACATGAATGGCAGGAGAAAGCATAAAATTGGTTTTCTGGCATCATAGTCCAGGACAGAATGAAGTACATCAGTGGGTTTAAGCATGCTTAATCTGTGTTGGTTTTGTAGCCTTTGTTCTCTAGGGATGAGGAAGCTGCATCTAGATCAGGGTTTCCCAAACTTAGGTCTCCAGCTGTTTTTGGACTACAGTTCCCATCATCCCTAGCTAGCAAGACTAGTGGTCAGGGATGATGGAAATTTTAGTCAAAAAACAGCTGGAGACCCAAGTTTGGGAAACCCTGGTCTTAGAGCATGAGAAGGTGGACATTACTAAGACCCTAACTGATCTTTTCCCTCTGCCTTGTTGCTGGATATTGCAGTTGCTGGGGTCTTTTAAGTTCAGTTTCAATTTTGAGCGTTTTATTAGGCTTTGTTGTTTTGTACACCACTGTGTGCACCATGCTGGAAAGGTGGCAGGAGTGTGCATCCTCCGCGTCGTAAACAGTTGTCAGGTACATGCCTCCAGTCTGAGCTGGAGCAAACCCACGGCAGCTGCAGCCATTAGAAGCAATGGGCTGATGTTGCAGCAGTCATGCGCCAAGTACTCCCAAGCCGTTGGAATTGGACTGCTATCTACAAAAGCGTGTCCTGGGTGGTTGCAGTGGTGCAAGTTGGGACCCATTCTTCTGCTCACTAAGGACTCGTCAATTTTACACTTCCTGGATATGGAGGAAACCACAGTTTCTTGCTTATTCAGATGCTGCCTTGCCTGCCTGTTGCTGGAAAGGCAGAATAGTGATGGGGCTTGAGAAGGCACAAAAAGGAAGGAAGGAAGACCATAAACAGAAGCTGGAAGTGGACAGGGACACACTACAAAGAATATAGAGGGAGTACCCGTCGCAACGTTAACAGGTTAGCTTGTGATTTGGAGAGAAACTGGAAGTGACACTGAGCAGGTAGCCTTGCCATCATGGATGCTGAGAGGTCTGTTCCAATGCTTGGGCCAATGCAGGCCTTGGGATTGTAGAAATGATTGAGGAGGGTGTAGAAGTCATCTTTCATGTCCCCCACCCCCCGCCGTCTCAGATTACTGGATCGTATCAGCTGCTGGGGTAGAACAATGCACAGTGCAATGATGTAACCTCATGCATTTTGTTTACCATGACATTGCAAGGCGGTGGGAGCAAACAGCCACGAAGCAGTGGCAGCTCTGTCTCTCTCACAGTACTTACTTAACCCATCAGGCTTCAATCCTAGGGGCATTACAGGTGAACAAACCCCATTGAATTCACTGGGACTTGCTTCCAGGAAAATAAGCCTAGGATCTTGGGATGCACAAGATACAAAGCGAAGGAGTATGGGAACAGATATGACAGTTAAGAGGCTTATGCAGTTTTTTTTAATGCAATAAATGCAATTTCTCCCTATACTTAAACATGTACTGTAGTTTGCCAACCCAAATGATCATGCTGCTTTTCAGCTGGTTGTGGGTGGTGCTTTTTGGCCGGGGGGGGGGGATTTCTCATTCTTCAACAAAGATTTAAAACAAACTAGGTATTTATAACCAGCAAAATATAAATTTACTGTAGCATTATCTCTGAAGAATATGGTTCAAACTTTACCTAATGTATCAATCCCAATAAATCTGATTCATTGGCGTTGCTGTCACTTATGTTTTTCTTGAACAAATAGAAGCAAGCTTTCCTAGTACATATAGTTTCACCAGAGCAATATTTATGCTTTTGGGTTATTTTTGCTTTTGTAACTATTTGGAAGTTTGAGAAACATTGAAATGAAATAGTGTTCGGTTTGGGGGCGTTGATCTATTGAGGCATTTTGATTGGAGCGCCCCTTTAATACTGAGAATTCTGTTATGGGTAGGTAGACAGTTAAAAACTTAAAGGAACCTTTGCTGTGTCATGGGTTGCTTAAGCCAGCTTGTTTAAACTAACCAGAGTTTGTGATAAACCACGATCATTCATCCAGAAAACCAAGGTTCATGGAAAATGAAAGTAACATCTGTTGAATGCACACAAGTCTGAGGGTCATGGAACCTTCTTCCTCCTAAGGCATGTTTCACTAAACCAGGCATAGGCAAACTCGGCCCTCCAGATGTTTTGGGACTATAACTCCCATCATCCCTAGCTAACAGGACCAGTGTTCAGGGATGATGGGATTTGTAGTCCCAAAACATCTGGAGGGCCGAGTTTGCCTATGCCTTCACGAAACCATGGTTTAGCATGCTAGACCATGACTAATGCTTAATTGTTCTACTGCTTCATATTCCCCATCACATAATAAAGCAAGCACACCAACGAGAGAGAGAGCAACCATCCCCTCCAGAAAAACAGATGGGAGAGCCACTGAGCCACTTCCATATCCTTGATTGATGTAATTTGAAAATCTAGAGAATCTGGTTGACCTAGCTCAGCATTGTGGTTCCCTAGGCCCATCTGTAGATTAGCTGGATGCATATCTATGCAAAAGTGCAACTCTATTCAGGTGTTTTAATCCATCACTCGATGAGGGAGAGTATGCTAGCCCTTCCTGTCCCCAGATAACTTCTGAAACAAGCAATCTTTCTGTTCATGCGAGCTTCCTAATACAGATTAGGACAAGCCTTCTCCCAAGGGAAGCCCATGCTGCTGCAAATAGGCCACTGCATTTATTTGTCTCAAAACATCTGGAGGGTGATGGGAACTGTGGAGCTAGCACAGCCATTCCCACTCTCCTTTTTTGCAATCCTAATTTTACAGGGACTAGAACACGCAACCAGGGCTAAGGTGCCACTAGGTGTAATAGGGTTTACTGCCAGGTAAGTGTGTGCAGGATTGCAAACGCCATCCGACTGGAGGAAACAAAAAAAAAAAATCAAACTTGTATTTGCAGCAAGCCTTGGCTGTCCAGCTAATCCCAAATAAAAATGTTTGGTGTGATTTTAAACTGCATCTAGGGGATCTGGGTTCGGTTCAGGGAATTTCGTTGGCACTAGGGCTGTCCTCCACTCACCATATGCTATTGCATCCATAAATAGTAATTATAATAGTAGCATTTCTAGTTCTAAAAAAAAAGCTGAATTGGCCTCTGGGCTCATGTACATAATAAAATTGCTTAATAAATAATTAACAAAACATAATGGATAAAACATTAAAAATGACATCACCAACTTCTGTCAGCCGACACCAACTACCCCTGGTCTTGATGTGATTACTCTTTCTGAAGGAAAGAGTTATTTCGTATAATATATCATATATATTTTTACTTTTTGAAAAAGAAATTTTATAAGGCATTTTTCTACGACAACAGCACACAAGGTAATGGCAGTCCCTTGTGCCATATGATATCCTATGAAAATTACCTTGCATGCTGGGAAAATCTCCCTGTAAGAGAGTTTACACTGAGGTGCAGCTCTTTATTTACTAGATTTCGGCAAAATAACGATTCATTAATCTTCACTGTTATTGTCAGGATTTGACT
This sequence comes from Podarcis melisellensis, assembly GCF_964234715.1. Classification (NCBI taxonomy): domain Eukaryota; kingdom Metazoa; phylum Chordata; class Lepidosauria; order Squamata; family Lacertidae; genus Podarcis; species Podarcis melisellensis. Next base: position 50,356,301 of record NC_138543.1, read on the forward strand.
TCTAGCTTCAGGCATTCATTCTTGGAGGGAAATTGCCATGTTTTGTAAGATACCTCCCCCCTCCCCTTCTCTACCATTTCTGATTGCTGTTGCATTGTATTGGTGAAATTTCGTTCCTTTTGCCATGGCGTGTGAATGTTAGAGTAGGCACCCTGCCAGTTTTGTGATCTGCTGCCTGCTTCAAAATGGAGGCAGGAAGGTATCCATTTTCATCAAGATGATGGGGATGTTTTGGTCTTCCTGACCATCTGGAGTAGAGAAGTCTTTAAAAAGTAGGAACATATATATTTTAAATATACAGATATCTGCATATATGTATTAAAGTCAAATAAAATGCAAAAATAAAAATACTGTCCATTAAACTGCATTTTTTAAAAAAATAACGGCAACAAAATCTGGGCATTTAATAAAATTTTAAAAAAATGATTTCTGCTTAAATCAAAGCAGGAAAATGAATAAGATTGTTTTTATTCCTTGTGAAGAGATGGCTAGAAAAACCTTTGTTGTATTAGTAAGCAAATGTTAAGTAAATTAGGTTTTTGGCATACTTGCTAAGTTTATTGCGCAGCCAAATGCGCTAAATACTAAAAAGCAGGGTTTTCCCCCTAAAGTGCACGCATGCTGTCTTGGTGGTCTTGTGCCTATCCCAATTTTTAATGGTTCTTTTAAGTTTCTCAGCAAAGACCAAAGATCATAGGAGTTTAGCATCCCAGGATATGCTTGGTACTGCTTTCTCAATTTCATTTTTCAGTCATGGGAACAAAGGGCTGATTTCCTAACTTCTCCCATTGTTCCTCTTCTCATGTATGAAATCTGCATATTTCCACACAATATAGCACTTTCAATGGTTTTGTAAAATTATGTTAAACTCCATGATATCACAGTTCCACCGTGCATATGTTGGGCAGAGAGCTTGCAGCCAGGCAGACATGAGATATCACTCATTTCAGCAGTGGGTTTCTTTTCTATGTTTACCCCACTTCAGAGACTCAAACCTCTTTAATGATGCCACTGAGTGTACCCCACACTCTGGAGTACAGCCTGCCTGCACATCTGAAACACACACACACCAGATTTCTGTTTCTATTTTGTGGCTCCCGCAACTCCCACTCATATTTTTCCTCTGAGTTTTGTAAGAAAGTCAAGAAGCTGCCCTTAACAAATGCCCTATGCCGTGCCAGTCAGGGGCTGCATTCTCTCTCAGATGATAAAGATGTGATTTGGTTGAAGCGCAAGTGCTAAGAGCTCCGCTCATGAGATGGAGCTTCTTCCTCCCATAAAATCATGGAATTGTAGAGTTGGAAGGAACCTCAAGGAACATCTAGTCCAGGCATCCAGATGCTTTGGCCTACAACTCCCATGATCCCTAGCTAACAGGACCAGTGGTCAGGGATGATCGGAATTGTAGTCCAAAACATCTGGAGGGCCGCAGGTTGGGGGTGCCTGATCTAGTCCAACCCCCCTGCAATGCAGTTGTGCAGTACGGGAATCGAACCTGCGACCTTAGCACTATCAGCACCACTCTCTAACCAACTGAGTTCCCGTCTGCATAATTCATGCTTAGCGGGATAGGATGGAACAGGTTGAAATCCTTTAGTGTAATGCAAGGCATCTTCATATCCAACCCATGCCTGGGTTGTACTGTTCTGACTGCTCACACGATTGAATGCTCCCCTGACTATATGAAATCTCCATAGAGCAAACCAGATACCGGGGAGAAGGGTAACCTAACCTAACCTTTTCTCCAGCATGTTAATTTTTCAGCAATGTGAGATCCCACCTGTACAGCCCAAACTCTAGTTTGCCACCTTAGTGTGAACCAGGCCTAAAACATTCTCTATTACAAATAGCTATGGTGTTTTCAGTTTTAAATGAAGCACGGAGTCTAACGTTATGAAGTGGATTGTGCTGAATAAAGAATAGGGATAAAAATCCCATTTTTAACCCCCTTGTTTCAAGTGCAGTCATTCTTGGTGGAATACTAAAGGCAATTCTTTTCTCCTCTTTTTCCACCGTAGGTTTATGCCCCTTCTGCAAGCACTGCCGACTACAATCGGGATTCACCAGGCTATCCATCCTCAAAACCAGCAGCCAGCACTTTTCCTAGTTCCTTCTTCATGCAAGGTAAGGTGGTGCTGTTGATGGGATTTTGCTGTGCATGCATTTTGAGAACCAGTAGGAAATGGGTCAAAAACAGCAGTCAGCTTACTAGGTGGGGTTCCCTTCCGAACTCATATGGCCACTGTATGAGCAATGTTGGTTGCCAATTCGTTTCCAAGCCCAATTCAAGGTGATCACATTACTGTTTAAAATCCTAAACGACTTAGCCCTGAAATATTGTTGAAAGTCCTGGTTCTCCTTTTGAATGCTGCAGGTCACTCATGCCTTTGATATTCCTCAGTTTTGAGGTTTAAATGTCATGTACCCTAAGGCAAACTTGAACAGTTAGGCTTATGTCCTAAAATTAAAGCATTAAACTTCATGCACATTTTAGAAATTAATAAAGCTGAATAGCTTGCCTATTTGCTCCCTTTGTTATGTTTCTACAAAGTTATTCAGCCTCCCCTGTTGCTTTGAGAGACGACAGGATAACATGCTAGGCATGTATACATTTTCATTCATTTCAGCCCTACCTTTTTATTCACACTGGCATGCAATAACCTAAACAATCATATAAACAATGCAAAATATTATTGTTGTTTAGTTTGTCACTTGCCATAGCCATAACCAAAGTAAAATGCAAGAACGAAATATACGTAGTGAACATATCCATTAAAACAAAACTGCACACTAAAAGTGTTTATCCACAATAATCAGTTATAAAGCAAGAAAATCCTTACTCGCCCAGCAGTGGGATTAACATCTATAATAACTGCAAAACCAGAATGGTATTATTGCCCAAATGCGCAAATAAAAGAATGCACACACATTAGAAACGTAAGCGTTAAGAGACAGCAGTTTCCAAAGATGGATGGAGCAGTCCAAACTCAGCCTCGGTGACAATTGGAACTAGCACCTGCCAATCAGGGCAGAAGGTGGAGGTGGATTTTTAATGTGCCAGCTCCAGCAGATCCATCGCTAGCCCTGCTTCTCTCCGCACGCCCCCCCCCCCGGGTGATACTTCCTCTTTCAGAGCCTTACACTGACCACCAGTGGCAGGATTCCAACTTCATGACAGCTCCCACCTTCAGTGGGCACAGCAGAGGCACCTGCAGTAGCACTTCTGCTGGCAGAGCCTGGCAGAGGGCCACCTCTTCTAAATCCTAATCTCTAGCACCATGGATTAGGATTTAGGATTGTTCCCTACAGCCGCATAAAAGCAGTTAGAATTGCCCATCAAATGCCTGTCTGGATACATTTTTTCCACGGGCCCATCTACAAGCAGAAAGAGCCTGTAATATTTTCCCAGAGAGGGCATTCCAAAGGTGTGATGCCTCCATAGAAAAGGCCCCGCCTCCAGGGCTCTTCTGTTATACTTCCATCCAAAGATTGGTAAAGGTGGTCAAAATATGTCCTCTGCTCATTCGTATGTTAACTTTTGTCTGGCTTTTTTATAAATTAAAAAAAAAAAATGAAACATGTACAATATTCACTTTATTGAATAAATGTCATGGAAACGCTCCAGTTCACCATGTGAATAGTGCCTGAATATGGAGGAATTCCATTTTTTACATGTTTTTCTATTGTTTAGATATGTAATTTTAGATGTTTTAATTATAGTGTGGATGGTATTTATGATGTTGTGTGACTCCTTTGGGAGGAAGGGTCACATAGAAATTTTAATAACACCCTATTTTAAGCTCCTCTTTTACCCTAGAAAAAATGTGTAACAATATAGGTCGTAGGTATTTAGGATTTAGATAAAGATAGCACAACAAACTATAGGAAAGTCTTTGCACATAAGACCTGTGACTAATTGGTGGTGATTCAAGAGATGTCATTTGCTTTTCTCTGGAGCAAACTTTTTTTTTAATCATGAGCACATACTTATATAAAATTAGTGTAGCCCTTGGGAAGCAAAAGGGTGATACATAGTTCTTCCCATTTGCGATTGCTATCTTTTAACGTAAACTGCTACCCAACGCAGCAGAGCATTAGGTGTGCACCAGACCTTATTAGAATGCTAATTTTAACATTTACTGGAAACACAACACCAGAATGTTAGGTAACCAAGCCTTCAGAGAAGCCTATTTTTCTTTTCTGTCTTACAGACGGTCATCACAGCAGTGATCCGTGGAGCTCCTCCAGTGGGATGAATCAGCCTGGTTATGGCGGAATGCTGGGCAATTCTTCTCATATTCCACAGTCCAGTAGCTATTGCAGTCTTCATCCTCATGACCGCTTGGTAAGCCTATGAGTGGATTTCAACATCACGCTATAACGTATGTTCCATCTGCGCAAACATTTCATTTTGTCAGATGGAATGCTCCACCCTCTCCTCCCCCCACATGCTGATTTGTTTGTTTTGGGGGGGGGGGTTGGTCTCCCAACTCACTTCCGTTTGCCAATATTGAGGGCCATTTCAGAAAGGAACAGAGGAAAGCCCCCTTGCACGAGCATCATTCTTTGCGCATGTGTGAGAGTGCTGTTCTGAAAATGGCATCTTCTACTACTTTTTTAAAAAAAACAAACAACCAACAACATTCATTTGAAAATTAGAAAGGAAAGGAAATGTTGGTAACATTTTCATGGAAGACATGCAGGGCTTTTGTTGTGCTCATGCTATTTCTGAGGTGGGCAAGAGGGTTTGAGAATGTCTTTTTTCCCTGTTCTACAAACTATCATGCAAGTGGTCATCATTCAGTAGCCTTTCAAGTTGTCTACACTTCCTGAAAACTCCATGATGCCCTGAAATGTGTTTCCCTGTAAGTGCAGAAAGGAGAAGAACTTTATTTTTAACACAATTAAGCCTTTTTTCTTTTCTTTTTACTTATAAAGTAGCGTGGTTTAAAAAAAAAATTGGTAAAGGTAAAAGGAAGGGTTTCCCTAAAAAATTAAATCAATAAGTGCACTAATCTTAGGCCCTCAGTAGTCAGTCTTGTCAGCTTCCCATGCTTCAATTAAAGCCCGGGAGAAGAGAGCAAGAGGTAACTCCTCCCACAGGGCTTTTTCAGATCAGGAAGTGTGGGCAGCTAGGGAGGCTGCAAAACACTGGAGAAAGGTATAATGGAAAGAAAAAACACAAACCCCAGCCTCAGCCACCCTACAACAATAAGGTAAGCTCAAATCACACTCACAGGAGTTCTGAAGAATTTCTGAAGCACCCTGCAAATGAAACAGCCTCTTTCATTGTAGGAAGAAAACTTTTCATTAGCTGGGGGGGGGGGGAGTTTTCAGTTCAGCGCTGGTACATTTGTGCGACACAAATATAGAAGATACCTTTTTTAAAGAATTGGCACACATACCCAGTAGGAGAGAGCATGTTAGGGCGGTGATGCTCACCTGGGAGGGAGAGGGGCAAGGCGGTGAGGGGGTTGGCGGTGAGGGGGTTGGCGCATTGCAAAAGTGCCAGCAGGAGTGCCAGATTGGTTCTGCTGGTGCATTTGCACTGCGCCAGCTTCCCTGCCGTCTACCCCTCCCCATCTTCTTCCTGGTAAGCAACAGAGACTCAGCTGTTGTGAGGTCAGGTGAACACGACGCCACCACGCCATGTACTACTCCACATCCCCATGCAATGGAAAGGCCTGTTCTGTGCATTCCTTTGCTAATTTTATTTTTATTTCCAGTGGGGATTTTTTAAAAGAAATAATACGTTTGGTGCCCTGGTAGGTCCTGAAAGGGAAAGGGGGCTATTAGTAGGGTTTGTAGATAAAAAAAGTAATAAATAGCGTGGGGGGAGGCTGTTTATAAATAGAACAAATAAACTTTCATTCTCTGTGCTATCATAGCCATCTAACTTACTTCAAGGCAAAAGAGCTTATAATTGCATACTGAGAAGGAGTGTTGTTGGAAACTGGTGCCAGTTTGAGCTGGTGTGTGTGTTTTTGCACACTACTTTTAACAGTAAAGATCATTCATTCATTCATCTGGAGCATTTGTGCCCCACTCTTCAGTCAACAGGCTCCCAGAGTGGCTTACATGCAGTCAATTAAAACAAATCAGTCCCTGCCTGCAGGCTTACAATCTAAAACAACAACACACAAGGGAGAAGGGACAGGGAGGGAAGACGAAAAAATCAAACTCAGGCACCTGTACTTAAACAGTTCTTCTTATAATGAACAGCTGGCACAATTCAGGGGTAGGAAGTACCTGATACAGCTGGTCTTTTGGCAGAGCTGATGGAATGAGCCCTGCTTCCCATCTCCCCCACTGAGGCAGCCTGATGGTATGGCTGCTCCCAGGTGACAAGTGAGAGAGAAGAGGCCTGATGGAGCTGGTCTGTCACAGCAGAGCAGATCCATGAGTGGGAGAAGGAGCCAGGGAGCAGAATCTTCCTGGAAAATCCATGCAGATCTTCCAGTTTCCAGCATAACAACTTAATAAATCTGTTAAGCCAGGTACAGTCATACCTCGGGTTGAAGTAGATTCGGGTTGAGCATTTTTGGGTTGCGCTCTGCGGCGACCTGGAAGTAATGGAGCACATTACTTCTGGGTTTTGCCGCATGCGCAGATGCTCAAAATGACGTCACAGGCGGAAGCGGTGAATCGTGGCCCGGGCAGACGCGGGTTGCGTTCGCTTCAGGATGCAAACGGGGCTCCGGAATGGATCCCATTCGCATCCAGAGGTACCACTGTATCAACGTTTTGAGAACCCAGGACTCACTTTTAACCTGTAAACATGCATTGGGGGACCCATTTCTAAATACTTTACCATGTATTTGCATGGTGGTAGTGTGCCTGTTGCAACTCACCTTGGATCAGGCCAAGGCCACGACCCACCAGTTGAAGACCAGTGTGTTAAGCTACGCAAGAGAAGAAAGAAGAAAAACACTCTATAGGAATCAACCTACGTTTTGCACACAACTTCTTTTTGACATTCCTCAACTGTGGTCGGCAGAAACAGGTGGGGCGAAGCCATTGCACTAGGTCCTTGGAAGCTGGGTCTCTGTTCCTTACTGAGAGGGGAGGTGGCAGGGAGGTAGGCATGGTGCAGGTGCACTAACAGGAGATGCAGAGTGGCTCAGCTGGTGCATTAACACCATGTAACCCTCCTACCAGGAAACCAGTGTAGCAGCTCTAACCCAGCTAGAGAGCCAACCTGGTGCCCTTCAGATATTTTGGACTACAGCTACCATCAGCCCCAGGCTAGCACTGGGAGCTGTAGTCCAAAACATCTGGAAGGCACTAGGTTGGGAAAGGCTGCCCTAACACAATGCTAAATCATCCTTGCAAATTGTGGAATTGATGCAGCTGAAGTTTAACCCCCTTTTATATCCCACTGGTTCACTGGAGCTGAAATCCCAGAAGCATTGACGAGGCGAACAAACTATACTGAGCATAGTGGATCTTGCTCCCAAGTAAACATGGATTGAATTGCACTGCACTGCACAAGAGTTAGGTGCATGCTTAATTCTCTTCCACCAACAGGACTTGAAAGTGCTTTGACAAATAGGTTTGAGTTTAGCTGGATCACACATCATTTAAATTTGTTGCAAGTCATGGGCGTATATCTTTGTTGATGTCTCTTAGAGTTTATTTTTATATTGCGGCTTTGAGCATGCAACCACCTTGGGATAGAGCGGAATAGAAATAAATATTTGTAAACATCTCATGTCTTCAAAATGGAACATGACAAACATTTCTATTGTTTATGCTGCCCATCTGTTGTATATGGGATAAGAGTAGTCTCTGGGATGTGAGGCTACAAAAGCCCATATATTTATATGTTCTAGTCCTCTGCATACAGGAGGGTACGTCTATGGTGGGATTCACCTAGCGACCTCTAATGTCCGGTGTCCCACACTGATGGACAGCACCAGATCTGGGAACTTTATATCAAACAATGGCATAGGAATGGCTCTCTGGTGAACTCCCCACAGAAGGCTGAACAAGTGCTCTGTAGGACTTTTGGTTCTTTCCATAGTGTCTTCCACCAGCAGTCTTTCCAGGCTCATCGCCAGAAATTTCATGGTGCAGTAGGTGTGTGCATTTGTGCTTACCATTGCAAGTGAGTCTGAAATGGTGAAACCCCAATAAAATCTGATATATGTAATAATTATTTAATTGAACCGCATAGGAAAAGGGAGGTTGGGGCATGTCTAAAGGAGACTAGGCTCACACAGGCAGCCTGCAGAGCCCCATGTCCTTTCATCTGCAGCATGCCCTGCTGTGAGATATGTGTGCATTATTATATCATATATCTTAATGAATATATATCTGCTCAGAAAGCTGTGTCCCACACGTTTTAAAGAAAGTTGAAGTGATCCAAATGCAGAGGTCCAGCTGTTAACGTGCTCTTCTGCTGACTGAAATGTTCTCTCGTTACGCTTTCTACCACAGAGCTACCCATCACACTCCTCAGCAGACATCAATTCCAGTCTTCCTCCAATGTCCACTTTCCATCGCAGTGGCACAACCCATTACAGTGCTTCTTCCTGCACACCACCCGCAAATGGGACAGATAGCATAATGGGTGAGTTGACAAGCTGTTTTCATGCTTGAGGAATGTCAAGCTTCTCTTTGATTCCCACAAGATTCTGCAAGAGGGAAGGGGCCATGTTTCATCAGTTGTGTCATCAGAAAGGATTGGTTCTCTATGCTTTTCAAATATATTATGACTAAAACGGTGTGGGTGGTTAAAGTCCTTGCTGCACAGATGCCTGCACAAGGCTCACCTCTTGTCAAGTTCTTTGGAACTAGAATTTCATCTCTACATACTACAAGCACAGCCACTTGCCTTATTATTTCCCCATTATTTTCCCTTCCCTCCCCAAAAAAGTGTTTGCTTTATTCAAGTTACGGATATGCCTTAAAAAATTACATGCACAATGAGTTTTCTCTCTGGACGAGAGAAACTTTCACAGACCATGGGTATCAACAGCTGATGTCCTAAAGAGCTGTGAACACAACAGTTCCAGTTTCCTGAGTGGATCATGTGAGGATATTAACTGAAAACGATGCTTAAGTCTGTGCAGAGCATTACCCATGTGTTTTCAAAGGTTCAAAGCTATGTGGCATTCAGTCAGCCACTTACCAGAAGAGATTTAATGCAGCATATGCTAAAGATTACTCCAGAATATCTCCCTCATTCATGTATTAATCCTGCTTTCTACTCTCACTTTAAATGACATGTTTGAATGACATGACGCATGGCAGTATGTGGCTTTTTTAGTGGAAACATTATGTGTGCTTTCCCTTGAGGCCTTGGTTTTACTGTGATTTTATTATTAGAACAGTCACATAATACTGCACTTGATTTTTTTTTTTTTTACAAGCGTGTTAAGCTTCCAGTGCAGTGGGGTGATAAACTGTCATATGGCACAGGAGGGACATGAATTTTTATCCTGCTGTGTCAGTACTTCTTATCTTAGGAAGAGTGAAAATATCAAATTGACCCAAGTTTCCGTTCTCTTTCTTAAGTCTTATAACCATAACTCTTGTGCAACTCCGAGATTTGTGTTCCATCCAGGAAGTTGATGCCGGGTTGTAAGAGTTTTGCTTGTTAACTCACAGTATCTGCTTTGTCAAATATATAGATAGATATAGATACAGATACAGATATAATTTGGCTCAACTAAACCATGAGAACAGAATATTGGGCTGGATAGGCCTTGGTCTGATCCAGCAGAGATCTTATTATACTCTTAATCAGAGTCACTTCTAGGTTGCATCAACATTGCTTACTTTGTCAACATTTTACATGCCTGAGAAGGTTGTAATCTGAGACCAGCTTTCATAGTGAGGTGTTTGGGTCCTGGCATTAGTAGTATTCAATTTATATAGTCTACCCATCATATGCCGAATGGCTTCCAAGCTGTTTACAGGTATAAGATCAATTATAAAATCCATTCCTAATTCAAGTACACAACAAAATAATTCCATCAATGCATTAAAGGCACCCACCATCAAAATATCTAATAAAACAAACTGGTTGAAAAGCATCATAATTAAAATGGTTAAGAAACAGTTTCAATGCCTAAACCAAGTGTTCCTTCAAAAGCTGGTGGAATGTCAATACTTAGGGAGCTTCTGGTATTTCAGCAAGGAACGTATCAAGTAAAGTGGTACCTCGGTTTTCTAGCATCTCGGAAGCTGAACATTTAGGTTTTCGAACGCCGAAAACCCAGAAGTAAATGCTTCCGTTTTCAAATGAGTCTCAGAAGTCAAACGGCTTCCACTGCGTATTTTTCAATTTTCTCCACTGAAATTGAAATTATCCCTTTGCGCCTCGGTTTTCAAATGTTTCAGAAGCTGAATAGTCTTCCAAAATGGATTATGTTTGAAAACCGAGGTACCACTGTACTTAGTAAGGTAAAGGTACCCCTGCCCGTATGGGCCAGTCTTGCTAGACTCTAGGGTTGTGCGCTCATCTCACTCTATAGGCCGGGAGCCAGTGCTGTCCACAGACACTTCCGGGTCATGTGGCCAGCGTGACAAGCTGCATCTGGCGAGCCAGCGCAGCACACGGAACGCCGTTTACCTTCCCTCTGGTAAGCGGTCCCTATTTATCTACTTGCACCCGGAGTTGCTTTCGAACTGCTAGGTTGGTAGGCGCTGGGACCGAACGCACGGGAGCACACCCCGCCACGGGGATTTGAACCGCCGACCATGCGATCGGCAAGTCCTAGGCGCTGAGGTTTTACCCACAGCGCCACCCGCGTCCCTGTACTTACTTATACATAATGCTGGCATATACCAGATACTTACATCCTAAAAAATCCTAAAAAGATTTGTGCCAGAGCTCTTCCAAAAATTAGTTAGGCCTTCTCCCTCAAAATGGAGGTGCCCAAAGTGGCTCAGGTGAACCATAAAAGCAACCATTAAGAAGGCATTAAATGCCATCAGGTGGGAACAAATCTATAATATAGGAAGGTTGCCATGAAACTCAAAGCTTAGCAAATCTAAAAAGAGCTAGGACTGAATAAAATCAAGCCTCTTTATTCATATCTTACTAATGTAATACCTTATTATCAATATCATTAAAACATAGTACAGTGGTACCTCGGTTTACAAACTTAATCTGTTCCAGAAGTCCATTCTTAAACTGAAACCATTCTTAAACCGAGGCACACTTTCCCTAAAGAGGCCTCCCGCCGCCAGTGCCCTTCCACTGTTTGGATTCCATTCTTAGACTAAGGTAAAGTTCACAAACCAGGATACTACTTCTGGTTTTCTGGAGTTCATAAACCGGTTCATAAACAGGGCTGTTCTTAAACCAAGGTACCACTGTACAATAAAAAACAAGGTCAAATGCACCTGTTGAGAATCATAATTGAAATAAACAAAATCAGTTAAGATTCTGAAGCACATTATAAATGATCATAGTTGAATTGTTCATTGCACTCTTCAACCCCTCCCAAAGGCCTGGGACGGATTATTCAGTAATTCACTAAAAAGCCATATCCTCAGGCCGTGATGGAAGACTGGCAGTAGGGAAGCAACAGAATGGATGTTACAGAGAAAATGCCCTAACAACACATTCCCACCAAACCTTCACACAAGAGGCCTCACCAGAGGACCATAAGAGAACAGGCAGATTCATAAACAAACATATATGGGGTTGGGGGGATAGGAAAGGGACAATCCTTTAGCTACTATGCCAGAAATGTGCAGGATTAATCACTATATCATCCCTTACAGTTATATCTTCATGGAGAATGGCTGAGTCCCTTCCCAAACAGGTTCAACTTCTTAATATGTCATTGCTGTATGGTCCCGATCCTTGACATTTCCACGTCAGCAGATTTGCGTTCCTAGGCATCCCAGTTCCCAATCAGGACCTAGATTGCAGGGAGTCATTCCCACTATGGTTACATTCTCATGGAAAGATGGGCGGGAGGAGCTTTTCAGAACAGCATCTGGCTTGGCTATTTTGCTTCCAAGACCATAGCCAGAAACTTTATGAACTATAGATAGATAGCCAAATAGGTTTAAAGTTATTTAACATGCAGTTTAATATAAAGTTATTTATGCTGTAAACTTCCTAAGAACCATTGATCTTAGTAGGATTTGCATTTGAGAATACACTTGTACCTTGGTTTGCAACCATTTTGGATTATAACCACGTCAAAGCTGGAAGTGCATGTCCCATTTTTTGGATTACAACCCCCTTTTTTTGGAGGCCCCATTGGCGAAAGCACCTGTTTTGGTTTACAACCAGACCTCCGGAACGGATTATGCTTGTAAACCAAGGTACCACTGTACATGATTAGGATTGCACTGTTACAGTACTAAATATTCTAAAATAAAATGTAGGATTATGCAATAAATAATAAGGGCTCAGTGTTTATCAGTTGCCCCAGTGTCATTGTAATTGCCCATAAATCTGGAAGGCAGAAGATTTACTTCGTAGAGTGCAGTACTGTCTTCATGGTTTGCTTTATATAGCCACACAAATGAAAGAGTTGGTGGGGGTGTAATGTCAGAAACCTGAAGATTCAAGGGAGGACCATGTAATATCTAGGTAGGGGCGGGGGTGTTTTCTTGAACCATTTGGGAGCTATCTTCCATCTTGGCATGCTTAATCAAGTTTACTCCTGGTTCCTGCGTGTCACCAGTGGTCCATGATTCTGTGATTTTAATTGGATGGTTATTTGTATGTATTGGGGAGGTGGGTTTCCCAGCTCTGGATTCTTGTTGTCTTTTATGTTTTGCCCTATGGCCCTGAAGGCATGGAGTCTCATCTGGTCAATAAATGGGAGGTTTTATGTTTAAAAAGAGGTAGAATCAACTGAGAGCTGTCCTATCCTTACTATCTACTTGATGTCTGCTTAAAGACACGTGAGTCATTTAGAGTTGCCCAGGACCCTGGGGCCTTTAGACCACCCAACAAAAATTCCAGTTTTATCCCTTTGACATACATTGAGCATAGGATCCTAGGAACTGTTGAATTTTTAGAGCCCGCTTGATAATAACATCCAACTCAAGTAAGGAAAAGGGACCTGCAGAAGTAACCTTTTGTTCGCCAAGTTTTATGCTATTTTTATGCTTTTTTTTTAGCTTTTGCGCTAAAATAAATTATTTTATTTAATAAGAGCTTACATTTTTTTCATGACAGACTGATAGCTTGCTTCATTTCAAGTTTTCATGAAAAAGGGTTTGTGCTCAAATTAGCCCAGAGGAGGAAATCAGGAATAGCCCACCTCCCTAGTTGTTTTGAGTGCTCTGAATGACTCTAGATCTAGGGTTGCCTGTCTCTCTGATATAAATAAAGATGGGGTGAAGGCAGCAATTCAGTCCATTCTGTGGGATAGCCAGTGTGGTACCCCCCAGATGTTGCTGGATGACAAATCCCATCATTCCTGACCATTGGCCATACTGACTGGGGAGGTGGAATCAGCAATATCTGGAGGGCATCTGTTGGCTACTCTGTGTCAATAGACTTAGACTGTGCTGTCCCATACAGTGCAGGAAATGTGAAGGCAGTAAATTAAGACCTCTGTGTCCCCTTATTGCAGGGAGAAGTGAATGACTATGTAGGAGAAGTTGTAGTTATTTGCAAAACATCCTCTTCAGTTCTTTGAACAGAGGGGAGGGAAAAAGAGAATGCATTCAAGGCCTGCTCCAGTATCTTCCTCAGGGATAATCATGGAATTGATGGGGTAGGTAGGGTCCTCTGGGAAAACGAAAGTATATCCTTTGGGTGTGGGATTCTGGTGTGCAGCACACATAAGGTGATTCAGTGCTTGAGGTATGTTTGAGATTTACCACGGCAAACAAAAATTAATGCTAGTTAAAGGGTTCACGCAATGCAATTAGCAATAAAATGCAATTGAATTATGGATACCTGCACCAAGAATAGAAAATGGGATTATTTTCCTGCCTTTCTTTTATGTTCATTCTTTTGTTTTTCAGCAAACAGAGGAAGTGGAGCAGCAGGAAGTTCACAGACAGGCGATGCACTGGGGAAAGCACTTGCATCTGTAAGGAAATATTCACTTTGGGATCACTTGCATAGCATAGACTTGAGTCAGAAACAGTTACCAAATATTTCGGAACATGAGTACCATGTGGGATAGATTTCATCACTGCTAGCTAAAATAAATTTTTTTAATACTGTAGTGATGTTGCGCATATATATATATATGAAGCTTTCTGGAGAATGTAGATAATTTGGGGTGAGTTGTTGATGCCCAACTCTTGCTTTGCACTCTTCCATTCACTTGACATGAAAACTCAATAGCAATAATGTTTCTGAGTATTGCTTCTCATCTTACGTTTGAAAGGCAGGGTGGCTTCTCGTGTATTCACGTGCGTGAAAATCTAGGGCACACTTCCACTACAAACTTAAACCAGTTTTCACCCAGTTCCAGTTATGTATTTTCATCCAAGAAACTCTGGGATTTTAGTTCCTTGTCAGGGTGATGAACATTCCTGCTCTGCATCACATAATTGATTCCCAGGGTTCTTTGGGAGGAAGCCATGACAGTGAATCCCATTTAAGTTTGTAGAGCAGTCATACCCTCGAAGTTGGAGCTGCAATACGTGTGTTTATCTCGCAGCCTGGATGCTCTGTGTCCAGAGTTGTCCTTAACACAAATCCTCTCCACAAGAATGAGTACAGCTGTGACTTTCAAATGTAATTTGAGCAGCGAGCCAGAGAAAGGATTCATTGGGAAGGGATTTGGCTTTCCGTTTTGTGTTTTCCTTTCAAACCTCAGGGGCCTTTAAACGCTGCCCTAACTGTGCTCAAGCTGCTTTTCTGCGAGCAACTCCTGCACAACTGACACATTTTTCATGACCCACTCACACGGGCAAGGGGGCCGATAGCTTGGGTCCTCCCTTCAGAATTGGCACCGCCCGCTGTTGTGCCGATTCTGTGGTCAAGCCCTGCGCCATCGGCTTCTCTTCAGCCTCTGTTCACATGTTGGAGTTTTTTTTAAATGCTCTACTCTCTGCTACCTTAGAGAAAGCAGCTGCACAGCCTTGGTAATGTTTAAAGGCCCCCCAAGTCTGTTTCTTTGCAGTGGTTAATATTTAAAAGTCAGTGTTTTAAGGTCTGGGCAGTCATCTCTTAATGCCGCAGTACTTTGTGTATGCTGACTTTTAAAAGAACCACCACTGCAACTTAAATTTTCTGGGCAGAGTGGATTCCACTGAGTTCTCATGAGAATTTGACATTTTCCGTGTCCAGCTAACATGTGTTACAAAAACAGCCAGGGGTTGGGGGTTTATCACAATTTCTGTATGATAGATGGATACAGTACCCCCCCCCCAAAAAAAAAGTTATTTAGCAGGTGCCCCAAGGCATTTATTTAACAGGGAAGATGATCAAGGGCTAATTAATTTAATTGCCTATACATAACTCAGAGGAAGAGTTCACATATAGGCAGCTTAAACGGTCGCCAACATGGGTTCCCAGCATGCTGCCCATTACTGGATAATTGTTTGAAATAAGAATCAATTATCTATGCCATCTAACCGTGTCATAAGCGATATCTGGGTATCGAGCGATATCTGGTGGGTCTTACCTGAATAATATAAAATATAACTCATTCTCAACAGGTATAGCCTGTAGCAAAACCTACTTAACAGGTGTAGCAACCGGACTATTCTTTAGAGCAGAGCCCTGCTGATGTTGCTGTACTCCAACTCCCATCATCTCTGAGTATTGGTCGTGCTGCCTGGGACTGATGGGAGTTGTAGTCCAGCAGTATCTGGAAGTCATCAGCCTGGCTACCCCTGCTTTAGAGCTCTCTGTAATAAACATGGCCCACTTATACCCCTGCTTCCTAAATCTTCACTCTGTTGTAGTTGTTAAAATAAGTTTAGCTTCAAATAGAATTACTATCTGAAACCTTCATATGTAAAGCATTGTGTAAAATACATTTCAACCATAGTGCAGACTGTAAGGAGTATTAAAACTATTACAAACGATAAGGAAAGATAAAACCCTGTGACAATTAGAACTTTCCCTTCAGCACAACTGTCTGGTTCTTCAAGATGTTTTTGTCATGTTGCTGTTCACAGCATATTTACGTGTTTTAGGGGCTAATGGTTATAAGGAGGCAGAGGTGGTGTGGTTTTTCCCCCTTCCTTAACTATAGAAGTGCCATAGGTCTGTCTGCATCCATTAACAAATGGGTTTAGAATAATTCTTTATCATCTTTTAAAGATCTACTCTCCAGATCACACCAACAACAGCTTTTCATCAAATCCTTCAACTCCTGTTGGTTCTCCCCCTTCTCTCTCAGGTATAGTGGTTAACATTCTACTTTGCTGAACATTTTGGTTTTGTAGAAAGTAGTAGATCCTTAAATATAGCCCTTCTCTGCAAGGTAGGAGAGCTTAATTGTCCCAGAAACATTCACCATCTTAATACTAGGGAAGGTCCATAGCTTGGTCATTGTTTTCAAGCTTTGCATGCAGAAGTTCCCAGGTTTAAAATATCCAACTAGAGCTGGCAGACCGTGTCTGAAACCCTGGAAAGCCACTGCTAGCCAGTGTTGACAGTACTAAGCTAGGTGAACCAATAGTCTCACTAAGTGTAAGACAACTTCCTATGTTCCTAATAATACACACAATCTGAATTTTGTACTTGTATTGATGGAATAATATATTTGAGACATTTCCCCCCCTGTTGTGCCACAAATCAGTTTTCTACCAGTCTTCCTCACTAATGTGTGATCCTAACACTTGTTGATAATTTAATTACAAGAAAATTGAAGGCACCCCCCCCCCATTGTCATGTGAGTTGATCCTAGAGGATGAACCCAAGAGTGTGAAATTTGCCAAGGCTACACAAATCAGGTGTGCATCCCATTCCATTCTAAACAGCAAAATTTTATCAACTCCTTGCTTTGCTATTCCCCTACCTCACCAGGCAGTCAGAGTATAGCCTGACTCCAGTTTGCTAGATAATCTCTACTGTGCTCAGCCTTACTCGGCTTCTCTTAAGTAAAGAGTGAGCTTGGACGGTTAAGATGCTGAAGATATATCTTAACTGGAAAACATCCCAACATCTAGGGACAACTCATATGCTTTCTGAATTCATGTGTTTATCACATGAGAACTATGAGAACTACATGAGAGAGGAAACATGTAGCGGGGATTTTTTCTACACTTAGAATCATAGAGGTGTAGAGTTGAAAGGGACTCAGAGGGTCATCTGAAGCCTAGTTAAGGAGCAATGACCCAACTGTGCTTCCATTTTCAGAAGCCCATCCACACACTCAAAGAGTTAAGGCGGCAAATCCCTTCATTGCAGAGTGAAGTGAATGACTAAATGGAAGATGCTTCAGTTATTTGCAATGCAAAATCTACTTTTTAATTGTTCACATCTTCCTGTGGCGAGCCCCATCCCATTACAAGGGAGGTATGAGGGCAGTGGCAAAGCAATGCATGATATTGGATAGCTTCCGCTGCAATCCTATGTCTACTCATAAATAAGCCCCTTTGAATTCAGTGGGACTTATCCCTGGGTAAGTGAGGTTAGGTTTGCACAGTGGATGCTGAGTAGATAACCCAAGTAAGTATATACAGGATTAACAGAGCCACTTTACTAGCACATGCTGCAACAGATTGACTGTCAAAATCAAGAGAATTAAGCAGTCTAAATAAATATAATGGCGGAGAAAAGAAGAACCTCTTGAACAAATATTTTTTTATCAAAATAATACCTTGAGAGTATAGGTTGATAACAGTTGTTTTTCTCTTTCTCCCAAATGGCACATTTTGATAAATATTCCAGAGTGAAATAATTATACTAAAGTTCTCGAATGAACCTCTGTAAATTTAGACCACGTCCCTTAATCTAGACTTTGAAATTTCTGATTTTGCTTCCATGTGCATCCTAAAAGTTATTATTGAATGTGTCAAGTTATGCCAGAGATAGTCTAGAGGAAAAAAATGTTGATGGCTCTGCTATTATTCAGAAAGCCAGTTGTGTCATAGAAGGGGAAAGTCACATTGTGAATATCCAGATTATTAATCTCCATAAGCACATTCTGTAAGGAAGAGCTTCCAAAACAACATTCGATCCCTGGGTGTTCAGTGTGACTTCATTAGGAAACGGATACATTACCCTGTTGACCCTTTTGTATTGGACTCTTAAGAGCAATAAAAAAAATGAGAGGGGGGTGGGGAGGTTGGCTGGCTGAATAGAATGACACAAATTAAAAGGCAGCTTCTTTTAATACTTTTGAGAACCAGTAACCAAATGTGAAAATTGCAGTGCAGATAGGCAGAGTGCATCAGAAACTTTCCCTTTATTTGGTGCATTGAAATGAATGGAGTTTATGGAACAGAAGAATGGAGTTCTTATTTTTTAAAAAAAAACACAAAGCAGCTTGCCATAGGTTTGATGATTCAGTGATACTGTCTCCCATTTATAGAATTATGGCACAGTCCAGCCGTCCCCTTAGCACTTTTTTAAGAGATTGATTCTTGCTTCAGTTGGTGATACCTCTCTTCCTGATGCAGCTTTTAGTAGGTACAGTCAGTGAAAGTTTGCATGTTAGCGAGTAATCTGGGGAACCTTTGTAGCATGTATCGTCGGCATTTGCTACAAAGGTACTTTTTCTTTTCCTTAATCAGCATATATTTTGAAAGTTCTCCATAAGTCTGTTTTGTATGTCTTATCTAGGAAAAAGCATTTACATGTCTCCATATTTATTTTTTTTAAAAAGAAGCATTTTGTTTGCATAGTTCCGATGGTAACTCCCATTTTACTATTAGCAGGCACAGCTGTTTGGTCTAGGAATGGAGGGCAAGCATCATCATCTCCCAATTATGAAGGTCCCTTACACTCTTTGGTATGTTTTTGACTGGTGACCTCCTTGGTGTTAGTATTTTATCTGCTGTCTACGTCTTCCATTTCTCACCCACTTTTCTAACACAGGTTTTTCCTTTTGCTGGTGATTTGCATTGTCCTTGGAATTTTCACGGTCCTTCTGACCGTTTCCATACTGGTGTGAAACTTCACTCATAAACCATTAAATATTTGTAGATACTTCCACCCCCACCTTATGCACTCTTAGCTGATAACTAGTGGCAAAAAACTGAACACATGAAAAATGGGGCACAAAATGCAGAATTTGATACAGAAGGTAGGGATACCATACATGGTACAGAGGTGCAAATTTGAAGGAGGAAAGGCTGGCATTTGGTAGAAAAAAAACAGCATTGTGTATTAGTGCTGCACTTGTTTATGACAGTGGAATCACTGAAGATTCTAATTATGGAATACTAAAGAAATGATAGAGAGAGTTTATTTAAATGGGAGGGTAAGAGAAGTCACTCAGCCTATAATTAATAAAACCTTCAACCTTTTTTGTGTTGTCAGCTTAGTTGGGGAGGTAAAGGATCATAGCATAAGCATACTTTTGATGTGCCATCAATGATAGTGAATGAATGTATTTATTTATTTATTTATTTGTTCGTTTGTTTTTTAAAAAAACCAACAACAGTTAAGATAATTATAATCTCTGAGTGGTTTACATAAAAGCAATAAAAGTATAAGAACATTCAATAAAATTTCATGAAGACTAGATTAAAAGCAAAACACAGTTCTGTATCACACCAATTAAAACTAAGCAGTGTAAAACACAAAAAAAAAAAAGTTAAGTGTCTAGGAAAACTGTAAAAAAAAAAAAAGCTGATAGGAAACAAATGATTCCCAGTTTGGGGGGTGGGGTGGACAGAGGACTACTGGGGACTTCAGGAATGGCCACATAATGCAGACTCTTGGAAAACTCAAGTTCAGCATCGGAATTTCTGTCGACTTTAGAAGTATTATGAATTATAGCATCTAGCTATTAAGGATGCAATGCTGCTGTCATGAGGAAATGTCAGATATTATTTATTTCCAGATGATATTCCTGCAAGCATGCATAGTGTCAATGGCTGCATTGTTTATCTGGTTCTAAGTAAATTCCAGATAACCCACTTTCTGCCACTGGGTGATTTTTGCAGCTCATCAGCATGTTATTGAGGTTCCCATGGTAGGTACTTTTCATGAGGAGGTTCAGCTTTGGTTGGTGTCCTTCACCTATGCAAGAGTTACCCAACATAGTGCCCTCCGGTTCCATCAACCCTAGCCAGCAGGGACAGCGGTCAGGGATGATGGGAGTTGTAGTCCACCAAAACCTTGAGGGCACCATATTTGGCTACCCATAAGTCATAAGAGTGTCCAGCAAGTCTGAAAAAGTTGACTTTGAGGTCATCTAACTAACATGGTAATCTCAGCACAAGAATAATGTTACAATAAGAAATAGTGATGAAGATTGGTCTGGATTTCTTTTTTTACATATAGCTTAGTATTCTGCAAATGGCCTTTTCCCCAGAATAGTCAATGTTTATTCTCTTTTTCCTGGTTAGATGGTAAGAAAAAGGCATTAATATGCCAGAGATCCAAAGAACTCCTCAGCTAGTTCCATGAAAAAAACTTCAATTTTATGAATAATAACAAAACCATACCCCAAATACCCAGAATGCTGCATAGCAAAAGGTTTTTAAAGTAATTAAAAACAAAACATAGCTTATGGCATGGAGTGGAGAAGGGTAACGATTAAGTGCAAGTAGTGTTATGTGCAAGATAGCTTGCACTAGATTCTCTACTCCCTGGTATATAATAATGTTATGTTAATATCAGCCTGGCCTTCCTAAGGTTGCAAAGGCCTGATTTGCATGATGCAGGAAGCCAAAATATGGCTCATAGGAACAATGAGAATGTGCAGGTTCCTATAGAGAAGTTGACAAACAATTTGCTCCACCCCAGTAAGTCACTACTGCAACATGCTAAGCCAAGGTTTGGCTTAGTGTGTTGTCCAAACTGGGGCTAGTGGTTATGCTCTCTCTCTTTAGTAGCCATTAGCTGTAGCCAAAGTTTGTTCTTGGCTATGGGTTGCAGTTAGTGAGGATACAACTCAACCGAAAGCCCCAGTTTGGACAGCACACGAAGGCACACCTTGGCTTCCTTCAGCATGGCAGTAGAAAAGACCAGGGAGCAGCTAAGCTGCTGTGAGATCCTTTCTGGGAGCTCTCACATTTGCATGTTGTGAACCAGGCCTGTGTGACTTCAGAAGCTTCCTTGGGAATTCTGGTATGAACTGCAGAATAGGCAAAGCAACACACTGCTTCACCTCATTTTGCAGTGAAAGTTGGCCCTTGGAAGTAGCTCAGTGAAGCAGACATTCAGCTTCTTAAGAATCAATACCACTGCTCTTTCTGGCTCCAGATAGTGAAATAATGCAGTGGTGATGAGGCTGCTCCTAAGAACAGGTCAGGATTTGTATATAAGTGTTGGTGAAGGTGAATGACACAGCTTACCCCAGGGTTTGTTTTGGGGGGATTGGTACATGAGTGCGTGTTTTAATCTCAATCTAGCTGTGCAACTGATGTGGTCAACCTGTTTAAGGTGCAATTGTTCTGAAAGTTATTTGGGCCCATAGCACCACAGGGAAATGGGTGGCAGCCAGATATGTTCTTACCCTTTTCTCTGGTTGCATGAGAATAATAGGCCCTAACAATGCTTGCTGTATGTAGGTCACAGTGCACAACCTAACTAACTTTAACTTGATATTAACAAAGCCACAAGGGAATAAATGAATATAGGATTGCAGCCCGGTGCATTTAAACATTTTAAATTGTCACAGCAATTAGGTATTTCTGAATGATGCAAAATGTTTCAAAACCAGAAGGTAACATATGTACTTCAGATGTTATGTTCATGAGGAATCAATGAAACTGTTTTGCCCATGAAAATGAAAGCTATCTTTTTTGTGAATGGAACTTGCATGGTTCCCTAGAGCAACAGTTTTGGTATGATTGTTTTATATAAGACAGTGGGTTGTGTCCAAAGTTGTTGTTATTATTATTTAATTTCTATATCATTATATATATATCAGTCCTGCTTAAGAGTGTACCCATTGAAATTAATGTATATAACTAACTTGGGTCAGTTAATTTCACTGTGTCTTCTCTGAGCTGGAGTAACTTTAGATTCAACCCATAATGTGTCTATAATGTAAATGCATATTCAGGAGCAGCCCATCTCTCCCCCTTCCCCTGCCAGCATGAAGCAATAGAATTTTATTTTATTTTTAAGTGTGGGGTTCCTAATCTGTGTGGGTTTTGTCTCAAGCATTAAATGGCCCTTCACATTTGCTGATGCTTCTCTTGATTTGTTTTTCATAAACAAACAGCAAAGCCGGATTGAAGACCGCTTGGAACGACTGGATGATGCTATTCATGTTCTCCGGAATCATGCAGTGGGGCCTTCAACTGCCATGCCCGGTAGTCATAGCGACATGCATGGCTTAATAGGGCCCTCTCATAATGGAGCAATGGGAGGTCTTGGGTCAGGATATGGGACAGGCCTTCTTTCAGCCAATAGACACTCGCTAATGGTAAGCTATAAAGATTAAACACTGCTCTTAAAAAATAATAATAATACCAACAGCAACAGTGAAGTAATTAGGATTTTTTTTTTTACATTGTTCTTTTTTTATCAGGCATTTAACTGGGGCAAAATGTAGCCATTCTGAGCTTATAAACATGATACCTTGCTAATATTGTTGGTGCAATTAATTGGTTTTCAAACATACTCATATTAT
This sequence comes from Podarcis melisellensis, assembly GCF_964234715.1. NCBI lineage: Eukaryota > Metazoa > Chordata > Lepidosauria > Squamata > Lacertidae > Podarcis > Podarcis melisellensis. The sequence goes on from NC_138543.1 coordinate 50,378,953, forward strand.
GCAGATCCATTTAGCCCTCTTCTGGATGTGTTTTAAAGACACCTATTGCTTTCATATTGCATATATTTGTTGTTGTAGAATCAACGTTCTCGGAATTGTTTGTTATTATTATTAATATTATAATTTATTAACTTCATTAGTCGCTTTTTGCAATAGCAACTCAAAGCAACTTACAATATTTTAAGCAAGGAACATACATACAGACAGACAGACAGACAGGCAGACAGACATAAAAACCAGCATTTTTTTAAAAAATAAAAAAGACAATTTTATTTTTGAAAAAAACGAGATTGAAACATGCCACCCACCAAGAAAGTCCATAGATAATTAAAAATCAAAGGCCTGGAGAAAAAGGAATGTTTTTGCCTGGCACCTCAAGTTATGTAACAATGGCACCAGGTGAATCTCCCTGGGGAGAGCATTCCACAAGTGGAGAACCACCACTGAAAAAGCCTGTTCTCATGTTGCCGCCCTCCAGACTTCATGTGGAGAGGTCACATGAAAAAGGCCTCAGATAATGATTGTAGGGTTCAGGTTGGTTTGTATGGGGAGGGTCCTTGAAGTATTGGGTCCCTGAGCCAGATAACACTTCGGTCAAAACCAGCACTTTGGATTTTTCTGGGGCAAAACCAGCACTTTTGCCCCAGTGAGGAGCCTGGCTGTTGAATTCTGCACCAGGTGCAGTTTCCGAACTGTCTTCAAAGGTAGCTCCATGTATAAAACATTGTAGTAATCTAACCCTAACAGTTATCAAAGCGTTGGCACCAGAAGTTAAGCTATCCCTGTCAACATAGGGATGGTAGCTGGGCCACCAGCTGAAGCTGACAGAGGGCACTTTGCTCCACCAAGGCCACTTGAGTCTCAGGTGAAAGGGATGGATCCAGCAGTATCCCCAGGTTGAATGAAGTGTAACCCAATTGAGAGCAATTGCCCTACCATTCATCAGGTCTAAGGAACCACCCACTAACAGTGCCTCACTTATGTGGATTGAGCTTCAGTTTACTGGCTCTCACCCAGTCCATTATCATTGTTCATGCTTTTAAAATCTGGTTGGAAGCCATCCTGTTGCTTCAGTCCTAATTATATCTATCATCTATCTATCTATCTATCTATCTATCTATCTATCTATCTATCTATCTATCATCTGTCATCTATCTATCTATCGCTATGGGAGGCAACTGAAAGTGTCAGAAATTCAAAGTGAGTTTTCATTTTCTCCAGAATTCTGAATTAGACAAGTTGTTACACACACAGTCAGGGTCAGGGGTTCTTGTTCAGCCTGTAGCCTCCTATCTTTGAATTGAGTCTACAAGCTGACCTCCTGGCAACTACAGCAGCATATTTTTTTGTTCATTTCTTCATTTTTGGTTTTCCTCACCCACCTCACACCTTTCTTTTTAGAACGTATTTCCTAGTAAAGAGTTTTGAAGAACTTGAAAGCATCCCACATTTTTCTGTCTTATTTTGTGTAGTTCTCGTAAAGTTATTGCACAACTGCAGTTTTTGGAGTTTCCTCCTGTTCACATCAGTCTACATAGAAATCAAGGAATTATTGCCATATTGCTGTGTATTTTCCCTCTTTCTCTAGTTTCATGTAATAGACTTTCCCCCCATGTGCCATCAAAGCCAACATATTGAAGGCAATTAAGAGATGTGATTTCAGACCAAACCTACGTTAGGCATATGCTTCAGTACTGAATTTGAATTGGAGGACAGGACATTTATTGTTAGTTGGTGTACTTAATCTTTTCATACAGTATTTTTTACATCGAAGTGCTGAATCTTGTTTGTACTTAACTACACACTTTGCTGCAAATATCCTACATGTTAATTGCATCTCAGAACAGAATAGATAGTGGAATAGCTGTCACTCTGCTTTTCAGGCAGAAGCAGGGAGTGGTGACGGTGAAACTATTTGTCCCTCTCTCTTAATGGCTTCTTACAGTGGGGAAAAGTCATAGCTCAATAGTAGAGCACGTGATTTACATGCAAAGGTCCCACTTTCAATTCTTTGGCATTTCCAGCCTAAATTGGGAAAGATTCCCTGGGGAGCTGTTGATGGGCAGTGAGGATACCATTCATCTACAGCTGTCACATTATGGCCTGTTATTAGGTTGCAGCCTAGCCTAAGGTGTAGAGCAACAGCAGTACTCCCACCATACAAATATATGCTAAAATTATGAAGTTGGTCGCTATGTATGTATGTAGATCTGAAAAGGTTGAAGACTATTGGTGTAGATAATACTGAGGTTGGTAGAACAGTGATCAGTCTCCAAGACCACTTCTTCTGTAACAAGCAGCCCTTCAGCTAATCTTAAAGCATGATATGAAGCAGCTTCAGGTTTAGCTTCTGTGTCAGCTTCTGCTAGGGCACCAAACTTTCTACCAGTTCCTTATCCATCAACACTGTTCAAGTAGTGAGAAGAAATACTCTTTTAAGGTAAGGAAAGTTCCTTAGTCCATCAATTCTGATAAGAACTCTGCCTTGTCTAGTCCAGCATTCTCTTTCTAGAGTGGAACTCAGGGGGAAGAGCTGAGCACAACAGTACTCATCACACTTGTGTTTCTCAGCAACTGGCATCCAGAGGCATACTGCCTTATCCTCCATGAAATTTCCCATTCCCCTTTTAAAGTTTACAGCCAATATGCACTGTGTGAATAAGAACTTCCATTTCTCTTTCCTGATCTTCATCTTCATTGTGTTACCCCAGTTATAGTGTTGTGAGTGAGGTAGAAAACCTCTTCCCTAGCTAATTTTTTCATTTCATGCTTAAATTTTTCATCGGTCATGTTTTCCCTTACTGGTCTTGCCCACCCCAAACTAAAAAACCCAAATGTTGTAACCTTTCCACATAAGGAAGTTGCTTGAGCCCCTTTATCATTTTGGTTGCCCTCTTTTGCACACTTGAAGAGTAGTTTGAATTTAATGGGGCTTACTCCCTGGTGAGTGTTATAGGACTACTGTCTAAATCTGGTTCCTCCACTCCCTTCAGTTCAGGAATCCTTCTCCTCTTACAGATTCCCATGTCTGCATTGACTTTCATTGCGAAGTTACTATTTTCTGTGTTATCTTTGTATTCTATTATTCAAGATAATCAGTGGTTGAATGTATAGAAGAAGCTCAGCTCAGGCAATCATAATTACTACTTTGATGTTGACAGTCAGCAAATATAAAACCATTTTATAAGATGAGACTAAACTGGTTGTGCCTATTTTCATAAATACCATTGAGCGGTATTCAATTAATGGATCCCATCAGCAGAAACCCATGCAGGAACTTCAGCTTCTTCAGTGGGACTCCCCAAAATTAGAGGGGTCAGGAGAAACCCTAGAACAGCATGGGAACAGGAGAGGAGGGATCATTCTGTCTGGCAAGATGAAATGCTTTTGCTGATGAAGCATTCAGAGGAGCACAATGTTGAATTCCATTCATTTTGGTGTTTGTCAAGTCAAGTTCTGGTTTATTGTTCATCCAATTGACCATTATAATGCACAGTAAAGAGTTTGCAGACTGTCAGAGACAGTCAAACAATCTCCAGCATAACTGGAATAAAACCAAGTATAATTAAAATCAGGTATAAAATTGCACTACAGTTACTGACATGAACTAAACCAGCAATCTCACATCCTTCAAAACCATCCAAATGACTGAATGGTCACTTTTACACTGAATAAGATAAATTTGTTGCGAGTAGATGCTGCTGAGAATGTTGTGGAAAATTTAGTTACAGCAGGAAATCTGCCTTTTAGTACAAAAGCCAAAAGGTAATTGTGCTCGCTTTGGCAGCACATATACTAAAAGCTGAAAGGTAGTTGATAGAGTTCCCCATGTCGAAACCCAAGGAACATCCTGTGAGGTTTTTGGGTCTGGCTGAAAGATGTACAAGAAAACAAATACTGCGGTAGAGTCTACCGTCTGGTTCATCCCATAAATACATGTTGTTTTATGAATTTCATATAGGCAAAGAGGAACTTGAGATCCATGGCAAAATCAACACAATGATTCATTATTAATGTGCTGCTTAATCACCATTTGACAATAAATGCAAACAAATGTCTTAAGAAAGCACACCTGCTTTTTCATTGCAGAAACTAGGTACTCACCCCTGAAAAATGTACTGCTCACAGTTCATTCCCATTGAGGGGAGACTTAATCTGATAGAAAACAAAAACATCAGTTAATTAGGTCCATTAGGCAAACTACTTCAATATTATGTATTTATGAATTGTGACCTGAGTTCTACCTGAGGCCATATCTAATAGCAGCCAGAAAAATCTATGATTCCATTCTTCCATCATAGCTCTCCAAGCTTCGTGTTTTGGATCCAAATGTGTCAATTTCCTTTAAACAATTTATTTTAATCTGGCTTTCATGGTAGAAACTGCACTGCTGATATTTTCCAGACAAGGAGCATCTGATTCAGTAAGCTCTGAAGACTATGGTTATCTTGTCATGGTTAAATTTCTGTTCCTCTATGATGAATAATAAGACACATGCAAACATCATTGTAAAACTCTACAGCTCTGAAATAACTAACATAAAATGTCCAATGGAATGGTTTGCAATCTCTTGTGCACTTACTCCTGTACTCAGTCCCAGAGAATTTGCATGTGTTGCACTTGACCTGTCTGCTGAGAGTTCTAAACGAGTGTTGCCAAAATGGGAAGCCAGCCCAGAAGATCCTACAATAGGGACCAGTTTGATCTATCACTCTGGCCAGAAGTCCATGTCCAGATTATACACCAAAAAGAAAGGCAGGGGGAAGCATGTATTGGGTTGTGAAGTAGCATCTTAGCAGTTTAGGGACAGCGCTGAAAAAATGTCAGGACTAACTCTCTGCAAGGAATTATAGTGTATTAACAGAACAGCAATGGGCTACATTCAGAACTCATTATTCCAGTTCTCCCTTTAAAAACATGTGATTTGGACCAGCTGCTCTTGGCTAAATTCTTACTCTTTGCCCAGGTTTAATGCTTACAAATCAGTGTTGCTGTATGTAGCCAGCCTCCTCGTTCAAATCAAGATGAAAGGCAGTGGATTTATGGCTGTTATTACCACTGAGTTTTGTTTGTCATTAAAAATGCGGAGAGAAGGACCATTTGAACAAAGGAACTCTGCAGACATTGCCTCTTAAAAGTAAAGTTAAAAGCAATGGTGTTTTGAGCACTGTATTATTAAAGGCTAGAAGTAGACCATAGGAATTTATAGATAACTACATAAATGCTTGCTTGAAATAGTCTACCCACTAGACCAGGAAGCTGGAAAGATGCTTTTTCAGCATCCTCATTCCTGACTTTCCCCAATAAAAAATATCATAAACCAGGCACGATTTTGTTTCGGTATCGTAGTTGCTGAGAATTCACAAAAAAAGTAAATTCTGGTTTGTAATTTAGATTGCCCTCTGGTGATGTATTAGGTTCCCCTGGGATACATAGGATCTTAAGATTTGGGTTTGTACGAAGTGATTCCATGCACAAACACATACCGCATCGTGTTTAAACAATACTGCTTTTAATGAAGAAATCTGGCTCTATTAAAAGCCAGATCTGTGACTTGCAACTATTCCTGTATATCTGCTCTCAATCAAGAGAGAGAGGAGAGGTTCCATCTCTCTCTCTCCCCCCCCCCACCTTCTTGGGTAGCTTTTCTTTCTCTCTCTCCTTTTTTGCTTTGCATATGTTAAACTGATGCAACATGCACCCAGGGCATCACTTCAGAGAGAGTTGTTCCATAAATATGTACTTCTCTCTTATATGCCAGATGTAGCTGAGGAAAGACTTGGGGGCGGGGGGAGAGCGGCCAGAAATGTCAGCTCGGCATATAGTTCTTGATGGAAATATCTGACCCTTGAATTTGGCTTCCTGCAATGAAAGAGCAGGTATTTGTCCTCTGGTTTGTTTGCTTTCTTTATCAAATGGCAATTATGCAGCATGTAAAGTATGAAACTCGTGTGTTGATTTTGCCGCTGATCTCAAGTTCCTGTTTGCTTATGCGAAATTTATAAAATAATAAATGAACCTCAGGCCCAAAGTACAGTTAACACAGTAACACCAGTGACGGGCAGGCAATTTCTTTTGGAAACATGACCAAAAAACAGAAAAACCTCTGCCAAAGCTAGTGAAGGCTTTGCGAATGCCACTCTTTGTTTCCTCTTGCAGGAGGGGGGGCAGGGAACCCCAGTTTCTGGTAGTTTGTAGACAGCATTATTCACTGTCTGAAACTGTTGCTTGTGAGAAAGCATCAGGGCTGCTATTTTCTTTCTGGAAAACTGGTCTAAATTTTGAAGTGAAAACACCAAGAACAAAGGAAATAGTTTTTGAGTAGAGTCAGTCTTAAGTTAGCCTTTGACCATTTGATACATTCCACACTGAAAAGGAAGTTGAAGGGGGGGGGGAGAAATAAAAAAAAAATCAAGGAGGACACTGGTAATGTTTTCCACATTTGAATTTTAATACATGAAACAGGCTATAAAACTTTGGCCAGCTGCAGTAAATAAAGTAGCAGTGGGAGGTATGGACCGGAAACTTGTTCAGAATGTGCTGCTGGGAGCTGCTCTGCCCACTGTACACCTTCCTTTGTCAGCTTTGTACCTTTTGGGGGGTGGGGGATGTGGGGAAGGGGGTACATTTAAAGTAATCTGAGACGCGGTCCAGAACGCAAGTTAGTTTCCAGAAGTCTTTCCTTATCAAATAACCAGCACACACTCCTATATGAATTCTACTGCTCATGGGAAGAAAAACCAGCTTATAATATTAATGGGACGGAGGGCATGTGTGCAGTGCTGTTTCTCCCCTGCCGCTGCTGATCCATCTTTGTAACTCACCTTTTCCACGAAGCTTTTGCCTTGGCCTCTTAAATCCTCCCCTTCGGCCGTAGTAATCAAGGTTACCATTTGCAATCTTTGCATTTCCTTACATTCGTCCCTTGCTCTTCCATTTCTCTCTCGCCTGTGTTGTCGCTCCCACAGTCCAAATTTAGATTTCTGAGCTCTCTGGATTAGAGACCTGCCTTCCTCCTTTTCTGTTTATGAATTTCTAAAAGCAGTCCTATGTACATTGATGGCAGTGCATTCATAGAATTGTGGAGGACCACGAAAGGTCATCTGGTGCAGGGCCCAGCAATGCAGGAACCATAGGTAAAGAACACCTGGCAGATGGCCAACCAGCATCTATGTAAAAATCTCAAGTGAAAACTTCCATTCATCAGAACAAATGATAGCTTGTACTACAGTCATCAGCTAGACATGTATAGATATTCCTTTAACCTTGGTAGTGGAGTCAGGCATGGGATTCCAAAGAGATCATTAGATGGTGGATTTTTACTGTTTCAACAAACTTTAACTAACTTAAGGCCATTCAGAAAGACTACAGGAGTTACAGGCCAAAGACTCATTCATATAAGTTGGTCTGTTTCCCCCCCCCCCCCCGAAAGAAAGCAGCCCACTAGTCCCCCAAAGCACGACTCTTTTAGCTTCTTAATTCTGGCCTATAGCAGCTGGCCTTCCAGGACAGGATTCTGTCTCCTTCACTGCGCAACATAAAATGGGATAGCCAGATTTTCAAATCTCCACTTCTGTGCAGGAGCAAGAAACCATCATCCCTGGCTCAGATTATGTCTGAACTGAGCATTGTGTTTCCGCCCCACTCCAAACCACCACTTCTAGCCATGGTGCTCTTTGGTTGTTAAGCAAAGCCAGAGATGATGCTCTGTTTCTCCAGGGTGCAAGCAGAGAGGATCATAGCTCACGAGATCAGTGTGTATACAGTGAACCATTAACTAGGGCTTACCGTGTTGTGCAAACGAGGCCAATATGAAAACCCTCTGCCTATGACCCTGGAGACCACTGCCAACCACCATAGACAGTACTGGACTAGATAAACAAATGATTTGAACCGTATATGTCAAGATTCTTAAAATGCTTTCTTGCCCTCTGCTGGGCAAGTTCTCTCTCCAGTGGGAATCAGAACAGTTCCCTGTCATCAGATACAAGAGGTGAGGACTTTTGAAAGAGACTATCACAGGAATTGAGATAAGGTGTTCTGAGAGGCTTCAGTCATTGAAATAATTTAGGTGCACCCAAGTTGTCCAGGCCTTTGCTTTGTAGTCTCTGTAACATAAAAACTGATCTACTTGCAACATGGATATATGTCTGTGATTGCACAGGATACGCTGTGAAAATAGGGCTTCAAATACACCCAAATATAAAATTGGCTGGCCCAGAAAAATACACCATATTTTTGGGGGAAATCCACTAAAGAAAGAGAATATTGTAGTTAGCAAACTGATAACGCCTTTTTTGACATGATCGGCAGCCGTTGTTCTGACTTCGGACAGCTCCTGCCGCTGTACGAATATTGGACGGTTTTGTTTAGAGATGTTTAGAGAGAGTTTGGCAAAGTGGCATTTGTATGATAACACTAGCAGTGGAATTGTGAGGTTTATGTTTTTCATGCCTGTGCAACAAATGTTGAGTTGCAGAAGCAGAGAACTGGTTTGCACGTAACACTGAGCCAAACCATGGCTTCATGCTATAACACACAAATCTGAGAGTTTCCGAGGGATAAGATTGCAGCCACCACACTCCTTCCCCAGTCCTCCTGCTGTGAACTAAGTCACATAACTCTAAACGAGTCTTGGGATTAGCACAAATGGATTGCAGCTGCATTTTTTCTCCTGTGAGCCTGATCCTTCCATGGTTTGGCTTAGCATGTTGTCCGAACTCAGATTCTTTGTTGGCCTCCTCTGGACAAACCACAAGCTGTAAGTCCTAGAACAAGTCCTGGCAACTACTGATGGCTTGGAGAATGACAAACCACAAGCCCAGGTTCAGACAATACACTAAGCCAAACCATGGCTTTCCTGATGGCAGCGCAGCAAGAGCAGCAGGACCAGAGGAGGAACCTGTACATTTGCAGTAAGCCATAGTTTTATGTGCAAAACAGCTTATTATGTCGATTGAAAATTCTGTGAGTGGAGTTCCAAGGTTGCTCTTGCATCTTATCCCCGCATCCTTAAAAATCTGTGCTAGTGGGTTGTGGAACTTTCGTAAACAGCATAGGAGGCGCTGCAAGGGAGAAGGGAAAACCAGCAAAAAAAAAATCCCTTACCCCTAACTTTCCATTCCACTGCATTCAAGCCCCTTCCACAAACAAAAGGGTGCATTTCATTCATGAAAAGGCACGTTTGGATCCAGCCTGCTATGTTTGGGGGATACTGCTGTCAATTTGCCTGTTTGGTTCACATGATCGCACACAGGAAGACCACATGCTTGTCCGTGTGTTTTTAAACATCCAAATTAGATTAACTCATGGAATTTTCCGCCCTTAGGAAATAAAGTAGCAGTTGTTTTATGGCATTTGTATCAAAAGAGGGGAACAACTTAAAATCATCTTAAAGGCTGTGCCTTGTTTACTAAGTAAAAGGAATACATTGCTTAACTCTTGTCACATTTAGCATTATCACAATAATGCAAAAAGGTATTGTGACATTGCTTTTTTTAAAATAAAAAAAAAGGTTTTCTTTCACAAACAATAAAACATCTTGTTGAATCATTTTAAAAGGGGCTGCAGCCAATCATTTTATATAACGTTTGAGGCCTATCTAATTTTGTGAGCATTACAAATTCTGTATAATTATATCACACACTAAAAATCATTTTTGAACTATAGTGTTGATGTTTAGTATAACAGTGATAGCAGGGGATCCAGACATTATATAAAATGACACTTAAAAAGCCAAAAACCTAATACAATGGCTTCATTCATTTGAAACTAACTAATTAGGTGTATTGTTAAAACAGTAGTATTTGGTTTCCACGTTTTAATTTAGCATTAGACTGTGTTCCCTGCTTTTCCACACATGGATGGCTCCATTGTGCAGCTGGGTGTGTGAAAGTTATTGGAGAATAGGAAGTCTCTGGGTAACATTTCTCCAGCGCTGCCCTGATTTCTATTTCCCCTGTAGCGTAGATGAGAAACAGCTGTCTTTTGTTTAAAAAGCTGTTTTGTAAAACGTCTGAATCTTGAGGTGTAGAGTTGAGGTCACCATTCAACAGGTGCTTAGAAGCAAGTGGGGAAGAAAGATTGAGAGACTGGGCTAGCTGCATGTGTCTCTTGAAAGATATTCTTCTCTTCCTTAAGAATAAGGCATCCAGCCTGCCCCATTTCACTGTTTATTTTGACTCTGTGGGTTGCGCTGGCAGGGCCATTACGTACAGCTAAACGCTAATATTCCTAATCCCGTAGCTTTTGGATCTTGAGCGTCTCCAAATTCAGCCAGTATGTAAAATGAATAATCATCTCCGTAGGAAGGAAATCATTGCTGACTTTATTTCATTGGCAGCGGTGATCGCTGCTCCCCATGCTTTGCTCGATTCACATTTTAAAGCACCGCGGTCTCCTTTCCACCTTGTGGGTTAAACAAAGAATGCCAAATCAGCCAATTTAGGTGCTTAGAGAGAGGAGTAAGTGTGTGACTGCTGCGGGAGAAAGAGGCAGCAGTCCCCATAAGATAGCCTCCCAAAGGGCAAGAAATGTCCTCAGATGTATTAAAACGCTGCAAAAGTGCATGTGTTAGCCGTCTATAGGCACAAAGGAACTGCATTCCCTCCCGTGGATTATTAACATCTGTTTGTCCAGTAGGGGATGGAGCTTAGCATTGTTGTTTTTGCTTCTCTAGAAGAAAATTAGTTTGAGAAGTTGGCTCTTCCCATTGAGTGGACATGTGAAGCCAAATAAAACTTCCTTTTGTGCGGAGCTCATGGGCCCGAGTTGAGCAATGTCGCAATTCTTTCAATAATAATGATAATAATACTAGATTATCCAACCCCGCCACCCCCGTTTTTAAAAAAGAACAGAACAGGAAGAGCATAGAAAAATGTGTGGAGTGCTGCCATATTGTCTTCTCTTACAGTATGCAGAAACATGAAAATAACTCCCCCTCCCCTTGTTTATAGCTGGTTGCTCCCTCTACTTAAGACGTGGCACTGTACCTCTCTCTCTTTCGCTCTCACTCTCTCTCTCTTGAAAGCCAAACTTCTGCTTTGCCACTTTTGGTTACGTTTAAATGGATTTTGCACATGACGACCACTTGCAGAATGCCTTTTTCATAAGCTGTTTGGAAAGCTGCTTATTACTCTGTGGTACTTTTCTGTATTAAAAAGAAAACTGTTAAACTTTGCTATTTTTTCTTGATTTAATGCTGCTCATACTGATTCTCTCTCCCCCCCCCCCCCGGGGTTACTATGAAATCCTTTCTTTTGCTTTTGATCTTATTTATAGCTAAGCCACCAGTCATATGGAAACTATTATTGTATAGCATGGAGATGAAAGACTTTGAGCACAGTTAAATAAGAGTGAATAATTCGGACCAATAACATGCACACACAGTGTGAGAACCCGATTCTGTTGGAAGTGTCCCTCGTCATTCCCTTTTCCCTTAGCCATGGAAGTTTATAAGAGCTATGCACAAACCTGCTTTCCATCCAGCTTATGCATTTTGACAGTGTTGGGCTCATGTTAACACACATCACCTTGTGGACTGCTTGCCATCATCTTTCCTTGCCTTTTCCGTTAACACTTCTAATTGGATTCTTTTTTAAAATGGTCATCATTTAAAACGTATTAAATAGGGTGTGCATAAGGACCTGCCATTGTTTTATTTGGTCGGCCGTATTCTTCCAAACGTGCATTAGTCATTGATTGCAGGTGCCCAATTTTTCTTACGAAAAGGAGGCTGACCAGGACTGGTTTTCCAAAGTGTCTCAATTCAGTTATAGCATACAATATACTAGCTCCTTTATACTATCAGACCACTGATCTATCTGGCTCCTTTATACTATCAGACCACTGATTAGCTCCTTTATACTATCAGACCACTGATCTATCTGGCTCAGTAATGCGTCCCCTGATTGGTAGTGGCTGCCCAATAGTTCAGGCAAAAAAATCTTTTCCAGTCCTGCGACAATCAATCTTTAACGGTTTCACACATTTTCACTATTAACCTAGACCAGAACATATTTAAAAACTTAGTGAAGTAATGCATTTTCTGAGGACCAACTAGCGGTGCAGTTTTTCAATTTTTAAGCAAGTTCCTTGGGTGGGGAGAGGGGACTAGATCAGCCCACTTGCCCATCTAGTTTAGCATCCTGTTCTCACAGTAGCCATTCAGATCCCTATAGGGAGCCAAACTGCACTCAGTTCACTTGTGATTCCTAGCAAATGTCATTCAGAGGCGCACTGCCTCTGACAGTGGAGGTAGAACATAGCCATCATAGCTAGTGGCCGCTGACAGCCCTTTATTTCATATATAATTATGATGCCCACCTTGAACACACCAAGGCTATGCTATACATCAAAACAATATTGGCAATCTGTTCACATGATTATGAATCTACGAGACCTACTCTGAATTCTAGATTACTAAAAAGTGTAACCGAATTTTGATTCGGGTCAAGGTGTTGTGTGGCATTCAGTAGTGGGAGATTTGGTTATCCGTTAATCTGATGAGATTTAGGCTGCAATTTACCTGGGTGTAGGGATATGGGAGAAATTCATTTCAGTTCGGATTTTATAGGCAATCCTACTTAATTCTCACTTCCTGAAACAGTACAAGAACCAAAACACACCAATCTTTCAAAATTCGCAGTTCTCCGAATTTTGCAGTGAAGTTCTCCAGCCAAGTAATTTGTACAGAAATGCATAAGCTAGGACAGTGGTGGATGAAATATACATGCTAGTGAAAATAACATACAAAATACCACTGTTTTGGGGAAATTGCTTTGCAAAAACGTGTGTATTAGGAGAAATTCGTGAATTTTCATGAGGACATTGTAGTTGTTGAAATCAACAGCCACAAACTGATGTGGAAATGTGGAGGACTGAATTAAAATTGGTAAATATATGAACCATTGAGAGAAACTGAAATTTACAGATATGCTCATCCTTACCTGGGAGTAAACCCCATTCAGTTCAATAGCACTTGCTTCTGGTTAGGATTGCAGTGTTAAGACAGTTTTATAAAAACAAAAACAAAGGTGCAATGTGCACCCCCCCTTTTTTTGCCTCATGATTGTCGTTGAGAATTCCAAAGCTGTGAAGATACACCAATTTCTCCCATTTGCTTTCTTTTGAGAACTGGTTTCAATTTTCTTTAAAGTAATTATACCTCAAAAGTAAGAAAACTTTTGAAGTTCTGCCCCTCAGTATGAAAAGAGTTAACTGTAAGCAGCAGCAGGGTATACTTCTCATAACTTCATAAGAAACCTTCCTCCATTGTTTTAATTTTTTGCAGCTTTTATCTGCTGCCCACAATTCACAAACTTCAGAGTGCCCATCTGTGTGCAATAAAAGTTAACATTTGGATGAGTGTTTCTTACCACTTTTAAAGATGCGCTTTTAGGGCTAAATGGTGTGTTTTTTTCCACGTTAGAGCAAATACATTTTGCCTTCCTTTGATATGACAGATACTGGCAGGGTAATTGAAACTGGAATTTAACACTCTGAGCCTGTCAGGTATAATTGATATTTCACGGGGAGATTACGATTCAAAGACACCAAAACAGTTTTCTGTGTCGATGGGTGTCTGATTACAGTGAGAATACATCAACTTTTCTTTCCGTGTTTACTGGGTGGGGGGTGGGAGGGGATGATCTCATCTATCAAATATGTATACTTAACAGTTTGATGTGAATGAGGTTTTTGTGCCTGCTTGTACAGATGTAGCCGTGTACAGAGCCATGTATACTCTAGGCAAGTAGAAAATCCACATTCAGGGAGGTAGCCAGTGGGTGTGCCAAGAAACCACAATCTAGAGAAAGTTTTCCTGCCCAAATTGAAATCTTGCTGCTCAGATCCCAATGATGGCAATAGAAGTTAAGCGTGCATATGTTTCTCTTGATTCCACAGCAATTCTGCTGTCAGATTAAATTATGCACACCTTGTCAATTTTAGTTTATTTTGCTCTGGATCTAGCATTCAGGTTACCATAAAACAAGGAAATGTTTTGGAGATCGTGGAAGAAAAGAGGGCAGGTTGAGGTTGAGATTCTTGCCTAGGGTAGTTCCATTAAATATACCAAACCTCTGGGCAAAGCTCCAGTTGTTTTACCTCGCACTCCAATCCTGCACCTGCCCTTTCACTCATCGCCTCGTCCTCTAGCCCGCTGTCCATAGCAGTTGCAGGCTAGGCAATAGAACTGGTGGAGTATCTGGGTAGGAAGCACAGTGGCTGCTGCCTCGCACCCAGAGCTTTCAGGGATGGGGAGTCAGTGGTTCTCCAGACGTTGCTGTGCTCCAGCTCCCATCATCCTCAGTCAGAATGGCCAATCCAATGGTCAGGGATGATTATGTGAGTTGTAGGCCAGCAACATCTGGAGGTCAACAGGTTCCCCATTCCTTGTTTAAAGGGAGAGGCACTGTTTCCTGTTGAGGGCATGGCAACCTAGATGGAGGCCAGAAATAAGGAACTATTAGAGAGCATCAAAGTGTGCTGCTCCTTCATCACTAGAACTCTCCATATGTGTACAATGTCATTAAAAAGCTGAAAATGAGAAAACAACAAGAACAGAATGGCTCCTTTGGTTCATTGGTAGGTTACTGAAACTGAACCTATTTATAATGCAGGGTTTTGCTCCAAAGATCAGGCCAGCGAACACAAAGAATATACAAAACAGTGGTTCTGTGAACCTTACTGTGAAGACTTCAGTGTCGCCCTATGAATGTGCACTTTAAATTAAGAAACACAGCCAACTGGCACTGTCGAGAAAATCAGTGACTTTTTAGCAAGCACTTGAACAACATTACTGTTGACTCTTGCATTAATTCAGAAGGGAACTGATTCCATAGTTTTGATTCTAGTTTGGACATTGCAAATAAGTCAGAAGGATCTCTTAGGATACTTCTGGTCCCTGCAAGGACATGTGTACCTGAGAATGAAGTAGAAGAAAGAGGAAGAACCATAGAATAATAATCAAAGAAGTGCTCATTCATAGAGCAGACACTTGACACGCAGGAAGTCCCTGCATCATCATCAGCAAAAGGTTATTGGGTAGGAAGGCCTGGAAAGCTGCTGCCAGTCTGAGTAGCTAATTCTAGTCTGGATGGACCACTGGTCTGATGTTGCATAAAGCAGCTTGCTATATTTGCACATAGACGAAGAAGGGTTACGAAACCAGAGTGGGATTGAATGAATCCTTTTACACCAGCTGGCCTTGCCATAATTCTGTTGCCATCACTGGAATTTCACCAGGAATAAATTGGGCTCTTAACGTCTGGAAGCCCTCAAGGTCTGCTACAAGCAGCTTGACAATGCCCAGGCCGACCTTCTGGACCACACTCAAATTGCATAGAAACGGAGCAATCAGTGCTTCACAGAATATTCACATTTGTGCTTTGAACCAGTAGTTGAATAAGGTCTTCCTCTCTCATTCTGTGGCTTCTTGGCTACATATTCTCACCACGTGATTCAGGGGAGGGAAATGCCACTTGAAAATGTCTCAGTGAGTCTCCTATCTTTCTCCATTGTTGTACTAAATAATACTTTCCCCTTTCTACCTCATTTGTTCATAATAAGTACAGGACAAATGATTGAGGTTGCGTGTGTGTATATGCTGAGGATGAGGAATGTTTGATTTTTTTAAAAAAAATAGCTTTTCAGTCTCTCTTTTCTATCCTGTGCCACACAGAGAGAAATTTGATTTTTTGCTCCTGTTCAAAGCATTGTTTGGGGTGGCACTGCATTCCAGCTGCAATAGACAGTAATCAACAGACAGCTTGCTCAATCCGAATATTCAGAAGCCACTGCCCCTGTGCTCTCACTCACTCTCTCTCTCTCTCACACACACACATTTGTCCTTTTGAACATTATTTGAACATTGTCCTTTTGAACATTATTTGGCTAAGGGTTCTATAGTCTTAGGATTCAGTAGAAGTCAGACATACCAAATTCTGGCCAGAGCAAATGCTTACCTGTGCTCAGTATTCACCCATGGTCTTGGACATCAGTGGAGCATGGATTTGTCCCAATACTTCATCTCTTAAAATGTGCTTATTCATTTTAGCCTAATGTTATACAGCTGTTTCTTTATACAAACTTGCCAGCTCTCCATGCTGCTTCTTGCCACAATCAATTTGGTAGCTCTTAAAGTGCAAGAGGTCTCCCTTTCTCATTTACTCAGAAGCTACAGTCCATTTGTCTGTGTGTATTAAAAATATATATGGAAAAAACCCTGAACTTTTCTTTGGTGGAAATCCAGTGTAAATTGTTCTTGCATATGACAGCTAGAAATCATAGCATCATAGAACTGTAGAGTTCTATGTTGTCCAGAAGGGACATTCTCAATTGTTTATTCCCAAATTTTGGACATGGGTTAGCAGGGATTTTTTAATTTGGTGGAGATCTTTCAAAATATATTAATCTCTTTACTGTGGCCAGGAAAGATCTGCTCCATTGTCATGGTAATATGTGTGCCTTCTCTCTCTCTCTCTCTCTGTCTCTCTCTCTCTCTCTCTCATTACATGATAGCCCCAGATGAAATCATTATAACTCTTACATTAACTCCACCCAAGAATGAAAAGAGATTATTGCCTTCAGTGCCTGAACTGCATTTGTCCACGGAAAAAACAGTAGTTGGCTACAGTTGTTATTTCTCATACAATCCCAAGTTAAATCTTTGAGATTTGTTAAAAATCCTTCACTTTGCCGTTTATTTCAAAGCCTCTTTAAAACCCTAGTCAGCAATCAATATTTCTGAAGGGCCAGTCTAAGGAATTAAGAGAGTTGTTATTCCTTCAGCCCCCATTCCCTAAAGAGGTGTGCAAGCAAGTTCTGTTGTGTTAGAGACATTTCCTCTAGGTTGGCAACTAAGGGGCCAGCCAACACTCTCTAAGGGCAGGATTTGGCCCAGCAGCTTCTCCTTCTTCATTGCCATCTTGTAACAAGTGTAGAATCTCAACTTTGGACTCCATTCTAGGCTCTACAGTGCCTTCTTGCTCCCCAGTTGGGGATTATTGCATATAACTCCTGTTTGTGGAAGTCCTCCAGATAAGAGGGCCATTACCTTGAAATTAATAATTTTAAAATGCGATCTATGGAGAATTGTCATTTATAGTCATTGTGGATTAGCAAAGTTATGCCTAGTATACCATGCTTTTCCTTTTTCTTCTTCTTGGCTTTGGCAGAATTCTTTTTAATCAGTCTTCCTGGTAACAATTAGGCTATATTGTCTCGTAGGCCTGATTAGAAACATTCCTTGTTCTTAATCTCTGCAAATTCTGATCAGTGAATGATACCATTAGAGACTCAAAATGCCATATTGTGTGGACCCACAGGGTTCCGGTACAGTAAGATGAAACCATTCCTGACTGAAAAGGAATGTCTGGAATAAAAGCAATTGCATTTCAAGGTGTAAGCCATTCTAAGTATCATAATAAATTTAAGACTATCTCCTTCTCTCTTAATTTCAACATTTCATAGCTTCTTTTTCTGCTGTTACCACCTTTTGAGATTCCTGATCTTGCAAGGTGATCTGTTCAGTCATTCTCCAGCCTCACACGCTTATCATCACTTGAGGGGTGAACCATATGACCTTACCCACTCCCTCATGTCCCTTTCGCCATCTCTGCGGTGCCCCACATGTTGGGGGCTGGACATCTGCAACAGAGATTAACCTCCTCACTTGGTTTAGTACCCTCATCAGGCCAGGAGCCTACTCATGTAGAAAAGTTTCCCCATTGCAGATGTGGAGCCCCAAACACGTGGAGGGGGGCTGCCGGAGTGGGGATGTGTGGAAGGGGAGGGGACAGTGGACTCACCCCTGCTCTCCCCGTCTCACAATGGTAATTGCATGGAGGAAGAACAGCTTCACAGGAATACGGTGCTATGGGCATTCCTTCAAAGGATTCCGTGGCCCTGTTCCTCTGGCCCACGTCCCTCCCACAATGGTGCGTCCAGTGGCCACCATGTCCCCAGGAGCTGCAGATTTCAAATGTATCAGGTGGACAAGCAGCAGTTGCATTCCTGCTACCCTCGGAGGGATTTTTTTTAAAAAACCCTTTTGTCTTCTTTCTCTACGTGCTACTCCTGGACTATTCCCCCAATCCCTTAGATATGCTTAAGGTTACCGGTTTTGCTTTCTCTGCTCTGCCTTCACAGTCAGAGGCAGTAATGCTTTCTGAATACTAGTTGCTGGAGGGGAGAAGAGCGCTCTTGTGCTTAGGTCAGGCTTCCTCAGACTCGGCACTCCAGATGTTTTTGGCCTTCAAGTCCCATGATCCCTAGCTAGCAGGACCAGTGGTCAGGGATGATGGGAATTGTAGTCTCAAAACATCTGGAGGGCCAAGTTTGAGGAAGCCTGGCTTAGGTCCTACTTGCGGGCTTTGCATGTGAGTGGTCGGCCACAGTGTGACTAATGGGCAATTGGCCTGATCCAACAGGCTCTTATGTTATTTCCACCTATGTTCCTTTCCCCTTGCTCCTTCTTCC
This sequence comes from Podarcis melisellensis, assembly GCF_964234715.1. Taxonomy (NCBI): domain Eukaryota; kingdom Metazoa; phylum Chordata; class Lepidosauria; order Squamata; family Lacertidae; genus Podarcis; species Podarcis melisellensis. The sequence goes on from NC_138543.1 coordinate 50,397,433, forward strand.
CCCTGGAATGTCCCTCCACCTGACATTAAGCAACTCCTTAGCAGGCATCTCTTCACCCTAGCTTTTCTCTTTCCCCTTCATTCCCTTTCCTCCCTAATAGGTCCATTAGTGAGATCCTTGTCTTGTTCTCTTATATTTGTACAGGACCTTAATAGTTTCAGGTACATTGCTGTAGACAGTAAGAGCAGCAGCAGAAGTGGTGCACAAATAAGACTTCTAGTCAATCTGATTAGGCAACCATTTCATATGTTTCCTTGCACACTTAGAATAGCAAGGCTGTCTTGTGTCCTTGTGTATCTTTTCCTTTACTTAAACCCAAAACAGATTTAACCCACAGGTGCACTGCACAACAGTGCGGCGTGCGGAAATTTTGTCTCCCTTATTCTGGCTCCATCCATTAATGCCAATAGTGCCATTATGCTGACACCATCATGCCTACAATGATGGCATTACTGGTGTGGTTAATAAAACCTTTATTGATATATTATCCAGAGTCATTGCGTTGGCAAAGAAAACTGCCCCTTTTGGAGCTGAAATTCTGTGGTTAATGACATAACAGTGAAGATTAATTTAGAGTGGGGCCTGGGCCTCTAGTTTTTGGAAAGCCAGGTGTTCTATACATATATAGATAGATATATGTGTTTGCTCCAAACTGGTGGGGGTGGGGGGAAATGTCAGATAACTTCAGTGGCTCCCACTGTCAGAGGCTTAGCTGGCATTACGAAAGTGGGGAGGGGGGAGGAAAGGGAGGGGGGAATGGCAGGCCCAAGAATCTTATCCCCCTAAAACGAAAGTCTGATGCCAAATTGAAATTCCTGCAGGATTTCTGATAGCAATGAGGGAATTGAGAAGCCCACAATTAAGCATATGGGCATTAAGATAATTGTCAGATCTGTTGGCGGACATGATAGAAGACAGATGGGTACGAATCAGTGCTCTCCGCTGCAGCACCCTGGGAGAGGCAATTTGACGTTTTACCTGCCTGAGCTCCTCTGCCGTATTTGTCACTAAATGTGCTGCACAGCATCTTACTGAGCATTAAGTGTTTTTGCATATACATACAGAGTACGTACCTATAGCAGTACCCAGGCGCCCTCTAGTGAAACGCTATGGGGAACCTTGGCATTATTCTTAAATGCCCACGTCTCTTTCCAGCCTCTCCCCGTACAGTCTCTAGGAGTTGCTGCTTCTCTCCTTCGTTTTTCCCCAAACAGGTTCCTATTAACGCCTCCCTGCCGCTCTTCTGTTACAGGTCGGGGCTCATCGTGAGGATGCTGTTGGCCTCCGCGGCAGCCATCCACTCGTGCCAAATCAGGTCCCAGTCCCACAGCTGCCAGTACAGTCTGCTACATCTCCCGACTTAAACCAGCCTCAAGATCCATACAGAGGTGAGTAAGGGAGCGCCGGACTCTGAGTGATCCATTTTTGCCCCATAACTGAATCCTGCGCCATTGTGTTAGCAGACCTGTGTGCAGTCCTGCAGTGTGGCTTTCCACAGTATCTGTAGACCTTAATGTTGCACTGTCATTGCCACTGGACGAACAATGTCCTTTAAAGTTGATGCAACAATTTGTTGGACTTCGTCATTAGTTCAAACATACAAGTCCAACGATAGCAACATAATACTCGCTAGATGCAACAGCTAACTAGATTATTGCATGGATAGGAGATGCTTGTTCATTTGTTTAGGTGTAATTGTACCAGGGCTGAAGTTGCTTTTCTTTTCTTTTCTATTAATAGTTGTATTTGGCTGTCAAATTTTAAAATCTGGTTTTCTGTGCTTTGCGTAGAATAAAGTTAGGCAGTGTGCTAGCCTTCAAATACTATGGATGAGAATTCCCTGCATCATGGGAATTGTAGTCCACAACATCTGGCAGGCAACACCACGTTGGCTATCCCTGGCCTAGGGGTTTCTGCATGAGGCAAATATAATGAACAAACAGTTTGGGTTTGTTTGCAGACAGGATATGTAGTTACAGGAACACTCTAATGAGGAGGCCTGTTTACTGGAGAGAATTGGTAGTTCTGTGAGGCAGAGAACCCTAAAGTATTACCACATCTGCAAGCTTTCAAATAAATTGTCTTCATGGTCCAGGTGCTTACTGTGCTTTGGGAGTGGGGGGTGGGATCCTGTGACATTGATAAATACCTATGCAGCAGCATTATGGAAGTTGACTGGAGCCAAGGCTATATCCAGACAATCAACGAGAAAAATTGTAGCTCTGTTGTTGAGCACATAGCTTTGCATGAGAAAAGTACCAGGTCCATCTCTGGATAGGGCCAGAAAAGGCCTTTGTCTGAAACTCTAGAGAGCTGTAGCAGACAGAGTGAGCTAGAAGGACCTTGGTATAAGGCAGATTCCTACTAAATGCTGCTCTGCTTTCCTTCTGACCACATCAGCAAGGCTAAGAGTAGGGTCTTGTCCTCTGGGCAACCAAGAACTTCCATACACACTGCCCAGGCTTGCTCCCCAAGATGTCACTTCGGTGCTGCTAACACAGCAGGTTGACTTCACCCCCAGGGGCACACTCCATTGTCTCTTGAGACAGACATCTGCCAACAACAACAATTATTAGAGGGAACACAATGAACCATCACTGCTCGTTACGTACAAATTGATTTCTTCCGCCTCAGTTTGGTTGGCTTTGCATGTTTCTGAAGCGCAAGCCTGCAATGAATTTAGGATTAATAAAATAAAAAATGAGTGTATACATCATGAGTAACAATGTTTCCATAATACTGTCATGTCTCGGGGGTTGGTGGACTGTAATATGAATCCAGTCTCCAGTGGAGCCTCCTCCTTCCTGTCTATGCAAAACAGCAAATGTTCATATAACTGATTTGAAGCCCAGGGGTCAGAATACGGTATAAATTTATATAATATTTTAAGGAGAATCCATTATACCTGAACATTATAACAGCATATGTTTGTCCTCGGAATCATCAGATGTTGTATTTGGATGAGACCTTAGTGAGCTCAGTATAGGTTTGTAGCAGACGTAAGGGTCAGTGATTGGTGGGCAGGCCCTTATGTCGTGCTCAGCTTCATCGCTGGTAAACTGAAAGTGATTACGTCCCATGTTTGGGCTCCTATTCACCCGAAGCAGGCCAAATAGAAACAGTCTCCTTTCTGGTCCACTCTTGTTATCCCTTTTGCTGAGCTAATTCTCCCAGTGGTGGGGACTGCCATGGAGAGTTGCATCACCCCACAGCTAACCACAAGGCCTCATTCTACCACACCATACGCTTGGGCAGGGGAGAAGATGGGGAAAGAGAAACTTTATTTACAGAGGCAAACCTAGGGTGTGTGTGGTTTTTTTCAAGGAAATGTGAGACCCTGAGGTCCCCCCCCCCCCGCAAATTATTGATTGAAACCACTTGAACATCAGGCTCCGCTATCTTATAAGTTTAAACTGAGCATTATTCATAGCCGCTGGTATAAAAGAATTTCACAATGCGGATACTCAGGGGTACAAGCATTGCTCATTGTTGAATGTACCTCTTTAAATTAGAAAGGGGAAGCCAGATCATCAACCGGGGGACTGGAAAATTATCCCAGTGGGGATTGCAAAGAAATATTCTAGTATATCTGAATATACACGTTAAAGAAAACAGGATGGGAACATGAATGGGGAACTGAATTTGGAAGACTAACAGAAAAATCAGCACATGGGGGGCATTACTCAAGCTAGGTGGCACCTAAATTTGAGGGGGAAATCGGGACCAGTACAGAGATGAATCAGCAAGTCAGGATTATAAAATATGAGGAGCAGTCAGTTTTAAGGGGCTCCACAAAAAATTTAAAAGATTTGTTAGACACCCATTTGGGGTCCATAGCCAATGAAATGATGAAGGGCAGCATCATGACTTATATAGACCCAAATAAGATGGCATTGGCAGAATTTATGGTACATGAATAGGAGATTGGGACAAAAAACAGAGTCTCTGTTTCTTTCTTGGAGTGGGATACCATCAATCCAGAAGATATTCAATGAAACTCTTAATCTCAGGGTTGTGGGTTTGATCTCCACATTGGGCAAAAGTTTCCTGCATTGCAGGGGATTGGACTTGGTGACTTGCTTAGTGAGTACCTTGCGTATTAAGGAATAGTCTTTCTTATCAACAAAACTTTTCCCTGTTAATCTATTCTCCTGTGTTATCTCGTCTTGTCAATAGCTGGCCTTTCTTCAACCCCCAGCCTCCCCCTACAAACTTAATTCTGTGCAGTAGAGAAGGACTGCTTGCAGCCAAATAAATTAAGAATACCCCTTCAGAGAAATTAGATAGTCCTAAATTTATTCTCCTTCAGAAAATGCTGTTGAAAGATCTTCTTCTTGTCTCGTCGCCTAGTATCTGTGCTTGCCCTTGATTGTAGATATGTGTGTGCTTGATCACAATTATGGTTTCTAAAGCAGTTAAATCTGCTGATCCGTAGGCATTGAAATTGTTAACTCTTCCAAAGCAGATCAGAATAGACCAGAGCCACGAAATCAGAGGTGGGGAACCAGTTTTAGCCACAATTTCCTTAAAATCCCCTTTTGTGAAAAGAAATTCTGCAGTTAAGGAAAGAAGTGCAATAGCTGCACTTCTGAGGAACATGCATACAAATTCCTTAATACCTTTGCTTAAGTTATATTACCAGGAAATGTGTGTCTGCTTGTTCGTCCCACCTAGGCATGCCAACTGGCCTTCAAGGACAAAGCGTATCTTCAGGGAGCTCCGAAATCAAATCTGATGACGAGGGAGACGAAAACCTTCAGGACGCAAAATCTTCTGAGGACAAGAAGTTAGACGACGACAAGAAGGATATCAAATCAATTACTAGGTCAAGATCTAGGTAACAGTATATAATAGTGTCGCTTCATTTAATTCCTTTATTGGATTTTGATGAAGTGAACGGGACAAGGAGAAACTCTGGAGTTTCTTCCTGTCAGACAAAAGGTAACAGGAAGCCGATGGCCCTTTTTGGTAGTACTTGGAGTATCTGTTCGGATGCGTGTACACTGGAAGGGCCGGAAGTTTCGTCTAGGCCATGGAATTGGACAAAAGAAACAAAATTTACATTTAGAGAGAGAGGGGTATGTGTGTGTGCTATTGTAAGTAATCAAATTCAGAGATAACTTGCTTGAAAACGAATATGTCTTAAAACAGATGCCATTTGTATAACATTTTATACCCAGCGGAATACTTGTTTTCCTTCTGCCTTTTTATGTGCGTAACTATGAACGGATATATATATCAGTGTAGTAGCTTCATTGGGATAAACAAAGCTAAGCCTGTTTGTACCATCTGAGACCCTTTGTTGAGCTTTTTGCATGGCGCTGAATGGTTTCATCACATCTTGATCCCGAGAATGGCCTGGTCCTCACACAGACCAGCATTTCTCGCTCACAAAGCATCAGTGGCCCTTAACTTGCATGATTTTGCGTGGATTGCCACCGGCCCTCAATCTGTTCTTCATGTTCCGCACAAGAAATTGTTGCAGAGCATTAGTGAAAACCTGTCCTCCGGTTTTATCATCAAGACTTTTTCACTGACATAATCTAGAGGCAGATGGGCAAGCTGGTCGGCCCTTGTCTTCTGCCCTTGCAAATGTGGGATAATATGGAGTTCGGAGTCAAAAATAAATAGAATGTAGAAATTTATGGTTTTAAAAATGAAACAAAAACTTAGGCTCAGTGTAAAGGAGAGTTACAACTGATAGGAAATCCAGACTTCTGGCAGACGAGAAAGAATGAGATCAAGGTAGAGAAGTCATCAGTCATTGGCACTGGACAGGAAGTATGATACTGTATTTCATAAAAATAAAGGCTGGAAGCGAAGAGTGTATGGATTAGATGCATACCCACATTTAGCCAGCAGACTCTATGCTGTTTCAGCATTTCCCATGACTTCTCTGCCCCTTCCATTCCTTCAGTGGGCCAGTGACTGGAAGAATTTCCTGGCCAGTCAGAGCCAATGATATAGGTGTGATGTAACTTGCTTGCTAGTGAAATAGCCTTGACAGGCTCCCTTCAGCCTGGGCACTGCCTTCAGCAACGTGAACACCTGAGTCATCATCAGATCAAGATGACAACCCATAAGGAAAATTCAACTGGCTTTGGCATGGTGTGCTTATGTGCAAGGAATGACGTAGCTCACATACAACCAGAGACACGAGAAGGATTTAAGACTATTCTGCTTAGGGTTGTGGAGAACATATATAACCAGGAGAACTAGCTAATCTCCTACAGAAGCAACTTTTTTGATTTATTAAATTTATACACTCCCTTCATCCAAGGGTGAAGATCTCAGGGCAGTTCACAAGATAAAAACACAGGATAATAAGCACAAAATAAATACAGTGGTACCTCGGGTTAAGTACTTAAATCATTCCGGAGGTCCGTTCTTAACCTGAAACTGTTCTTAACCTGAGGCACCACTTTAGCTAATGGGACCTCCCGCTGCCGCTGTGCCGCCAGAACATGATTTCTGTTCTCATCCTGAAGCAAAGTTCTTAACCCGAGGTAATATTTCTGGGTTAACGGAGTCTGTAACCTGAAACATATGTAACCCGAGGTACCACTGTAGTTAAAACCCCTCTCAGACAAACAAATTTAAAAGGCCATAGAATACCAACCAGCTCAAGGCCTGGTTGAAAAGGAATGTTTTTTTCCCTGTCACCTAAAGATGTATAATGAAGCCGCCAGATGAACCTCCCTGGGGAGGGAATTCCACAGACGCTGCAGAAAAGGCCCGTTCTCATGTTGCCAAACTCCAGACTTCTCATGGAGGAGACACAAAGAATGGTCTTAGATGATGACTGCTGAGTCCAGGTCAATAGGCAACCTAAGGCCCTTGCTCCATAGCCAACCTGCCAAGGCCCCTCACACACTCTACCCATGCCCACCATGAGGTGCGTGTGGTTCAGTGCTTATGTAGCTGAACAAGTCTCCACACAGGTCAGTTGCTCCAGGGGTGAGGATCATAAACAGCATCGTGGAAGAAAATGCCCCCCTTCTGAGGCTTTTGAAAATCATCTAATTTTTTCACCCTCATAGACCACCCTTAAAACTATTTTAATAATCCTAATGGAAAAATCTACAGCTGCACTCTCTTAATAAAGCAACATAATTGCAGTGTGCTCATGCTGCATAGATTGTGCAGAGCAGAAAATTCACCCCCATACATGAAACAGTCTCCCCTGTGAGTGTCATTTCTGATTGCCACCAGAATGACAAATGTGGCAGAGGAAGAAGCGGAGAACCATTCAGTTATCACCACCACCATTTTGACAACTGCTGCTGCTGCTGCAATTTATATTCCTCAGTATAGATTATAGAATGAAACTCCATAATACAGCTGTCCTAGCCAAGTACAGAGTTAACTCGGCATCTGTCTTCCTCAGAGTGGCACCTTATTTAAATCACAAAGCATTTCTTTGAGGGATGTCAAGACAGGTTCCTGACTTTTTTCATTATAGGCAACACAGGTCAGCTGCAGACTAGATCAACTTTTCAGCAATAACCCATAATAAACCTACACAGAAAATAAGCCTTAAAGGACCAAAATGTGTTGAGCACAGAAAGCCCAGCCAAAAGCATAAACTATAACAAAGGACAAAGGTTTGGTTTAACACAGCATAATCTACATATTGTTTTCTTGAATGTAGCTGATGCCACAATGCAGGTTTTTTTAAAAAAATGCAGATGTATGTTTCTTATCTTTTTGCCCTCACTGAACATGGGAATTTGTCCTGGACAAGCCACTTTGGCCAATATTCAGCTACTGTGTTTTGTCAGTGAAAGGATTTCTGCTTCCACAATGGACTTCCATCCCCTGCTGTGTGGGGGAATCCCTTTGGGGGATTTTGCACAAGCACAAATCCTTGCACTGATGGAACATTCACTCAGCGCTGCTTTGGGTGCAACCCACAGAAATTAATTTCATTGCAGTGGGGCTTTTGGCCTGTGCAAGAGAAACTCTCAGTGAATTGCATGCAATCCAAGAAACTTGATTCCCAGATCTTAAAAAGAGGTATTTGTATGTGTGGACTCTGGAGTTTAAATAAGTGTGATATATTTATTTAGCTTTATTTAAAAGTATTTTTAATTCTCTTAATGTTTCTGAAATCTCTATGCTGTGCAGAGTCTAAAAACCAAATCAGTGTACCATTAAAGCATTAACCTTTCGTGTTGCTTTTAGCCTTCTGCATTACCATCGCAGGTGAAGTTACAATTTTACAGGCTAAACAGTGTGCCCCAAAACTGCTGCATTCCTGCATCCCCTTCTAGCAAAGGTCATTCTGTGACTTGAGCATAGTGTGAACTCTTGTAGAACACCTGCATTTTCTACACCATTAGAAAATACTGTCTTCTGTTTGCCTCCCAGCAATAACGATGATGAAGATCTTACACCGGAGCAAAAGGCGGAGCGTGAGAAAGAGAGGAGAATGGCCAACAACGCCCGTGAGCGCCTCCGCGTCCGAGACATCAATGAGGCTTTCAAGGAGCTGGGCCGGATGGTGCAGCTTCACCTGAAGAGCGACAAGCCCCAGACCAAACTTCTGATCTTGCATCAAGCTGTAGCTGTGATCCTCAGCTTAGAGCAGCAAGTCAGAGGTCAGTTAGATGCCTGGCCAACATGTCCCTGTTTTAATTGTCGAAGTTTTAACTGAAACCACTGCTAAAAAACAGCTTTATCCCTCTGTTTTAGCAGCAGTTTCAATGCAATCCGCTTCATGCTATAATAATAATAATAATAATTTTCTTATTTAAATGCTGCCCATCTGACTGGGTTGCTCCATCCACTCTGGGTGGCTCCCAACAGAATATTTTAAACACAGTAAAACATCAAAAACTTCTAAAAGTCAGATACTTGTTTATTTCCTTGACAACTAATGGGGAGTGCATTCCACAGGGCGGGCGCCACCACCAAGAAAGCCCTCTGCCTGGTTCCCTGTAACCTCACTTCTTGCAGTGAGGGAACCACCAGAAGGCCCTTGGAGCTGGACTTCAGTGTCCGGGCAGAACAATGGGGGTGGAGATGCTTCTTCAGGTATCATGGGCCGAGGCCATTTAGGGCTTTAAAGGTCAGCACCAACACTTTGAATTGTGCTTGGAAATGTACTGAGAGCTTTTGGAACAAGGCGCATTATTATCAGCTGGTGGGCGATTGGAGTGCTCCTTGCTCCATCATAAGAAAAATCCAGACCTCACTTTAAGCTCCTGGTTTTTCCTTTGTAGACACGCACTTACTTTCCCCATACCTGACATCACACTTGATGTCAGATGTGGGGCAGACAGGTGTGGTTTGTGAGGAATGGCTTTGTGGGCTAAATTTGGGCCCTTTCTTGGGGTGCACTTGAACTGTGGGGCTGGAGGTGCCACACCTGTGTCCTCAGGGATCTGGTACTGAATGTGCAGGTAATTCTGTGTCCTAGATGCTTACATGCTCAGATTATCACGGATTTCGGACAGAGCAGGGAAAGGCAGGCTTTAAATATAAAATAGCCACAGATGCAAAATTCAGAGCTATAGAAATGTGTGCCCTTTGTTATTCTAATGGAGATTCATGAGACACCGAGAATGAAAAGGAGGGGAAGGTGTTGCTGTGGGATTGTGAAGTAAGCTGGTACCATGTTCAAATGCTAACATGCTTAATGCCCGTTTGCTTTGGTTCTGCAGAAAGGAATCTGAATCCTAAAGCAGCATGTCTGAAAAGAAGGGAAGAAGAGAAAGTATCTTCGGACCCCCCTCCCCTTTCTTTGGCAGGACCCCACCCTGGGATGGGAGACACATCTAATCATATGGGACAGATGTAAAAAACAAAAAAGGCAAGTTTGTTTATTGCAGCCTACCCTCAACTAGCTCAGTAGTAGCTGAAAGGCTTACCTTCTTCCAGACAGGCAGACAGGTGACTGCAATCTGCTGGGGAGCCCCTGCTGGCCATCCAACAACGTACATCTGCCTGTAGTGCAAAGAAGGGCCTTATCGGTAGTAGCTCCTGCCCTGTAGAATGACCTCCTGGTTGAGATCAGGCAGGCGATAGCTTTGGACGGCTTCCATTGGAAGTCAGAAACACATCCAAGCATAGGCATCCATGTTCCCAAACATTCACTTGGTTCCTGCTATTGGCCCCGTAATATATATATTTTTCCCACTTTGATTTTATTGATTAAAATGTTTCCATACAGCACACTTGGTTTTATTACTTGAACCACTTTTTTGGTTCTTCACACACATTAATCTCTCTGCAACTCGGTAGGTATTTAATGCCACCTGAGCTGCGCCATTGCACTGTTCCCCTAGAATAAAAACGCAAGATGCGTATTTGGAGATTTTGACAGGTGGCAGCTTCTAGCAATATGCTATGGGCAAATAGAGTAGCATGAATAACTTCCTTTGGTGCTGGTATCTTACCTGACAGAGTTAAAGGGGCTTTCCTCCTTATGCGTTGCCATTTCTAGGTAAGCTCACCCAGCTCAGGACTGTTGGTTAGTCTTTAATCTACTCATGGCCTGCCATGGGCCTCACATTACTGTGGCCTGGTGGCAGCAAACCCCACCACACACCTTCTGCAGCTTTATGTGGGTGAGCCAGGCAAACCCAAACTGGAGGCTCTGTTTTTGCCCCCTATCCCCTCTAGCCTTGCCTCCTTGAAGAGGGCAGGTCTGAGGAAGTCTTCCTTCTTCTTAAAAGATGGCACCAGGTGGTCAATTTTTGTTTAACGACCCTTAAACCAGCACTGCACCTGTCAACTTGTCCTGTGCATCTTTGGCATGTGGGTTAGGTAGAAAAGCAGTCACATGACCAGCTTAAGCCAGCAGGGTAAAGAAAATTCTACCCAAGGCCATCAACCAGTCAACCCCAGCCTTATGCTGGATGTACAGGCAGGTGCCAAGCTAAAGGGTGAAAGCAGAGCCAGGAAAGGAGGTGGTCTTTGAGCTGTGCTACTTTGCCTCCGCAGCTGGCCTCCTTTCCTTGCCTCAGAGTTACTGGGATGGGGGCAGATTTTTCTTGGATCTTAGAGAGCGAGGCCACCATCATTCGAGTGCGCCATTTTTCCATATCTCTAAAATGGGCATAAAAAAATCTACATCCCCATAGTACGGTAAGGTTTATTGAGAAATGGCTTGTAAAGCATGTTAAGATGCACTTTTAAAAATGTATATTGTATGGAAAATTAAGAATAAGAGCAAGAATTGACCTAAATATTTTTCACTTCTTTTGCAGGTCCAAGTTGCCACATTTTCTTTACGTAAACCAGAGACCACTTCCTTAACAGCTGTATTATCTTAAACCCACATAAACACTTAACCCCCTTTTTTGTAATATAATAAGACAAGTCTGAGTAGTTACGAATCACAGACGCAAGAGATTTCAGCATTCCCGATTTCGAAACAAACACAAAAAGAAAAGTGCAACTTGAGGGACGTCTTTTTTCAACATATCATTCAGAATGTTTCAAGCAGTATGTTAGGAGCTGTAAATGCACAGCCAAGAGACTGAATTGGCAATCTTCTCCACACTGTGGGACAATGCATTTGTGCCTAAACTTCTTTTGGAAAAAAAAATATAATTAATTTGTAAGTCTGAAAAAAAAATATTTAATTTAAAAATTGTAAACTTGCAATAATGAAAAGTGTACTTCTGAAGAAAAAAAATGAACGTTTTCATTGGTGTACTAGTCAGCTAGTGTTTATACTTACTGGATATTAAAAAGGGAAGCTTTTGCTACCCACATATTTACAAAACCAGCAAACGACCTAATGAAAACTGAAGTGATGACATTAGCCATTCCTTGGGGTAGGAGGAACAGATGGATCTTATAGACCTATGACACACACACACACACACACATATATAAATATATATATATAAATATATATTAAAATTAGTGAATATGGTAAGCTTTTGTTCATTTGTTTCAAACTTTTTTGCTCCTGTAAAAAAAAAAAGTACTGATTAACTTTTTTAAAAAAAGATTTTACTGTAAATAATGATTTTTGATTTTTGATTTTTTTTTTGTCTTATTTCTCTCCCACTCCCCCATTTGGGTCCCCCCCCTTTTGTTGTAGCCTGTAGCGCCAACTCTGTTGCTGGAGGGGGCAGTTCAGGACGAAACGCTGGCCCTGATGTTACTTATCATTCGTAAAATAAGTAGAGAGTTGTTCCTTCAGTCTTTTGGGGAGAATACAGGACTTGGCAAGTCGCATCACATGCGGCTGAACTGCAAGGCAGCATTTGCGGAGGCTTGGTCCAAACAGTTGTGGGCTGATTTTGTTTTCGTTTTTTGTCCGAATTGTAGATGTTGCGCTCTCTCTCTCTCTTTTTCTCTCTCTCTCATTAGACACTATTTCTGGAATTTTCAGAGGTACAAGGTTAGAATGCTACAATGTTACCACTGTGCCTTCCAATGTTTATATCATCGAAAACATAACATAAATCAAAGGTGGCTGTGATTTTAACGAACCAGTAGAAGTGTTAACCTAATGTGTGTAGCCTGAATACAATTTTGCAGCGAGGCGTTTCAGCATACATGGTCAGATTTGGGGGGGGGGGAGGGGATTACAAAGGGGGTTGTTGCTAGTTGTATGAAAGATTTTTGTGGGGGTTTTTTTAAGGGGAAAAACACACACCATTTTTTTTTTAAAGGAAAAGAAGTGGATTAATGAAAAGGTAGACCATTAGCTGCCTCCTCCTTCATTTATGAAAATAATGCCAATATCCACTTGTAATGCAGCATTTAGAACAAGCCTTACCCGTTCTAAAGCAACAAGTTGCACTTTGTTGAGGAGGGGGAAGTAGAGCAGTATTTCTCTGGCCAGTATGAACCAAGTTTTTACTTAACATATAAATATATATATATAATTGTAGCATAGATCAAACCTATGGCACAGCAACTGATCCAACAACTAGCTTTGGGCACAGCAGAGACTAGTATCCATAGCGAATCTTCAGAAGATTGACTTTGGTATACGGTATAGAACAATTAACAAACAGTGCTCCCAAATTGTCTTCGTCAGCATCCTTTTGTCTCCTGTTCCAGCTTCCGTTTTTGTTTTTTTTAATAGCCACACAAACTTGGCATGTATTTTTTAAATGAAATCTCCCTGTTCAAGTAGATTTTCCACCTATCAGCACTGAGTAAACGCCATAAGTCCATTGAAAACGGTCTAGACGTTCCATCTGTTCTCCTGTTTTGCCAGTTACATAGTAATGGGGGGGAAATACATTTGTAAATTTTATGCAACAAAATGGCAAACGTATCATTATTTTGAAATTGTGTATGTAAAAGTTATATTTTTACATGTAGACTCTTGTTATTATGTGTTTTAATACATTGTATCAGTTTTTTGTGTTTTTTTAAAAAAACTGTGTGGTTGAAACAAAATCTCATGGAGTAGTGAGATACGAGAATCTGAATTTTATGTTTCTGAAAAACATAAAGAACAAATATGATAGTTTACCATGTGAACCACCTTCTACATATCCATAAACATTTTGATTAGCTGTGTGTGTGCGTGTGCGTGTGTTGAAAATTGTAAATATGTTCAGTAGCAGTAAAACTTTAAATGCTTTTATTTGTCAGTAAGTTTCTCAAATGTGGAGGTGGATTGAAACCATCTTAACAGAGCAAAGACCATATTAGTTTAGCTCAGAACGTTTCAGTACAAATGCCATACTTTTAATAGCATTTATGCAGGTGAATGGGTAATCCTAATTCTTCTATGTACTAGTATTCTGGACAGACTGAAGGATTCCTTTAAAGGATATTAAAATTGCTTGACATTAAAAGTTTTTTTTATATGAAAACGAACAGTTTGAGGGGGGATTTTTGTTATAAACCATCTCCATGGACAGTTTTTCCATTTACTTACTTCAAGACCACTGAGTGTTGCCCACCTAAATTAAAAGATAACTGCAGTCTGAAATGAGGCTGTTGAGGGGCAGGATGGGAGAATGAATATAAAACCCTTTTCTCCATTTAATTATGCCTTCCAAACAGAATACCAGTAAATAAGCATAATAATAATATCACCTAGCAGTTATGTCACACCTTAAACATGCAGAGTCAAGATCACTTTATTCTGTCAAAATCACAACCCAAGTGATAGGAGGATTTTTTATTTTTTGGAAAAAATCACCTTTCTTTCAATGTGCACTTATGCACAGAGCATGGTTCTAAACTGTTGATGATCTACATAGAACCAGGAGAAAGGTTAGTGATGTATCAAATGGTAATCTTATCCGTATGGCTTTTGAGATGGTTTCCTGTTCCATAATGGAATTTAAACTTGAAAATTATTCAGCCACACTGTCCTTTGTCTCACACACCCAACCTCCCCCCATTTGGGTTTTCTTATTTTTTTGCTGCGTGCATGTATTAATTTAGGGTCTGGCTGTAAGAGACAAGACACCACAAACCTCTGAGGCCTTCCCCCTGCTCCTGTCTTTTCAAACAGGTTTCCTCAGAGGAAGCTGTCACTTAATAATCAACCTGGTGGTGGCCTGGCTTTTAACCATTCAAGGAGGGCTATGTGTTGTAACCAACAGTACTCAAAATCCCATCAGATATTTTAGTGGGTGATCCACCTCCACATTCAAGTAATTTATGAATATGCTGGTTAGGGAAATCTGTTCATCTAGATCTTCTTTTTCCTTTCTCCTTTTCACATTTGTCTTTCGTGTAGCTGCAAGGAACACTAATGTGTATACAGACAACTTGTCCGTTCAACCAGTGATGCAACTTGTACCGATGCAGTCTTCCGATTTGTTTCGTTTGTTAATTTCCTTTGGCGGGTGGGGGGGGGAGGTTGGGGGGGTGCGTGGGTGGAACGGGGTGGAATTTGCAAATTTCATCTTTCTATTCTGATAGGCACGCTTCAATCTGTGCCGGGGGGGGGGAGGGGGAGAGCGAACAATACAGTACATTGCCAGGAATGAAGAGAATTCATCAGGGGAGAAGAAAAAGCACAAATAAATTAAACTTGGCCCACTGACTCACTTGAAGTGGGGTAGGGCGGAGGGATCTTAAAGATGGAATAAGATGAATTCCAGCACAATGGGGCACCAAGACCTTTTCAGCTTGCTTTGTTTTGTTTCTCTTTCTTTTCCCCCAAAACAACATATTCTTTCTCTTGGGACTTGAAATTGACTCACCTTTGTGCAGTGCTGGTTTGAGCATACTCATTTCAAGTATTATAGACTTATGTAATGGTGAAAATATATGACCTGTGGCCTTTTTCATTCTTGTTACTTGTGATGCAACTAAGTGAAGATAAGAGAAGAAGAAAAAAAAAAGCAGAGATTTACCATGTATCAGTGCCTGGCTTTTTGTTACAAAGCTTCGTTTGTCTAGTGACCTTTTTGCTATAAAATAGAACTGTAGTACACCCTAGTAGGATAAAAGAAAAACCCTAAATTTAAAAAATAAAAAATATATTTGGCTTATTTTTCACAGGAGCAATCCTTTTATACCATGAATATTGCAAGGGGCGGGGGAGGGGGAATCATCAGATTCTGAATATTTCTTCTTTATAGATTTTCTGAATCATTCTGAGTAAAAGTTTGTTACTTTATTTTACTATTTAAAAGATGTTATTTTGACCATGTGTTACTAAGATGAAATTGTATGGTAGCTTCTTTTTCTTTTTCTTTTTTAGTTGTAGGTCGCGGGGGGGGGCAGGATTTTTTTTTTTGCGACCGAACCTGTAGTAGCTGCAACAGTTCAAAAAGGAAAAGGGGGGGAGGTGAAAATTACAAAAGGGACAAAAAAAGGAAGAAAAAAAAAGTTAATACAGTTACACTTTGTTTTCAACGTGTGGCTGAGTGCCTCAATTTCCCCTCCATGTTTTTGGTGTACTTTCTGATTTGTAGAAGTGTCCAAACAGGTTGTGTGCTGGAGTTCCTTCAAGAAGAGAGAGAAAAAAAGCAAACAAACACAGCTTGCCGTAGGCCATTACCTGTTTCCCATCTGTAGTTATCCGATGCCGTCATGTACATGACCGTTCTGTAGCAATAAATGTGCCATTTTTATAAACTGCTTCTGACACTTTCGTTTCATTTCATTTTGCATTGTCCCATTTCTGTAGGTGTCACAGGAAGCGCTGCTTTTGGCTGACCTGGTTAGGTGGCGTTTTCGTCCCAGACACAACCCTCAAAATGCAAATAGGGTTTAAAGGTGCCCTTGGTGTGTTCGGAACTGCCACATTCCAGATGATGTGTAAAAAACTGAAGCTCTGGCCATCTGAGTTTCTTCTCAGAACACAAAAGAGTTCTTCTAGAGGCCTCCATGCTCTTCATGTGCTGACTTGGGTAGCTGATAAAAGAATCTGCTTTCTGGACATAACTCTAGCAGAAGCACATGTACTTCACGTCTTGGCCTAAACCTTTCTGTAATACGGCTATGCATTGTAATATAGTTGTTTTAAAAAGGGGTGGGGTTGGGGAGAGGACTGGCTCACGGTTGGCTTGAATCCCAATTGGTGGAGAAAGTTGTTTGTAAGTTTTAACTCCTTTGTAAAGTTCTTTCATATCTTTTGGAATGGAAGGTGCTATATAAAATGTAAAATCGCTTTCATGATCATCGGTATATAGCTACTCTGTAAATATAGCACCTGTATTTCACTTGGGGGAAAAAACTGTTATGTACATAATGAGAGGATATAATGCACCTTTGGACAATGGGGAGAATGTCAAGAAGGTGCTGACATGTATGCAAAAAAATAAAATAAACTGAACTATGTGATGAACTAGCCCTCGGGAGGGGGGAAGGTACCATCTGTCCAATTCGAAGCTAAGGACTAGAAGAAAAATCAATGGGCATAGTGCTTCTGTTGATCCAGATCTTCGTATAGCTTTCATATATTGATGAGATTATTTCCATGTCTCCAGGCAGAAGCATTTCTTCCCTCCGACTGCAGTCTGAGCTGTACTAAAAAGCCAAAAGGGATGGTCACCTTTATTTTTACCTCCCCCCCCCCAATGAAACGTGTGTTGAAGTTGTAAATTATAAATGCTAACGTTGTATTTAACATCTTGTTAATGGGTGGGAAAGAAAGTAATAAATTCTGGTTGGCCCTGTTGCATTTTATCAGTCCAGAAGGTTTTCTCAGTCTCTTAGTATCACAAAAAAGGACCGTTAAAACAAAATTCAGAAGCCCGTGTTACATACGGTACACTATTAAGAGATGTGTTTGTCAAATGGATCCTTCTTGGGGAAAGTGGAAATCTGGTCCTATGCAAATAATACTAAGTTGCTGCCAACACGGATGCCTATGTTCCACCTCCACTGTCTGAGATTGTCATGCTTCTGAATGCCAGTTGCTGCAAACCTGAAGAAGGGAGAGTGCTGTTGCATTCAGGTCCTGCTTCTAGACTTCCCACAGACATCTGGTTGGACATTGTGAGAACAGGATGCTGGGCCAGATTGGCCACTGGTCTCTTTATGTTCTTATGGAAGTCACCCTCTGAATATGGGGACATTGTGGCTCCAATTCATCTCATGGGGCTCTTTCAGACAGAAGGTTTAGTATAGAATTGCCACAGTTTGTTTACTCACTTTTTACAGATGGTCCGCATGATAGCATTAGGAAATCAAATGACTCCTTTGTTTTTTCTTTTGCTCTTCCACCTTTTCTGAGAGTAGAGAAAGTCCAGCTTTTCTAAGAAAGATGGAAGAGGTGCAGAATCTCTTAGTTATTCAAACAGATTTATAAACCACTTATTCAAAGAGCTAAGTGGTGCACATAATATTGTAGATAAAACAGGCGAAATCCACAAAACCATTAAGAAACAAACATGCACAAAATTATCCCCAAAACATTGCAATCAGTAAAAATCAGAATATAAGTATTCTGATAGGGTAGGCTTGCTGAAAAAAGTTCCCAGCAGGCATCTGGAGCAAGATATTGAGGGCATCTGGCTAATGTAGGGAATTCTGAAGAACAGGTCTAGATGATCCTGTTGCTACTCTTCCATCTTCTATAAGAGGTGGGGCTTAAGCATGGGCAGTGACAGTTTGGTGGTTAAGCCCCATTTCACCTTGATAAGACCCCCTGAGGAAAGGGGCAAAGCAATACCAAATGAGGGCATCAGTGGCTCAGTCCTTAAGCAGCAGAGGTAAACTACAGATTAGGGTGGTTGGATGAAATTGGTTGTCCACTGACGGTTCCTCCCCTGGTTTCATTATGGAGTACAACTAAATTTGCCTGACTGACTCTAAAGATGCCAAGGAGGAGATGCAACCACCTTTTTCCAAACTGACCCAGAGCTGTATCTCTCCCCCTACCATTATTTACTCCCTTCCACAGCAGAGCAGGAAAGGTCCAAGATTGGCTCACTCGGTTGGCTGGAGCCTGGGCAACAGCCTTCGGGTAGCAGCATCACCGCCTGCCTACCAACAGGGAATGACAAGGTCAGGGCTTCATGGACACACCGGAAAAGTCAGTCCTGTGTTCCTTACAGTGCACACACACAGCCCCAGGCTCACCCAACCCCCACCTCCCAACAAATAGCAGTGACGTTGGTGTCAGGAGGCTATTGCTGCAGCTTCACTCCCATCAAGGTGATGAAAACCCAGTCATTTCCCAGATAGTCAACGGCTGAGGTTATTGGTGTTGCTGCCTTCCCTTCAATGCCATTGGGGATTTCACAGGAAGTAGAAGGAGCTGCCTTCTACTGAGTCAGCATTAACCCACCTCACTCAGTATTGTCAACACTGGCTGACAGCAGATCTCCAGAGTTTCATAGAATCATAGAATCATACCGAGTTGGAAGAGACCACAAGGGCCATCGAGTCCAACCCCCCACCAAGCAGGAAACACCATCAGAGCACTCCTGACATATGGTTGTCAAGCCTCTGCTTAAACACCTCCAAAGAAGGAGACTCCACCACACTCCTTAGCAGCAAATTCCACTGTCGAATAGCTCTTACTGTCAGGAAGTTCTTCCTAATGTTTAGGTGGAATCTTCTTTCTTGTGGTTTGGATCCATTGTTCCGTGTCCGCTTCTCTGGAGCAGCAGAAAACAACCTTTCTCCCCCCTCTATGTGACATCCTTTTATATATTTGAACATGGCTATCATATCACCCCTTAACCTCCTCTTTTCCAGGCTAAACATGCCCAGCTCCCTTAGCCGTTCCTCATAAGGCATCGTTTCCAGGCCTTTGGCCATTTTGGTTGCCCTCCTCTGGACACGTTCCAGTTTGTCAGTGTCCTTCTTGAACTGGTGCCCAGAACTAGACACAGTACTCCAGGTGAGGTCTGACCAGAGCAGAATACAGTGGCACTATTACTTACCTTGATCTAGATGCTATACTCCTATTGATGCAGCCCAGAATTGCATTGGCTTTTTTAGCTGCCGCTTCAGGTAGGGAGTCTTTACCAGCCCTACCTAGAGATTCTGGGAATCAAACCTGTCCCTCTTGTATGCAAAGCAGATACTCCCCCAATGAGTTACAGCCCCTTCCCTTTGGTCCTGTGGGAACTGAAGGAGGAGACACAATTCCCCTAAATGCATCTCCCTCAGTCCTTGCACTGTAGAGTTGCTTATTTCAACCCTTTGTAGAGCACCAGTGGTCCTCCGGACCTGTGGGGGTGCCAGGTTTTCTTTCCCCAAAATACAAAGCAGACCCAAGTCCTCTGTTCATCCTGCTGCTGCTGATGCAACACTGGTTCATTTCTGTGCCCCTGTGAGCTGTGTGTTGCATCTGCTGTCTCTAGAGTAGTGTGTATTTGTGTAAGAGGGAGGGAGGGAGGGAAAGAGAAGAGGGTGCACGGCCCAGATGAAGGCAGCAAAAGCCTATTTGTCATTCAGGGCTTTGTAAATATATAAAGGTAAAGAGACCCCTGACCATTAGGTCCAGTCATGGCCGACTCTGGGATTGCGGCGCTCATTTCACTTTATTGGCCGAGGGAACCAGCGTACAGCTTCCAGGTCATGTGGCCAGCATGACTAAGCCGCTTCTGGCAAACCAGAGCAGCGCACGGAAACACCGTTTACCTTCCCGCCAGAGCAGCACCTATTTATCTACTTGCACTTTGACGTGCTTTCGAACTGCTAGGTTGGCAGGAGCAGGGACCGAGCAACGGGAGCTCACCCTGTCACGGGGATTCGAACTGCCAACCTTCTGATCGGCAAGTCCTAGGCTCTGTGGTTTAACCCACAGCGCCACCCACGTCCCTCTTTGGTGGCAGACTGCTGATTGGGGGCACATGGCTGACTTGCGGCAAGTTGGATAAAAGAATTCCACCGGCTGCCCATTTACGACCGAGTGAGGTTCAAGGTTCTTACAAGGAAATGTTTTATCCATGGTGCCGCAAGTCAGCCATGTGCCCCCAATCAGCAGTCTGCCACCAGTGTTCTACACCAGCTGGGGCTTCTGAATCAGGCCCAAGGGCAGCCCCGCATGGAGCACATTGCAGTAATCTAGCCTCAAGGTTACCAACATGTGGACTACAGTGGCCAGGCTATCCTTGTCCAGCAACAGCCATAGCTGGCAAACCAAACCAAACTGGTAAGAAGGGTAAAGGACCCCTGGATGGTTAAGTCCAGTCAAAGGCGACTATGGGATGCGGCGCTCATCTCGCTTTCAGGCCGAGGGAGCCAGCGTTTGTCCACAGACAGCTTTCCGGGTCATGTGGCCAGCATGACTAAACCGCTTCTGGCACAATGGAGCACTGTGACGCAAGCCAGAGCGCACGGAAATGCCATTTACCTTCCCACTGCAGCGGTACTTATTTATATACTCGCACTGGGGTGCTTTCAAACTGCTAGGTTGGCAGGAGCAGCGACTGAGCAACGGGAGCTCACACTGTCGTGGGGATTCGAACCGCTGACCTTCTGATCGGCAAGTCCTAGGCTCTGTGGTTTAACCCACAGCGCCACCCACATCCCATAGATAGAAGATAGATAGAGATAAATGGATGGATGGGAGGATGGATGGATGGATGCAGAGCAGAGGAAACCCAATCTCCATTTATTTATTCACCACCATGGAAGCAAAGGTGCGATCACGGGCTTTGGGAAGGCAGCATGAGGGCTCTGGCAGCATCGTGCCTACCCAAAGCAAGACACTGGGCTTTGGGAAGGTG
Source organism: Podarcis melisellensis (assembly GCF_964234715.1). Taxonomy (NCBI): domain Eukaryota; kingdom Metazoa; phylum Chordata; class Lepidosauria; order Squamata; family Lacertidae; genus Podarcis; species Podarcis melisellensis. The sequence goes on from NC_138543.1 coordinate 50,418,510, forward strand.
GCCAGAGCCCTTGCGCCACCTTCGCAAAACTGGGCAAGCTAGGTTGGCAGGAGCTGGGACAGAGCAATGGGAGCTCACCCCGTCGCACGGATTCAAACCACCAACTTTCCAAGCCCAAGAGGCTCAGTGGTTTAGACCACAGCACCACCCATGTCCCACAGAGGGCCATTGTGACAAAGATGCGTCTGTGAGTACCTCAAAGCTATGCACTTGCTCCTTCAGAGGGGCAGGCCCATCCAGAACAGGTAACTTGTTCCCAGTCATGGGAACCACCAATCCCAAAATCCTCTGTCTTTCCAAGATTCGAGGACAGTTTGCTGGCCTTCATCTGTCTCACCACTGTAGGCAAACACTGATCTAGAGCTTTTACAGCTTCTCCTGATACATAATGTTATGGGCAGGTATTTCTGTGTGTTATCAGTGTACTGATGACACCTGGCCGGTTAGTAAGTGGCACCTCCTCCCATCCCCATCTTGACTAGTTGACATGGGAACTAAAAGAATTAACCCTTAAGTTCAACACCGGATTATCTCTGCTGTTGCACTTCCAGAAAATATGCCCCAGCTGGAATTGTCTATAGGTCTTTCTTGTGGCTAGTGAGAGAGGTCTTTCTCGTGGCTAGTGAGAGGCACAGGCTGAAGTGAGCCAGTACCTTATCTGCAGAAATCCCAGACTGAACTTCCTGACATACTCAGATTTGCAACCACCTTTGCCAAAATGAGTAGACTACTGGGAAGCTTCGCCTCTTATGGTAGTATATGCCTAGGAAACACTACTTTCTCTGGCACAACAGGACCAAATCTTAACACACCCTAGCTGTACTGGCATAGAATGCTACCATGTTACTAAACTACCATAATATTTTAAATTTTCTCAGTGGTATGCGGAAAAAAGGAAACAAAAATAATAAGTATCAGAAAAACAGGCGCAGCATAAAAACCAGTAAAAGGGTATTATCAAAACAAATCAAACCAAGGGGTAAGGGAAAGCCTGGGCAAAAACCTATGCCTTTACAAAACATCTGAAGGGGCTGGCTGAAGGTTTCTAGAAATCCCTGCAACATTTCTGCACTGCAAGCAATTTGGCTGGGAAACTCAGGCATTGAAAACATTCTCTTTGCTTTTTCGATGGATATTAAAACCCGTTTCCCCTCCTGCCAAAGTAAATGAGCATTTTCTTCTCCATTCCATAGGAAGCAAGCTTGGTTCCTAAGCCCTTTGGCAGACAGAAGGAAAACAGCATTTGACACAAAACTGGTCACATCAGAGGGATGTGTGTGTGTGTGTTTAAGGCTCACAAGGTGTTTTTTTTGCTGATGGGTTGTTTTTGTGTTTTGCCTTGTTAATCACTGAGAGCTGCCATCGCGGCAGAAATGCTAAGCACCTTTTCTGGATCATTAGAGGGAAATGATTTATCAGCTCTAGCTGGCCAAACTAAGAAACATTGCCATTCTCTAGGAAATCTCCATCATTCTGGGCTAAATTAAACCTGTCCACTCTTCACCTAGCACATGTTGTGCTTGAGTTGTACCATTTTGCACTTAGTTTGCAAGGTCTGTGGGGGTCAGGGACTCTGCGTTCTCTCTTATGGCCTACATCAGCACACAACACTTTCTTCAGTCTCTGCAAACTCCAATTTGGCTTTGCACCTGCCCAGCTATGATACCAGAGACATGCAATATATAGGGGTGCTTACCATTTATTTGCCTGGCACTTTGAGCGGGAAGAAGTCATAACAGGGGAAGGCATCCCTTCCAAATGGAATGTCGTCACACCGTCACTGCTCTGCCTGAACCTGACAACCCCTCACAGTGCCCTCAAATCACCTTGCTGCTCCTTGCAGTGCTCATTGTAAGGGTGGGGGTAGCTGAAGAAGGCACAAGTTGGTTGTGCTCAGTGCTTGAATTATGGGGAAGGAATGACGGACTGTGGTGGTCCCATGATTTGGACCCCTATCTCAATTCAAGGGATCCTGTGATGTTTATTTCTTTTACATTTATATCCCACCTTTTCTCCAAGTTGGCTTACGCAGTTCTTGTCCTCCCCCATTTCGCCTTCACAACAACTCTGTGAGGTAGGCTGAGAGGAAGCAACTGGCCCAAGATTTCCCACTGAGTATTATGGCTGAGCAAGAATTTGAACCCTCATCTCCCAGGTCTTAGTCCAATATTGTAACCTTCCACACTGTGGAAGTTGACAAGCCACTTAGATGCATATGGCTCCTATGACCTGCATTCCTTTCGGAGGGTTGTTGCCCTAACTTGTGCCCTGGTGGTCAAACGAAGGCCAGCTTAGCTTGGCATCTAAGTGGCTTGTCAGCTTCCACAGTGTGGAAGGGCCAGAGTGTCACGGTCCAGTTCACGAGCGATCAAAGTCCCGGCTGGGGATGTCAGGACCGGGGGCAAGATGGCGGGGTGGGAGCAGGAACGGGAGTCCAGGAGTCAGGAAGTCAAGGGTCCGAGTTTCAAGAAGCAAGGAGTCACAAAGTCAGGGGTCTGAGGATCAAGAAGCAAGGAGTCATGAAGTCAGGGGTCCAAGGATCAAGAAGCAAGGAGTCAAACACAGCAAGGCAGGGAACATGTTGCTGTGACAAAGAGCCGAAGGGAAATGCTGACCTTATATCCCTTCCCGGCTCTTGCCACCATAGAATCATAGAATCATAGAGTTGGAAGAGACCACAAGGGCCATCGAGTCCAACCCCCTGCCAAGCAGGAAACACCATCAGAGCACTCCTGACATATGGTTGTCAAGCCTCTGCTTAAAGACCTCCAAAGAGCACCACCAAAGACCTCACCAGGTGCTGTGAGTTACCAATCGGCTTTACCTGTGTGGCCACGCCTTGCCTCTTCAGAACAAACTTAGGAAGGCCCCAGTCCTGCAAAGTCCTACTGGTCACAGGGCCTGGCTCCTGCATGCACTCCTGACACAGAGCTCAGGTGGCAGAACATCTGCTTTGCATTCCTAGATTTGTAGAGTTGGAAGGAGCCCTGAGAGCTGCCCAGTCCAACCCCCTTTGATGCAGGAATCTCAACTAAAGCATCCATGACAGAGGGCCATTCAGAAGGTCCCAGGTTCAGTCTCCTGCTTCTCCAGGGAATGTCCCATGTCTGAAATGCTGGAGAACTTCTGGCACTCAGGACAGACAATACTGAGCTACGGGGGTGAATGGCTTAATTCAGCATAAGGCAGCGTTGCCTATTCTCCTACCTATGGAATACAGGAACATATGACTTGCCTAGATGGTCCAAGGCAGGGATGGATGTGGGGTGAAACAGACAAATTACTTAGAATATCCTACACCAGCTGCACTTTATCCCAACCATTTGATTTATCACCAGAATATACAGTGCAGGGTAATGCAGTCACTTTTAAATAAGCAATAACATTTTATTAGAACTTCTGAACTTGTCCCAACTACTAACAGGGGCAGGCAATTTCTCTCACACATTCTGCAGCAACAGTTGAGTCGGAAGTCAACGATCTCTCAGTCTCTCTCTCCTTCTGGCAGATGAACGGTGTGAATTTCATGGAGCCTCACTCCAACTGAAGACTCCCCACACCCACACAGAGCAGCACAGACCTTCAGAACCTAAGGAGAGCCTGCGCGATAAGGCCAGTCTTTTCACAGAGACCAACCAGATGGCTCTGGGAAGCCCAGAAGCAGGACTGGAGCGCAACAGCGCTCTTGCCACTTGTGCAGCTGGTATCCAGAGGATATAAAGTGGTACCTCAGGTTACATACGCTTCAGGTTACAGACTCTGCTAACCCAGAAATAGTACCTTGCGTTAAGAACTTTGCTTCAGGATGAGAACAGAAATTGTGCGGCAGTGGGAGGCCCCATTAGCTAAAGTGGTACCTCAGGTTATGAACAGTTTCAGGTTAAGAACGGACCTCCGGAATGAATTAAGTTCTTAACCCAAGGTACCACTGTATACTGTCCCCGACAACGGAGGTGGAGCACAGCTATCATGAATAGCAACCCGTGATTGAGCCACAAGTTGCGGACATTGTTAAGCACTTACTGACCCTCCAAGTGTCCCTATTTTCCAGGGACAGTCCCCGATTTACAGAAGTCGTCCTGGCCTCTGATTTGTCCAGCTTTTGCATGTCTAGCAGCCAATGTTAGTGTTAAAGGTAAAGGTAAAGGGACCCCTGACCATTAGGTCCAGTCGTGGACAACTCTGAGGTTGCGGCACTCATCTTGCTTTATTGGCCGAGGGAGCCAGCATACAGCTTCCGGGTCATGTGGCCAGCATGACTAAGCCGCTTCTGGCAAACCAGAGCAGCGCACGGAAACGCCGTTTACCTTCCCACCAGAGTGGTACCTATTTATCTACTTGCACTTTGACGTGCTTTCGAACTGCTAGGTTGGCAGGAGCAGGGGCTGAACAACAGGAGCTCACCCCGTTGCGGGGATTCAAACTGCCGACCTTCTGATTGGCAAGTCCTAGGCTCCGTGGTTTAACCCACAGCGCCACCCGTGTCCCTGCTTTGCAGAAGACAACCCTATTGTCATCTGAGAAATATTGGAGGGTATAGAGTTATGCGACCCCCACAAGCCAAGGAGATAAGTAACTATACAAACTTTAGAAGACATCTGGCCCTGTTTAATGGTTATCTTATTTATTATGTTTTTGTATATGTTGGAAGCCACCCAGAGTGGCAGAGGCAACCCAGTCAGATGGGCAGGCTATGAATAGTATTATTATTATTATTATTATTATTATTATTATTATTATTATTATTAAATAGGACATCCTTATATTTGTCAGAGAAATGTTGGAGGTATGCATTTATAAATCATCTATGAAACTGAGCAGTGGCCTAATCTCCATCAGGACTTTGGCAGAGGTGAAACGAAGGTCAACCCAGATTTTCTATTTAGGAAAGAAGGATGAGAATGATTGGTTGACTAATTAATTAATTAATTGGCATGCCGCTTGTATGCCAAAATGGCTTCTAAGCAGTTGATCAGTGCTTAATTAAATGCATATAACATGCCGTCATGTGTTCTTCCTACAGCCAGTTCTAACTACAAAAGCAACACACTTGTACTGCTTCTTTATTTTCTTCTTAAAAAAATATCTACGTACCGCTTTATCGCAAATATATATATATATATATTGCAGCGGTTTGCAACAATATAAAAACATAAAGCCATGTGGTAAAATAATACAAAAGTTAAATACAAGTTAAAAGCGAAAATAAATTAAAAACAAGCCTCAATGAGAGCCATTGTGGGTGATGTTCTCTTAATTGTCTGCATAGGCTTGGTGGAGCAGAAACGTTTTCACCAGGCATTTGCAAGTTGGCACTCAACACGCCTGATGAATCTCTAGTGGCAGGGTGTCCCGCAGGACTTTGAGGCTCAATTTCCGCTTGCCAGGAAGCAGTCTTGTAACAAAAGCTCAAACTTACTCATTTTAGGCATTCTTTGTAGGTTAACGACTAGCTTCTCAAGTCTACAGGCCAGGTCCTGCTTCCAGAAGCTTCTTTTAAAAACACCAGGGTCTGACTCTAAATGTGTGCAGCGTCAGTGCATTGCTTTGCGGGCTTTTTCTTTATCAAACTATAGGCATGGGTTGTGATGTTCACTGGGCATGTCAATGAGAGCTGTTATCCCAAAGCAGTACCTGAGGAGGGGGCAGTGCTGTTTCAGTCATGGTGAGAAGGTTTCCCAAGGAACACTGCCCTGTTCCCCACCCCCACACTTAATTAATTAATTACTACATCATGGCATGATGTAGGCAACACCATTAGCACCTTGTGACACTTGCTGGTCCTAAGAACATCCACCGTGAGAAGTGACGCCGTTGCGCCAAAGCTCTGGAATGTCCTCCCAGACGATGGATGTGATTGCTCCTCTCATATTTCTTTTGAGATGCTTGACTAAGAACAGGAGAAGAAGATTGGCATCCATCTGCCTCGGGAGATAATGGAGAAGTGTGCCTTTGAGGGTTAAGTCACACTGCTGAGAGGTTGCAGCACCAGCTGTGGCTGTAGAGACCGATACAGGAGAGACATGTTTTGTTGCAGCTGGGGCAGTTGAAGGAGTCTGGTTTCGCTTTTACAGATGCACCATGGCGTTTCTTCTCTCTGCCCTCCTCCCAGTGATCAATCCTTCTCTGGTCACTCCTGTGGATCCATAATATGACTGATTGTCTCCAGGCAGTGCGGTCATCTGCAAGGGATTCCCAAACAGTGGGGTTAATGTTGCCAGCCTTAATGTCATGTTTGCAGACGTCTTTATACTTCAGAGTTTGTCTGCCAACAGGCCTGGTGCCTGAAGACAACACCCTATAGAGCACATCCTTGGGGATCCTGCCATTTTGCATTCTGTGGACATGATCAAGCCAGCTTAGATGCCACTGAGACAGGAGTGGGAATGTGGGCTTGGGAGAGCACATCTTTGTATGAAACTCTGTCCTACCATGCGGAACTCCAAATTTTCCTGACGCAGCACATGTGGAAGCTGTTGTTCCTGGTGGTTCTAAGTTGTTCTCTACCCACTTCCACAAAGCAGCGTGCTCAGCACGCACACCTGAGAAGGTGGTGAAAAAAAGACCCCTGGACAGTTAGGTCCAGTCAAAGGAGACTATATGGTTGCAGCGCTCATATCGCTTTCAGGCCAAAGGAGCCGGCATTTGTCCACAGACAGCTTTCCGGGTCATGTGGCCAGCATGACTAAACCTCTTCTGGTGCAACGGGACACCATGAAGGAAACCAGAGCACAAAGAAATGCTATTTACCTTCCCGCCACAGTGGTACCTATTTATCTACTTGTATTGGTGTGCTTTCGAACTGCTAGGTTGGCAGGAGCTGGGACTGAGGAATGGGAGCTCACTCCGTCGCGGGGATTTGAATCGCCAACCTTCTGATCAGCAAGCCCAAGAGGCTCAGTGGTTTAGACCACAGTGCCACCTGTGTCCTGAGAAGAAGAGCCTTTATTAAAACATACCCAAGGGCTCTTGGTTTCCACAGTGGCCAAACAAATGCCTCTGGCTTCAGAGGAGGCTGCGGACAATAGCCCTCTTGCAGTGTTCTCCAGAAAATGGTACTGAGAGGCAAAGCGTATTTCTCAGCCTGGAGGTTCCACACAGATTGCAGATTGCTTTTATTCTTGTGCTTCCACCTGCTGAGAGTTGCTGAGCTGTTGATGGAAGTAATGCTTTGTTATGAATCTGACTGTTAAGTTTTAAGTGTGAGTTTTAATATGCTGAGATGAGGAAAGGCTTAATTGTTGTTATTGTTTTAAAAAAGCACTACTGTATGGTCCCCATTTTCATTCATGTAAGAATACAGCTTTTTTTGGTCCTGAAAGGGAACCTTATGCATTCCAAAGAAGCCTTCTTGAACCTTGAAGGGAATACATATATATATAAACTGCTGTTGTTGTCGCCCCCCGCGGCTTAAGGCGGCAGTCTAAATGCAGACATTAGAAATTAATGTGATCCTGCGTCAAAACGCCAACCTAGCCAATGCCTCCTACTGTCAGTGAGATAACGGCGACAACACACAGGCTAGATCACAAAATAAAACTTTGGTACAGATGTGTCCCTGAACGAGCTCAGATACTTATTGGAAAGCACTAAATAACTTGTAAGCCTGAGATTCAAAGACGACTAAAGAGGATTAAATAATCTGAAATAGGCCAGGACTACTTTGTTGCTGTTGTTTTAACTTGGTTGAAATGGAAAACCAATTTGGGGGAGCTGTATGGGAAGGGGGGGGGAAGCTCCATCCTTCATAAACAAGAATAAGATTTATTTATTTTTAGAGGGAAAGGAGGAATAACATTAGAACCAAAGACGTTTGTTTGTTCATCCCCCCCACTCAAAATAAAATTTAGGAAATTGGTGGTGGAAAAAGCAGGGACTTGCAATCTAGGGCATGCTAGCCAGAGAGAAAAGCTTAACAGACTGACTAATCCATTGAGGGTTTTTTTTTCCTTTCCTTTCCCCCCCCTGCAAACACAATCCTCCTTCTGCATTTCTCTCCCCCCACGCCAACCCCAAACAGCATCCCAGCCAGCAAGCTGTTCATTCTATACACCAAAGTTCTGAAAAGCAGGTCTGGAGCGCAAAACCTACAGCGCTGAACAGACTGGAAAAAACGGCCACTTTATGCTTTAGGAGAAGCAGAACACTGGAACCACATGCCATAATGAAAATGCTTCAGCTTTAAGGTGCTGCAAGACTCTCTTGTTTTGGTGTTCCATAAAGTGTTACTGTATATAGGGTGGGGGGGAGAGGGCTGGTCCATTAGGGTGAATGAGGTACTGCCCCCACCAGCCACAGTCTCTCCTCAGTTAGCCCCAGCCTGCCTGCCTATCAATGGCTACCGGACCTGCCTCCATAGTAACAGACCCTCCAAGTGTCCCTATTTTCCAGGGACAGTCCTGGACTTACAGAAGCCATCCGTTCTGGAAGTCCGTTCGACTTCCAAAATACTTGGAAACCAAATTGCGGCTTCTAATTGGCTGCAGGAAGCTCCAGCAGCCAATCAGAAGCCACAGAAGCCCCGTCGGACATTCGGCTTCCAAAAATAGTTCGCAAACTGGAACAGTCACTGCTGGGTTTGTGGCATTTGGGAGCAAAAACGTTCCGGAACGAAGCTGTTTGAAAACCAAAGTACAACTGTATTATGTTTCTATATATGATTGAAGCAGCTTTATTTTATAAATAATAAAGTTATAATCATCATTATTATTATTATGGAATAAAAGGTAAAGGGACCCCTGACCGTTAGGTCCAGTCGTGACCGACTCTGGGGTTGTGGCGCTCATCTCGCTTTATTGGCAGAGGGAGCCGGCGTTTGTCCGCAGACAGCTTCCGGATCATGTGGCCAGCATGACTAAGCCGCTTCTGGTAAACCAGAGCAGCACACGGAAACGCCGTTTACCTTCCCGCTGGAGCGGTACCTATTTATCCACTTGCACTTTGACGTGCTTTCAAACTGCTAGGTTGGCATATTATTATTATTATGGAATAGGATGTCCCTATTAAACGGCGTTTCCGTGCGCTGCTCTGGTTCACCAGAAGCGGCTTAGTCATGCTGGGGGACGCAGGTGGCGCTGTGGGTTAAAGCCTCAGCGCCTAGGACTTGCCGATCGAAAGGTTGGCGGTTCGAATCCCTGCGGCGGGGTGCGCTCCCGCTGCTCGGTCCCAGCGCCTGCCAACCTAGCAGTTCGAAAGCACCTCCGGGTGCAAGTAGATAAATAGGGACCGCTTACCAGCGGGAAGGTAAACGGCATTTCCGTGTGCGGCTCTGGCTCGCCAGAGCAGCGATGTCACGCTGGCCACGTGACCCGGAAGTGTCTCCGGACAGCGCTGGCCCCTGGCCTCTTAAGTGAGATGGGCGCACAACCCCAGAGTCTGTCAAGACTGGCCCGTACGGGCAGGGGTACCTTTACCTTTACCTTTACTATTAAACGGCGTTTCCGTGCGCTGCTCTGGTTCACCAGAAGCGGCTTAGTCATGCTGGCCACATGACCCGGAAGCTGTATGCCTGCTACCTCGGCCAATAAAGCGAGATGTGCACCGCAACCCCAGTGTCGTCCGCGACTGGACCTAATGGTCAGAGGTCCCTTTACCTTTACCTGTATTTTCATAGGAGAAATGTTGGAGGGGCAGTAATACGGTACTTCTGAATATCAGGAGGGAAGTATGCGCAGGTCCTGTTTTTGGGTTTTCCACAGGCATCTGGTTGGCCACTGTGAGAACAGGATGCTGAATGAGATGGGCCATTGGCCTCATCCAGCAGGTCATTTGTATGTTCTCACATTCTTATATTCTTCCTTATACAGTGGTACCTCATGTTACGTACTTAATTCATTCTGAAGGTCCGTTCTTAACCTGAAACTGTTCTTAACCTGAGGTACCACTTTAGCTAATGGGGCCTCCCGCTGCTGCTGCGCCGCCACTGCGCGATTTCTGTTCTCATCCTGAAGCAAAGTTCTTAACCCAAGGTACTATTTCTGGGTTAGTGGAGTCTGTAACCTGAAGTGTCTGTAACCCGAGGTACCACTGTATACATCTGCCTTGATGTGAGGCTTTCCATGGCTCAGGTGAGGTTGTAGAGACACCTGTTAGATGCTATAAAGAGCCTGTGCACCATCTTCATTGTGTCCACAAGACAACGGCAAAACATGATTACACGGACCCCCAAACACAGTCACCTGGTGCCCAATGCCTACAACCCCAACAGGCCACAAAGATGCCCATGTGACAGAAGATGCCAAGTAATTTGCTCATGGGGGTTAAGATGGCACCAGCCTTCTCTACTTTAAGCTGCCTTATCCTGTGGCATGCCCAGCCTAAATACTGTCAACTCTGACTGGCAACAGCATGGCAAGACCTCAAGCAGAGGGGAGGCAGCAGGGGGGCAGAGAACAAAGGTCAGCCCCTTAGCATCTAGCAGGAGGAGGAGGAGGGAGATAAAAATATTAACAGGATATGACAATGGAAAAAACTCTCTCTCTCTCTCTGCCGGCTGCTGGGCTGTTATCCTATCCTGGGAGCCAAGGATGGAAACCGAAAGGAGGCCATCTCTACCCCTCCACCGCCTGCTCCCTACCCCCCCCCAATGCTGCTGTGGCTGCTGCCGGAGGAAGCCTTGCCAGCGCTTGGCATCTGGGCTCTGCAGCTGTCAAGCCAGCCCCATGAGTAACCACAGCAGTTGGACGGAAACTAGCAGCAGATAAAGGCTGAACAGCAGTAAGAGGACGGACAGGATCACACACAACACCATAATCAACAGAAATGGGAAGGAGCCAAATAAGAATTTAAATGGCTCCATGTTCCAATGGGGCTTTGATGCGGGGGGGCGGGGGGTTGGCGGTGCAGGGAGGAGGAGAGGCTATTTTTAAACAGTTTTATGAAACAGCCAGACAAATAAATAAAACCAAACAAAGGCAGAGCCCTGCCTTGCTTTGCTCCTTAATTTTAAATAGAAAAGGTCCCCTCGGTTATTATTTCCTCCTGCACTCTCGTGGTTCTGCCTCTTAATAGATGTGGTTTAAGGCGGATGGTACGGCCACGGAAACATTCTTTTATTTTCCTTTTGATCAGTCTCTGGGAGGGATGTGGGGGGTGGGTTGGGGGGGGAGCTCAGCTTCGCTTGCATTTTTTCAATGTGAACATCCCCAATTTTCACTTCTCCAAAACAATGCGCAAAATGAAAAACAGCTACCCTCCAGAGCTTGCAGTTCTCCAAATTTCGCAGTGATTTCCAAGCTCAAAAATGTGCACTTATTAGTGGGGAAGTGTGTACGTAAAAATGCATGTTTCTCCCCCCTTGAAAATAACAGGAAAAAAGTGTTTTGGGAAATTGCTTGCAAAAATATTTCCTTTAGCAAAATTGCTTACACAACTGTGTGAATTAGGATAAATGCAGACCGAAACTGGTGAACTTTCAGGAAGTCTTTTTCTGAAGAAATCACAAATTGTAGTTGATGCAAAAGTGTTGCAAAATGGAACTTAAGGTTGGAAAACTGAGAAACTAGAAAAACCATAATTGACAGATCCACCCATCTCTAGCCCCCAGTCTACACCTACGGCATATCAGAAGGAGGCAGTAGAATCCTGACCATTTCTGTGCTCAGTCACTATGATGACTTATTACCTTCCAAGCTGGTTCCAACATGAAGCAATTTCCTAATATTATAACAGGCAACTGCACCTCTTTACCCTGGCTTTCAACACCTGAGTTGTACATTTTTAAGGAACCGCCTTATTTTTGTAACTGTATGTTGTTTTAAACTGTTTCTAACATAATGTTTCAATCGCTGTACCTCTGCCTAGAATCTTAGCGTAAAGAGCAGATAATTAATGACGATGCTTATCTGTGCAGTGGCAAATGTTTGCCTGTCAATTTAAAAACTGGCAACCTCACATCATTGTTATCTAACCAGAATGCAATTCTTTTTGCCCTCACTTGAGACTACGACTTGAGAAACTCAAGCGGTCTTGATTTATTTATTTTTTAATGCTTTGTGCATCCACACCTATTCTTGCCCCTTTCTAAAATTTATTTATTGGTGTCTGTTTTTCTTTTTGTAAATCTACAAAGAATAAAATGAAATCAGGATTAAGGGGTTTTCTCAGGACAGTGCGGGGTGTGTGTGTCCCGTTGGCGGAAATGTGGGGGGGCCCCACAAAAAATGGCGGATCCAGGAGGGTCAGTTGGGAGCGAGTGAGACATGCCACTATTTTCATCTGAGGAATATTGGAGGGTATGCATCTGGGTGGTCACTGTGAGAACAGGACATTTGTAATAGATGGACCACTGGCTGTTATGCGTGTGGACCTACTTCCCTTGTCTCATGCTACTAAGGCATGTGCCTAAATGCTCAAACAGGACTTGTGAAACAACCCTTAGTCCTCACCAAGTCGACCACACTTGCTAAAGTTGAGGTTAGCATGACAATATCAGCCGTTCACCCTCCCCTTGCACTCACATCCAGTCTGGAATTTTTTTATTAAGCTTATGAATTAGGGGAGGATATGTTCTTTAAAGCTGTCAATCAGGTTCAAAGGGCCGATTTGAAACAATTGCATCGCTGAACGCTCTGCTTATTTCCGTGAAAAGCAGCTTCCCAATCCTCCTTCTCCACCTGGGCAGAATTCAGCCACACCTGGCACGGCCTTCAGAGAACAGCCTGGCTCCTATTGGAAAATAAATTGCATCGAGGCAACACATGCTAGCGATAGCCATTGGATAACGATGCAGCGTTTATTGGCCAGGCTCTCGCTGCTGCCCTTTGAAGTTTCCCCCGCCTGATTATTTAAACATTGGGAAAGTTGGATGAGGCAACCCTTTCGAGAAAATTTGAATTTTAATCGTTTCAAGTAATTGCGGCAAAATAATGGACGTATAATGAGGAGATGTGTGCAGTCCGTGGCATGTGGGGGCTGCTGGGGAATGTGTTTGTGGCTGGTCTGGTTGTGCCTCCTGGAAGGGTGTTAAGGAAAGGACCACTTAGGTCACTGGATAGCCCTGCTCATTACTCCGCAGGAAATGGGAATCAGATGGGCCTGTGCGGCAAGTTCATGGCAGTTCAAAGCAGTTCGTTGCATCTAAGAGGAGGGGAGCGGGGAGGAATAACCCAGAATATGGTGAGGGCGAAGAGAAATGTACAACTCTCCTATTAAAGGGGGTGTGAGCAACTTGACACTTGTGCATGTGTGTGTGTGCGGCGGGGAGAGACGTAAAGTCCCGGGGCAAAAGACACCTCTTTGTTCTTCTCCGCAGCCCATGCAAGTTATTGAACTGCATTGCATGCATACTTCAGAGGACTTCCTCATTTTGCATATCTCCACCCACTTGCAGTTGAGATCTCTGCTCCATACCATTGAAATGGCAACATGGGGGGAGAAGCAGGACTTACCGTATTTTTCGCTCTATAACACACACCCGACCATAACGCGCACATAGTTTTTAGAGGAGGAAAATCCGTAGGCATGCCACCCGTAGGCATTCCCTCCATAACACGCACAGACATTTGCCCTTACTTTCTAGGAGGAAAAAAGTGAGTGTTATGGTGCAAAAAAATACGGTATTTCTCAAAGAGGGAGGGCAGAAATGGAGGTGGGGGGGAATGTTTCTATTGCAGTCACATGCAGCAATCTGGATGACGAGCTAAGGAGAAAAAGGTGGACAGGATATAACTATAATTTGTGTTTGCTCACATTTTTTTTAAAAAAGCTACAACGCCTGTGATCTTACCAGGAAAATAGTGTTCAGAGCCTGTTTTCTTTCTTTCCTGCCAGAGGTTACTGCTCCCATTCACAAGCAATTATCAGAAATCCTGGAAGGAAGAAAACCAAAAGAGGCTTGGACTAAGGGGTCAGCCTCTTTTCTTTGGCCTTTGTCCCACCCCTGGGCTGGCCGTCCATTGTCCTCCCTGACCAAGGGCGGGTCAAAGGCGGCCCAAGCAAGTGGGAGACACCTGCCCAGGTGAGCCCTCGCTCGGTGCCACAAACCCTGCCCACCTGTGGGGAAGGGAGGGCGAAAATTGCCAGAGATTGCTGCTTTTCTCCTCCCATCTTGCAGAGAGGCGGCGGAGGAGGAGTGATGGTTTGAGCCCAAGAGAAACTCAAATGGATCTAGATCTGAACCAGAATCAAAACAGACTGGAAGTATTTGAGCAGAAGGATTTTCATCATACACTGCCTTTTAGAAATACTCACTGCATCACTATTGTATTGTATTAATGGATCAGGCAACTGATGATGAGAAAGACCTCTGTCCAAGAACCCAAAGAGCTGCCACACAGGGCTGGCCAAATACATATTTCTGCCTGAGGCAAAGGACAAGATGGCAGCCGCTCTCATTGCATGTTCTGAGGTAGACTGCTGCATTTTGATACTGGAGATGGGATAGCATCCTTCCTCACACCTGAGGGCTGTGGGAAACACAAGAGCAGTCAAGTACAACATTCCTAGAGTGAACATGTTTACACATGGGGAGGAATGTTTGTCCAGCCAGCAGGCAAACTTCCTGTTTCCTTCTGGGCTGGGACAGACTTCCTCTGCATGTGACTAGAGGTGGGCTTTGCCTCACCTGTGCAGGTAATGACAAAAGCACAGGGCAGGGCAGCCATCTCTCTCTCTCTGACTACATGCATCGAAGAAGCAACATCTGCTTAGCCAAAGATGCCCTCTTGGCTCCAGCCAAGTGAGGACAAAGGGACTGTCTTCTTATGGAATAGTTTCCAAGTGTATGTTACTTTTCTAAGCTAAGTCTGCCTTCTGGGGTCCTATCGTGAACAGAATGATGTGTGAGTAAACCTTTTTATAGAAGACTGTGTCGTGTCTTATCTTTTATGAGGGAATAAGGGGAAAATACCAGAACAGATATTATAGAGGCTTTAGTGAGCCTGAGCAAACGCATCCGCTGCAAGTTTAAAAGGGGGGAATGTTACTCTGCTAAATTGTGGAACTTGTTAACACAAGTTGGAAAAGGATATAATCAGACAATATAGCCTCTCCTGCATCCCTGAACATTCCCACAAGGTCCTCCTGCTGGTTTACAGGGTTCAGGAAAGGCTGTGGTTCACCAAGGTCTGTCCTCCAACCAACATCTCACTGCTATTCCTTGCCTACCAACCCCCCCAACATTTGTTGCCTGAAGCGGCTACCTCACTCTGCCTAACGGTAGAGCTGATTTTGTTGTTGTCAGTCAGAGTAAAGTAGGCAGAACTGGGCTAGATGAATAAGTTACCTGACCTTGTTTGACAACTTCCTGTGCACCTTGGTTTGCGTGACAGGAAGCCCACTAAAACGAGCACTTGGAGTTTGGTAGCGTAAAAAAAACAAGGAAGCACACACAATTTCTAGACATAATGTTGCAAATAAATGCACACAAATGCCCAAGCAAGGGATGGTGGATATAGAGGAGGAGGGGAGAGGGACTCAGAGAGGAAAATCCTTCAATGAAATGTGGATGAAAGCCAGCAGAGGACAAAAATACCCCGGTGGATTAAAGTCTCTCTAGCCACACTTAGATGGAAAGATTATGTGAAATTCCTGAATAATGTGGAATAAAAGGGACCCAAAGATCATTAATGATAATCAGAGATTAACATACACCAAATGCAAGTCGGCTGAAGCGGTGTTATCTGCTATCAATTGAACTTATTTTAGCAGCAAAATAAGACAGATTTGCAGCATAATAATGACGATAATACAGATAAATAAGATAACTCTTAAATCTTTAAAGCAATATTGTAAAGTATTTGTAAGACCTTAGTAACATATCTGCAAAGGAATGTCTCTGTGCTGTTATGGATTGAATGTCCCAGATGTAAGAGGAATATAAGGAGGGGGGAGAGATTCGGCATCAGTCATCGTGGTCTTAAAGCATCTTTGTTTCCCTTCATTTTACCTCTTAAGGAGACGTTGGGCACTTCCTAGGAAAAGAGAAGGGTCAATTGCACCCCTTTCTGTGGCTGTCTTGCTGCTTTCTCCTCTGAAAATGGCCAGATCATGGCATACCAACAGATGGACTGGGGGCCAAAGTGTACACATCTGCACAAACAAAAAAATAGAGGGAGCTAAACTCTTCAGAAAACAACCTTGGTATGAAATCGCAAAGGATTTGTTGCTTGCGGACTCACAATATAGGTTGCCTCAAACTACGGATTTAACCATGAGCGTAGCCAGGATTTTTGTTGGGGGGGCGTGTTTCAGAACCAACGTGATTGGTCAGTTAGTTAAGTATTTCTATTGTCTTACTTGATCGGGGGGGGGACGGACAACTGCCCCCTGCTGCCCCTTGGCTATGCCCATGGATTTAACAGGCATGTGCAAATGGAGAGGCAGTGTGATTTAGTGGTTGGACTGAGACCTGAGAGATTGGAGCTCTAGTCTACACTGAGCTATGAAGCTCACATGGGTGACCTTGGCTGGTCACTGTCTCTCAGCCTAGCCTACCTCACAGGGTTGTTGAGAGGGGAAAATATGGAGAGAGAGAGAATCATGTATGACACCTTGAGTGGAATGGTGGAATATGGTGCTACTCTCACCATACTCTACCCCAGTCCGTTGTTGTAAAGGCAAATTTGAGTCAACAAATGGTGTGCAGAATGAGCAATCGGGATCCAAGGCATGCATGCTAACCTTACATGATAGGGATCAATCCCTGATGTGTGAAAGTTGTGCCTAGAAGTAATGAAAAGGGCTACAAACGGAATAAAAAGAAGAAAAGCTGCACAAATGGGGGTGGTGTGCTGATTATGCCCCTTTGCTAGGATAGCATTTGGGGTAGGGTTGGACATACAGGCAACTGCTAGATAGCCACTCCCAAATTGGTCAATGGTCTGCCACTGGAGCACAGTCTACCTTCTACTCGGCCCTGAGAATGAAAGTGATGCTAGAGATCCCTAGACAACCTTTTTCAGTCGTGGGCCAGTCCACCATCCCTCAGACCATGGGCCAGACTATATTTTGGAACAAATTCCTATGCCCCACAAATAACCCAGAGAAGCATTTTGAATTAAAGCATACATTCTACTCATGTAAAAACACGCCGATTCCCAGACCGTCTGAGGGCCGGATTGAGATGGCGATTGGGCTGCATCCTGCCCCCAGGCCTTAGGTTGCCTCCCCCTGCCCTAGACGTTCCTGTAGCTACTGGAAGAGCCCTGGGCTGTCTCAGCATGGTCCCACTGCTCACTCATGCAAAATCCCATCTCCTGGACAGCTGTATCCAGGAGTTCTGGCTACAGTTACAGCCCCACAATCCCATGACAAAGGAAGATTTAGATCCCGATGAGCTGGAAAATATCTAGTCACACACACACACCCCAACATCCTAGCAAAACAGATGTGGAAGAGATCCGTTGATTACTAGAAAACAGCCTTCCAAGGAAATTAGAAACCGGAGCGGGTTAAATTTTTTCCTCCCTTGGCATCTGTGTACAGGCTGGAAGAAGCTGCATATGTTTTAAGAAATAAATGTGTTAAGCCTTGAAATCCAGCCACCCAAAGATTGCAGTTAAACTTTGAGCAGTTCAATGAGCCCCCTTGGAAGGAGGGAAAAGGAGAAGAAGCTGGTGTTGATTTCAGCCTAGTATTCAGAAATTGCACAGGTGCGAATTCTTAGCGCAGTCTCAGGAAATGAAAGGAGAGGGACAACGACGGCGAATCTTGATGACTGGCCATTTACTTGGACAATTTGCACGACGGAATTTGCACGGACTCAATAGGATCCATATGGAAGCGGCGGCAAAAAACAGTCTGTGGCTTTGATAAGGAGTCTTACGGAGAGGAAAGGAAATACCAGATGGCTTAATCTTCAGATGCATTGAGTAGCAGAAATTCTTAGTGTAACGGAGTTCTTGGTAATCAGTGGCTCAGAGTATCAGCCCACTAAAAAGGGCACCCTTCTTTCCCCTGGATACTTTTAAAAAAGGAGGAGAATGGGGAGGTTTCAACAAGGCTAAAGAGATATGCCTGTCTCTGGCCTCCATGGCAGGACCCAACAGAGGTAGGAAGGAAGGGCGATAGAGTGACCAGGTGCAAAGGGAAGATGGCACAGGGAGGGATAGGAGAGAGACTCAATTTCAGTTCACATTTAAAGGCTAACCTACCCAAGTCACAGAATGTGAACGAAAACACAGGCACAGTTCAAAACGTGCACTTCTCTAAATTTTGCAATGCAAAATTCTCCAGCCGAGTAAGTGGTGTGCAAAAATGTATATACTAGGGCAAAGTGTGCATAAAAATTCATATCGTAGTGAAAAATGACGTAGAAAATATTTGGGGAAATCACTTTGCAAATGTGTGCATTGCAAAAATACATTCAGAGACATTTACAACAAAATGTGGATGGATTTTTACTGGGGTCTGCTTCAAGTGGGCTGTCAGAAAGGTGGCATATACATGCAATAAAGGGAAAGATAACTAGATTAGATAGATGATGATGACAGACAGACAGACAGACAGACAGATGATAGATAGATGATAGATAGATAGATAGATAGATGATAGATAGATAGATAGATAGATAGATAGATAGATAGATAGATAGATGATAGATAGATAGATAGAGACACTTCCTGCTCTGAACAATATGCAAACCAAAATTATTATTATTATTTATTCATTACAATTGAATAAAAAGGTAAAGGTAAAGGTACCCCTGCCCGACAGGGCCAGTCTTGACCGACTCTAGGGTTGCGCGATCATCTCGCTCAAGAGGCTGGGAGCCGGTGCTGTCCGAAGACACTTCCGGGTCACGTGGCCAGCGTGACAAAGCTGCATCTGGCAAGCCGGCACCAGTGCCGCACACGGAAACGCCGTTTACCTTCCCGCTATAAAGCGGTCCCTATTTATCTACTTGCACTTAAGAGTGCTTTCGAACTGCTAGGTTGGCAGGAGCTGGGACCGAACGATGGGAGCTCACCCCGCCGCGGGGATTCAAACCATCGACCTTACGATCAGCAAGTCCTAGGCACTGAGGTTTTACCCACAGCGCCACCCGCGTCCCACATTTGAATACTACGCTTCATCTGAAGATTACAGGGTGGTACACAAACATACAAAATGAGAACACAAAACACGTAACAATAACAAACCAATACACGACCCCTGCATGAACACTGAATCTATCTTTCAAAATCTGCATTCCTCCAAATTTGATATGCAGTTCTTTTATTAAAAAAAAGGGGGGGCACAAACATTCATAACTTAGAGGGCAGTGTGCATAAAGTCCATATATTTATAAAAATAACATACAAGCATGCATTGTATTAGGGAACATCATTTGTAAAAATGTGTATATTAGAAGCAGAGTTGCATACAAAAAATATGTGCATATATTTGGAGAAAAGTGCAGTAAAATGCTGGTGCATTTTTGTGGGGACTATTTCTTTAAAACAACGACAACAACCCAACAATAACTAATCGATGCAGAAATGTGGTGAGCTAAGATGGAAAACGGAGAAACCAAAACTGACAATAAATCCTGTCTTTCTGTGCGCTAAGTTACTCTTGAACAGCTTCAAGTGCAAACAGAATTGTAGAATCATAGAATTGCAGAGTTGGAAGGGACCCTGAAAGCCATCTATTCCAACCCCCTGCAATGCAGGAATCTCAGCTAAAGCATCCATGACAGATGGCCATCCAACATCTGCTTAAAAACCTCCAGGGAAGGGGAGTCCACAATCTCCCAAGAGAGACTATTCCACTGCCAAACAGAAATGGACTACAGTTAAATTCACTACTGTTGATGTCAACCTTACAGAGAGTTGGGTGGGTGGGGGGCTTCAGTGGTGAAACCATTTAAATTATTGCCTGGGTTCAATATTCCCTGAATGCCTCGTAAGCCACATACTAAATAATTTTCTCGGTAGGTAGCTGGAAGAATAGCCTTGTTGAGTTAGATCTTTTCTCTAAGCCCAGATCTGCTGGGCAATCATGTAGGCACATCAAGGAGCTATGATGGGAAGCTGGAAGATCTGCCTGCAACTTCCTGGTTGCGCAAAGTCCCCTCTCGCTCATGGAATTGACCCCAGAAATAAATCTGAACCTAGATGTGAGCAGGTTTTGGGTTTTTTTATCCTCCTCCCCACATCCACAAATATAAATTTCCCCAAAGCCTATGGGAAATAACACTGGACAACTTTGGCAGCCATTATGTGGTTTGACGGAAAGCAGAGATGCCCCGAGCTGTGAAGGCTGGAACCGGGACAGATCCTCCCAACAAGTTCAGCTCTGCTCTTCCAACGGAGGTTTGCTTCTAATTGGATGTGACACGTCAGCCTCCAACGGCCGGCGGATGTACAGTTCACACAACAGAGGGCCCCCCTACCTTGCTCTCATATATAGCACACACAAAACCACCAAATTATCCTAAGCGTTTTTTTGAACTCCAAAGGGCTGTGTGGATGGGATTTGTTTGGGGTACTTTGTCTTGGGCCAGACACACCGTTGCAAATAACTTGTTGGATGGTTTCAGCTTGCTCTGCTTCCAGGGGAAATAATTCAAGAAACTGGCCTGAAGTAAGCAAAGGAGAGCATCATGCACAACACATATGGATGTGCATGCAGGTGTGGCTGTGGATCTGCACTGTGAGATGCTTAATTGGCTTCCATTTGATTTGTTGGAGGAGGCATGTGATGGACCTTGATAGGGATGTGTCTCTCTCCTATCCAGGGCCATGAACTACACACAACATAATGAATGAAAGCAAAGGGAAACATAGCTCAGTATCAGAACAGCTGCCTTGCATGTAGAAGGTCTCCTGCCATCTCATGCATCCATTTCCTTCCTTCCTCTCTTGTTTTCCTGTATGTATTCTAGACTGTACGCCTTTCCGGACAGGAACAAGACAAACACACATTAATTGCAGCTCAGGTGGTTGTGGAGAAATAACCTTTTGAAATGTGTTTCATTTTATGCACTTATTATACATACATATGCAATGTATATGAGATCACCTTACATATGTAATGAAGACTTAATTTAAAAACACAGAGTATCCATTTGTTGGTTGTTACTTAGGTCTGGGGAAAGCAAAGTTCTTTTTATACTGAGCTAGAGGGCTGTAAAATTACGCTTCTGATTGGCTTGTTGGATAGAAATTTTTGGCTACTCATTGAACAATGGTGCAGTCACTCAAATCTGATTGGTTGGAAGGCTGGCTGACACACGGGTTCTACTCCTGTTCATTGAGAGATCGTGACTGACTTGGAAGGAGGAGAAGGACTGGCAAGAGAGTGGATATGGAAAGCCCGGTGATACAGTTTGCAGTAAAGGAGCTGAATCACTGGCTCAAGATGAAGATTGCTGGAGAGGTCATCTAAAGATGGTGAAGAAGAGTTCAGTAAGGTGTTTCTGGAGCTGACCAGAGAGAGAACTGCCTGAACCCTTGGCTCATAGGACAATCAAGAGAAGTTCTCAGTACCTGGTAGAGGTGATAATTGACTTGACTGGCAAAGGACAAAGGGTAATTGGCATGTAAGTTAAATATGGTTAGGGACAGAACTTTTCAAATAATCCTTATGTATTTGGATGCAACTGGCAATTAAAAGCAAGCACAAGCCTCAAAGAAACACCAGCCACTTTAAGTGTTTACCTTATTTTACCTTTATTGTTAATAATCAATACTTAACATTTTGTTGATTTTATTTTCTGACAAAATGTGCCAGGCTGGTTCTGTGCCACATCTAAAGTTCCACGGCTTCTGGGTTATGATTAAATGTGTTGGTAAGCAGTATAATGCAGATATTTGGTGGCTGTGGTTAGAAAGGTAATCAACAGCGATGATAAAAACCAGTGACACATGGGCTGAAAGTTTGAATGCTTCGTTTAAAAACCTAAACTTTCCCTGCATGTAGAAAAACAGTGGACAAGATTAAGCTGAATGTTTCCCACTGACTTGCTCCTTTCTGACTACCCCACCTTTCAGCCAAGGAGCTCATTTTATCCTCACAACATCCCTGAGAAGGAGCCACTGGCCCAAGGTCACACAGCATGGTGACTGGAGCACTGGACTTCCAGGTTCTAGTCCAACACTCTAACCCTTACACTACACCACCTTTTGCACTATACTGGCTTTGCAAGGAATGTCTATTTTTTTCCCTTTGTGTGTGAATGCAGAATGCATGCAAATAGCATCGCGGGGGAAAGAGAGCTGTACTAAACGTTAGTATTTAGGAGACATTTTCCCACCCCTCCTTGAGCTCCAGGTGGCTCACAAACAATTAGACCATTTAAAAACAACAAGATATTCCTTGTTGCCCTGGAAAGAAATCCGCTAAAGACATGGCCGAACCGTACAGTCTTCATTTAGCCCAGAGCTTATAGTTTGTTCTGCTTAATTACAGGATATTTAGTTCCCTCATATAATTTATTAGCAAGGCAGGCAATGATAAATTCAAGCTAGCTTTTTCATATATATCTATTTGGGTTTCGGCACTAACTGTCTCCAGATTGTCAGGCATTATCTATGGAAGTGGAGAGCAGCAATTTATAGCTATTTATTTGTAAGTTGTAACCATTGTAAATAAACGAGTGAGTGAAGGCAGAATCGCAGGGGAGAAAATAGCTTGAGGAAAGCCAAGGGAATTTGGGATGGATTATATTGAAGATGGGAAGCAGGTGGGCTTTGATTTAGATAAGCAAGGATGGAGGATGCAAACACAGTGAATTTCCATCTTGTCTCACTGTTCCCAAGCCTTAAAGGGGCCTCCTTAGGGAAACACTGACAATTGCCTTCCCAAATTCTTCCACCCACCATCTTGGGTGTTGTTTGTCTTTTACACACATCATGATTGGCCACTGCCTGTTCAATAGGTTGCCATGCATGGAAAAAACTCCACTCCTGCGGTTTCAGAGTTACTGCATGCCTGGGCACTGGGTGGCTGCTTATGCATGCCTAAAGAGTGACCTGTTAAGTAAAATTGTTTAATTGACACTGAAATGGACAATGCCTGTGTGTATTGCTGGAAGGGTTTAACTGGGAAATTCCACTGAAGCTAAAGAAGAGCAAGAACTGCTCTCTAAGCACCTAGATGGGTTGGTAATTAACTGTTATTGTTCTCTGCTAGCTAGCACGTGAGTGTTTAACCTTAGATCACATGAGAGGTATTGAATGGCAAATCGCCATCTTGGGCAATTGGTCTTTGGTCTTTTGTTCTCAGGCTCCGTGGGAAAAGGATGTGATAAAGATGCCTCTCCAGGAAGCACACAGCCTTGGGGCTGAACTGCAGGCTAATGGGTGTGGGTGTGTGTCAGCTCTGTTTATAAGCTATTTCAAAGAGAAGACTGTCCCCTGAAAAGTAGGGCAGTAATGGTTGAAGGCAGTAATAGTTGCTTGCAAATACTAGTTGCTGGAAGCTGCAGAAGCGGAGAGAGCTTCTGTGCTTGTAGGATTCCTTCAGGCATTGGTTTGGCCCTTGAGAATCACAGAATAATAGAATTGGAAGGGACCCTAAGGATTATCTGGTCCAACCCCCTGCAAGGCAGGTATATGTAGCTGCCCCATATGGGGATCAAACCTGCAACCTTGGTGTTATTAGCACCACACTCTAATTAACTGAGCTATCCGGTTAGTTATAACATTCTTAACATCTGTGAGTTCTTTGTTAGCCAACTGAACTTTGCATATTGTCTTGCCTGGTAAGTCAAATGCTAGATCAAAGCAGCACATGCATATTTCTTCATCCATCCATCCTTCACCTAACAGAACAGGATGCTGGACTAGATGGATATTTGTCCAGCTGCAGCAGCATTTCTTATGTTCTGTAAGCAAAACCTTGTGGAAGAAGCATATAGTTAAACTATGGAACTTCTGTCCACAGGAGACATTGATGACCACTGAAATATACTCGGGGGCCTGTAGTGATTTCATGCTTTTTATTGCAGCTTGTAAAACAGTGAGTGAATTGCCCCCCAAACCTCAGGCTTTTATATACAGTGGATGCTCAGGTTGCGAACATGATCCGTGAGTGATGCATGTTCACAACCCGCAGCATTCACAACCCGCGTCTGTGCATGCATGGGTTGCAATTTGGCGCTTCTGCGCATGCTCATAGCACAATTTAGTGCTTCTGTGCATGCGCGACTGCCGACCCGGAAGTAACCCGTTCCGGTACTTCTGGGTTTCGGCAGTCTGCAACCCGAAAAAACACAACCTCAAGCGGATGCAATATGAGGTATGACTGTACATTATTTACACAACGAGTCCCATCTGATTGGCTGATTCTGCTTCCCTCCTGGAGCCTGATTGGTCTTTTCCTGCAGGCCAATCAGTTGTTGCATTCTACACCAGCCTAATAGGCTAATTAACTTCCTCCTGGAGCCTGATTGATCTTTTCCTGCAGGCCAATCAGTTGCTGTGGCACTCAGGTCCTCCTCTTGGGCTTCTCATGGGCATCTTGTTGGCCACTATGAGAACAGAATGCTGGACTAGATCCAACAGGCTCTTCTTATGTTTCTAAGGCACACAGCCACCCCAGCTGGGCAGGTTTTTCATCATGCAATGGTTTAAGGACTTCTAGTTGATGAAACTATGGAAAGAAGGAGTATCCCAGGCCAACAGCACGGGGAAAGAGTTTCCAAGTTTCAAATCCTTAGGCTAGGATCTGGTCTAGACAAACAGCTCATTGTGTGGTAAGCTGGAATCTGCCACTTCAGACCACAGGTTGGGGGAACTGCATTTCTTGAATGTTTCTCCCACATAAAAAGAAAATAAATTTGCTGCGTAGAAAACCAGGACGTCGGGGAGAAAGCTTCTCTAGAATCATCCTCCCTGGTATCTAGCTTTCGCTTCACAGTGCAGGTTTTATAAAGGGGAGCACCAATTACATAATCCCCATGGCTGCTTCCAGACAGGTGTTTATGGTGGGATTGGTGCCCCTCATGCTTGGAAACAGACTGTAGCATCCACACAACATCATTGTCATCAAAATGCCAGCCCATATTCCCTCCTACCACCAAGAAAAAAAATCTGGAAAGCAAAGAAACCATCGCCCCACAGTTGCAGTATTAAGCCCCAGTCTGAAAGCATCCATAGCTCAAGAATAGGCTCACCACATTATGATCTATGACCTTAGCCATGAGCCTTGCTTGCAGCAAGCTAAAAGCTACTGGTCACCAGATCAGCCCAAGCACTGGTTTAAGAAATGAGCCATGCATGGAAGCACTGTGTGCAACAGCCTTATCAAACAATGTCTGCTCGGTTTCCCGTGTGTGTGTGTGTTCTTGTCTTGTCATTTAATTTTTACGGCGCCCTTGATCTCTGCTTGTGGGTACCACCATGGCTTACCCCTGTGCAGTAAAGTTGGCTGTCTCACAAGATCACTCCATCCTCAGCCACATGAAAGGCAAGGCAGAGGCTTCCAGGCTCTTGGAGCCAGCTGGAACGCCCGGATGGGGCTGCTGAGTTCAGCATCACGTAGACATACTTTTGTGCAATCCGTTTACACAAAGGGCTTCTTCTTTGGCACGGCAGATGAAGTCAGCACTTTCGGGGGGGCAGGCAGCGATCTGCTTACTTCTGAAAACAAGATGCGCTCTGTCTGTTTACTGTCCAGGGTGTTCTAAGTATCAGCAGGAGGCTTCTTTTCAGCGACCAAGTGCGAACTTTGCATAGCAGCCCCCTTTTTCGGTTGAAAGTAAGTCCCACACTGAACTAAATTAAACTTAGGCTCCATCTGCACTATATGGTGAACACATTCATTGAGCAATCATGGCTTCTCCCGGTGAATCCTGGGAACTGCAGTTTGCTAAGGGTACTGAGAGACCCCTATTCCTTTCACAGAGCTAAACTTTCCAGAATGGTTTAACAATCACTCCCTCTTCTCAGGAGGACCCTGAGTCTCCTAGCACCTCTCAGCCGCCTTAACAAACCACTGTTCCCATGATTCTTTGGGGGAAGTGTTATGTACTGAAGTTCTCACCCTGGGCCAGCAGGGGGATACTGTAGATAGTTTTCACTCAGGTCCACATATGCAAACGTTCAGTGATTGGATAGTTTTAGAAAATTGTTACAGTTACGTTGTACTGGAGCTCTATATAAGCAGGCTGGCTGAACCCTTCAGTTCAGTTCTGACCTGGCCTGTGAATAAACAAGAGCTGCCTGAAGAATCGTTGTGTTGTCTGATATGTTCACCCACAACTTAACAGGAAGCCCTGACTGTTCAGAGTGGCATGACCTTGCTTTATGTACATTGTACAGATGTTCTTACAGAGCAGATATGCCTGTTCCGCACCAAATGGTCAAAGAATAATAGAATTGTAGGGTTGGAAGGGACCAATTCAGGAATCTTTTGCCCAACGTGAGGCTTGAACCCACGGCCCTGAGATTAAGAGTCTCATGCTCTACCGACTGAGCTATCTTGAATGTGCTGGAGAAAGCGAGCCTCTTGCCAGAAACTTCCAGTCTGCTTTTGCTACTCTGTGTGAAACAGAAGTAGGGGTGCCAGCCGACCCTTCTCCTCATGCGGCAAAATATGTTGGGCTGCCCTCAATTGCTAGACCAAATTATCTCCTTCTTGATACACAGAAAAAGCATCACACAATTATCTAAAGACTCTCTGTTGGAAAGGCTAAGTTGTTGGTTTCTTTCTTTCAACGTAATTCCCCGCCGCAAAAAATACCTTTACATACAGTTGCACACACCCTTAGTCCTGTGTGTGTGGGCAGAGAAACCTAGAATTAGTTCTCTATTATTAATTTGTTTAGATCAGTTTTTTAAATTGCATTATGAAGAGACTTAAAAATATTTTATTACAAATAAAGAAGAACCTAGAATGAGTAAATGCCTTACTATTCGTTTGGCCTGGGGAGAAAACCTGCCCTGGTTCATACATAAACTACACAGCAAGCTCTTTTCTTCTACAGCGGTAAAGAACTATGCTTTTAGATGAAGGCAGGCTTATTTTATACCACTTAATTAAAAACAACAATATGAGTAATGCTCACATACAGATGTGCCACAGTTCAAACCGCTGGTGAAAAACGTTTTTTTAAAAACCAACTCTGTGAAAACCCCCCACAAAAGTTCCACTAGATGGAGGATCACTTTGAAATATCTCTTTTATATTCTCCCTCTTTAAAGCAGAGGTAAGGAATCTCTGCCTCGCCAAATGTTGCTGGACTACAACTCCCATCATGCCATGCAAGCTGGGGCTGATGGAAGTGGGGACTCCAGCTACATCTCGAGAGACTCCCCACCACTGCTTCAAATAAATATTTAACTTTATAACCATATTTTGAAAGGCTAATGGATGCAGGGTGTTTGTTTAAATGAAACTCTGGTCCTCTCGACCAAACAAATCACAGAATATGGCTTAAGGATGGTGATTCTGTTCATTTTGGCTTCTCTTTGTTTTCCATTTTTCAAAGTTCACACATTTCTAAATCAGCTTGCTATTATTATGTTTTTAAGTCCTTGTGAAAGTTCACCAGCATTTCAGCACACATTTACCCTAACATTCACAATTTCGCACGCACTTTTGCCTAAAAGACACACTTTTGCAAAGCAGTTTAACTTCATATAAGTGCAGTTTTCTGTGTAGTTTTTGCCAATACTGTGGTACCTCTGGTTAAGTACTTACCGTAATTCGTTCCGGAGGCCCGTACTTAACCTGAAACTGTTCTTAACCTGAAGCACTACTTTAGCTAATGGGGTCTCCTGCTGCTGCCGTGCCGCCGGAGCCCGATTTCTGTTCTCATCCTGAAGCAAAGTTCTTAACCTGAAGCACTATTTCTGGGTTAGTGGAGTCTGTAACCTGAAGAGTATGTAGCCCGAGGCACCAATGTATATGCATTCTGATGCACACCTAGTTTGCCCTGAAATGTCCTCCCTCAAACAGACTAAATAAAAAAACCCCAAAATGAAACAAAGAAAAAAATATGCTCTAATTCAAACATTAGCTTTTAAAACATGCAGTGTTCAAAATACATGCATCAAACTGAGCTAAGTGCAAATGAGGGAGGGCTCAGTTAGTTCCTTTCCCTTTGCTTGGTTGGAGATTACCATCCTGACTCATGGACTTGGAGAAAGAGGAAAAACAGGACCAAGCTGAAATGTTGTGGTCAAACTGTGACATCTGGCAGGCCTAATTATCCTCCAGGTGTTTTGGTCACAGTTAATTAAGTCCTAGACTGGTGAGTATATCCACACTAACAGACCTTGCCATGGAGGGTCATTTGCAAATTACATTCACAGCCCTTTTGTGCTGGATACTTAGGAGATTGAGGAGGGGCAAAGGGAGGGGTGGAGAAAGAAGAGGACTGGGCTTTGCAAATTTGCAAGCACCAAAAAAGGAGCGAAAGTGTTTACAAACACAGGGATGGTGAGAAACAGTTTTTGTTACATGCCTTAGGGGTTGGTTCACAGATTGCCTGTGAGAACAGCCTCAGGTCAAACACCATCAACTCAGCAGTTTTCCTATTGCTCCCCATTACCTGGGCTAACAGCAATGTGTGGTGTTTGCTGGTGCAAGGAAAAACTATAGAAATGAGAATTCCTGGAAGCCAAGATTCAAATTTGGGGAAGGTACTCTTTGGTGAGAAAACGCCAGCAGAGATTTAAAATCATGAAATACGCAGCAAATTAAAGCACAGAAATGTAGGCTATTAGATGTTTAAAAGAGATGGCCTTTAAAGTGAGTTCCAAAATGTCCCCTTTAAAAGTTTCTTTCCAAAGCTTCCCAATCTCCCCAGCCTAGCAAAACGTCTGGCAAGTTAAAAAAAATGGTTTACTTACAAACTCTCCAAAGGTCAGATGCATGTGCTTCAGAAAGTTTCACAGGCCGTAAAACTTGGCTTAGTTACAAAATGGTGAAAGTTCTTAGATTATTGGTATAGGAACTCGAGAGGCTCAAAAGAGTCGTGTGGTCTGAGTGCAGCAACCAGCTCAAACATCTCCACATCATTGCATTCACATGTAGAGGGGGTGGGAACAAAGACTGGTTCCTCCCAAGGTGAGGGGAAGTGGACATAGCTAAGCCTAGGGGGACAGCCTACTCTATGGTATTAACCCCTTCAGGTGTTAATTAGACTTAAGCATGTTGCTTACATGAGGCTGGTTGTCTCACAGCGTCCCCCTGCCCTCCTCTAAGTGGCACCAGTGTGAAATATACTTCATCGCTGTAGTGGCAGAGGATACAAATAAGTGTTTAAACTCTTTCCAGGACCCCCCCCCCCAGTATAGCTATGTCAGACTGCTCCTTTAGGATAGCTTCTCCAGGTGATTGCAATACAAAGTTCCAAATATTGGGAGTTCTTCTCTAGACTGTGAGATCTGGATGTTGGACTAGCTGGGCCACTGGCCTGATCCAGCATGCTCTTCTTACGTTCCTATGGCAAGGGGCCTTAGTTATTTAGCAGAGGCTCACAAAATTGGTTGTATCCAATGTTCTCAGCCCACTTGTGCTCTTGCAAATGAGTGAGCCTTAATACTGTGTGCAGCAGAGGGAATCCCACACAGGCTAGCGGAAACTCACTGCACAACCGTTTTTTGTGCAACAATGTCACTAGCAACCTATTTATGCATCGCCCTGTGCAACAACACTCTTCTGGTGCAAAACATTTCACCAGCAGTAGAAGTCGAAGGCCAAGTGACTTTAACTTAGTGCTGCATTGGATACAACCCACTAAACATTACCCGGGCTGGATTTTTCTTTAAAAAGGATGAAAGTTCACTGAGTTCATGCTTATACTAACATTTCCAAACAGTGAAGCAAGCAAGTTGAATGGGATAAATGCTCTCAGTTTCTGTAGGCTAATGCAAATGTCTTAGATGTTTCCAGAAGGAGGCCTTTCACCTTAGAGTTGCAGTTAGTGCTTTTCTTCACTGTTTATCTTGTCTCGAGTAGAGGCTGGAGGTCCTTAGCCATGTGCTCCATCTTCTCTGTTTCCTCCAGCGTCTCTCCCCACGTCTCTCTCCCACGTGAATAGCAGAAGAACTGTGTACACAAAAGATTTCGCCCTCCTATATTTCCTCCTCTAAGATGTTGGACCATTCCTCCCACATAAGCTCTCAGGAGGACGTTCTCCTTGACTTCCAGAGGCTGTTGGACAGGTGGCAATTTGAAGGGTGAAAATGGCCACAAAGTATTTGCATCTGAACAGGTTTCATGCTCAGGAATATGTGTGTTAGACAGAGTTTAAACCCAAAGTTCTTGAGAAATAGAAAGATGAAATTTCAGCTGTGGGGTAAAATACATTTTACTTCAGCTAGTGTCGGTGTATATATCAACCCCACCTAAACAAGCAATCAAGATTGCCCATTCTCGCTGTATCAATGTAATAATAAAGGTAATCACAATAATAGTAGAAGGAAATGAAACAATTCTTGCAAGGTGGCAGAGATCTGAATGTACCCACTGCCACAGTGTACAAGAAAAGTAGCGGTGTTCAAAGAAATTCCAGCTCAGAGCCAGAATACTGGCCCTATTCAGATGTGCTATTGCTGTGTTCGGATTACAGTGGTACCTCGGGTTAAGTACTTAATTCCTTCTGGAGGTCCGTTCTTAACCTGAAACTGTTCTTAACCTGAAGCACCACTTTAGCTAATAGGGCCTCCTGCTGTCACCGTGCCGCCGGAGCACGATTTCTGTTCTCATCCTGAAGCAAAGTTCTTAACCCGAGGTACTATATCTGGGTTAGCGGAGTCTGTAACCTGAAGTGTCTGTAACCTGAAGCGTATGTAACCCGAGGTACCACTGTACTTTAAAGATTTCTAGACCACTCTTCATTAAAATAACCCCAGAGCAGAGTACCGGTACCTTATAAGAAACATAATATAAGAAATATAAACCTGAGGAAAATTAAAATGTCAGCAAGAACAACAATCAGAGAAGAGGGGAGGATGAGGGACACATGAGGGAAGAGTGCTAAGGTGAATGATTTTTCTTGTATTTTTCCTGTCTCCTCTCCCTTGCACCTCTAAATCTCTTCTGGGCTCCCCCCCATAACCCCCCAAAGTGGATTTGGGGATGGAGTGGATTGGAGGGAGGGAAATTCCCCTTGTGCTAGTGGGAATCCTTACTTTGGTTCTCGCTAGCACAACAATTTAGCTGAATATGGACTGTTGTTTATTGTTTTACGCAGCCCATCCTGGGATCGCTTGCTTGATGAAGGGCAGGATAAAAATGAAATAGGAAAGAGAGCAGGAGGAAGGGATATAGCCATCATGATTTGCTGCCATTGGTAGACTTACGTGGAGTTGGCTGGCGATCACAGCTGAGAAGCTAACAATAACATCTCTGATGAAAGGAACAGCAGCAAGCATCTTTCACTACCTTTGATTTCACAGGGCGTGCTAAGCTCGTGTTCAATGGGGATTAAAAGGTGCTTAACTTCCCCTGGATCCCCCTGCCAAAAAACGATGAGCCAGCATCACAAAGCCTTCTGATGCTCTCGCCCCTCTGTGAACTAGGGCAGGTTCCACATACACAACCCCACAGGCTGAACATGCACGCAGTGTGTTTATTTGCTTGTTTGACCATGGACCTGGAGAGGGCAGGGTTAACAGTGCTGATGTGCCCTGATGGAAATTAAGTGTATTGTCTTCTCACCTGTCGATACAGGCTTTGAGCTGACTTGGAGCTTCATGAACATAGGGACCAGGTAAATGACTGGGGTTCCATTTAAAACTCACACATCACCAACAGATTATTAAAAACACAATAAAACATCAAACATTAAAAAGTTGCCTTCAGATGTCTTCTAAAAATCAGATAGTTGTTTATTTCTTTGACATCTGATGGAAGGACGTTCCACAGGGCAGGCACCACTACTGAGAAGTCCATCTACCTGATTCCCTGCAACCTCACTTCTCACAGTGAGGGAACAGCCAGAAGGCCCTTGGCGCTGGACCTCAGTGTCCAGGCTGAATGATGGGGGTGGAGACGCTCCTTCAGGTATACTGGGCAGAGGCCATTTAGGGCTTTAAAGGTCAGCACGAACACTTTGGATTGTGCTCGGAAACGTACTGGGAGCCAATGTAGGTCTTTCAGGACTGGTGTTATATGGTCTTGGCGGCCACTCCCAGTCACCAGTTAAGGTCCTAGTTTATTTATATCTGAAAGCTCCCTCCTTCCCTACAGAATCTCTTGGGTGTTAAGATCAGCAGAGGGGACCCTCCTGGTAGTTTCACAACCTTCAGAAGATTGTGGGAGAAGGATCTCTCTCTGTGGCAGCCCCTAAATTGTGGAATTCCCTCCCCACAGAGGTGTATCTGGCACCTTCTTCATATGCTGAAGGCTCTTTACCTTGGTCTTTAGCACTTGGGTTGAATATTTTTTTAGCACCCAACGATGCCAACTGTTTGGAAGTCTAGTTCTTTATTGGCACAACACTTGATTAAACCAGCTCTTAATGTGCAATGGTGATGCACACCACCCCTCCTTATCCTTCTTCAGACTTATGCTCTGACGCAGACAGTTGGTGCAACAGCAAACCATGCCCCTCTCAGCTCACTTAAACCCCCTCGTCTGATGTGATGTGGCACCTTCTCCTGCACAGCTGCACCTGTCGCTTTAAGCCCCTCCTTTTCCTTGGAGACAGCTGGGGAGGGGATGGAGGAAAGTCTAAGGGCCCAACTCTCTCTGGGACTGATACTTCCACCTCTGCGCTTCCTTGCAGCTCCCTCCCCGTCCCCTCTCCTCCTTTCTCTGCCTGCCCAGACTCTTCCTTTTCCTCCACCCTCATGAGTGGCACAGAGACCTACAAATCGCTGCCCCCTTCCCAGAGCATCCTCCTGCCCCTCTGCTCACCCCTCAGACTCCTGCCTGCTCCTCACACCACCCTATCCTTGTGATTTCAATTTGTTTTAAGCTGTTCTTAATGTTGTATTTTAAATCATAGTGGCTCTCCTGCCCTGGGACCTTAGGGCTGTTAATCAGTCGCGGTCAGAATGATCACAATCAAAATGATCACAATCTTTCTTTTTCTATCACATGCCACATGATGATTCTGCGCTCTAGAATAAAGCTTACTTGTGATGTGGGAGTTGACCATACACAGAAACTGGCTCTGCCATTGCTGGATTGGGGCAGTCATGTTTAAAACCCCACCATCGGCAATTTGATCTCCTTTTAGATCGCTTAATTTGCAGTTTCTTAGCGACGATTGTCACCAGCTTTGAGCAACGGGAAGTATTGTGTATCCCTCCCTCGCCCCCATGGCTTCCTTGCCAAGGTAGTGTTAAATTAAAATGTTATAAAGCCATTCAGATGCATTAGTGCCATGTACTTAATTTTATTGGTAACATGCTCTTCTGCTTTTGATCATGCATGCTCGTCTGAGACACACCGTAAATCACTGCATGCTAATCCGGGCTTGCTATAATTAAATTCTTCCATTCA
Source organism: Podarcis melisellensis (assembly GCF_964234715.1). Taxonomy (NCBI): domain Eukaryota; kingdom Metazoa; phylum Chordata; class Lepidosauria; order Squamata; family Lacertidae; genus Podarcis; species Podarcis melisellensis. Next base: position 50,451,837 of record NC_138543.1, read on the forward strand.
CATTTCTCTCGGAAGAATCACTGAGAACAGAAATAATAATAATAAAAAAATCTGTCAGTGCCAGGCTCATGCGACTGGTTTTATTTTCCTGGCTATTTTGCATCTTTCGAAATCGAGTGTGCTCACTTTTCATCTGTGACATGACCTTGGGCATAGTGGTGACATGCTAGGAGGAAAAGCACAGGATCCTTGGGTCCTGTGCAAAAAATTTCCAGGAAAACAAAATTAATTTAAGTTTTCACCACCATGCATAGATTTTCTACATTATTATTATTATTATTATTAATTGAATAGTTTTAGCATACACAGAAATCAAGAATTTTGTGTTACTTTTGTAGGAAATGTATACTTTTTGTGCATTCTGCAATGTCCTATTATTATTTTTATATCATTATCATTAGCTATTATTCTCCACCCTTTGATTTAATGTGAAATTGGCTTCAATCAGACAGCTGCTCATAAGACTCAAACACACACCCTTAGCACTGGTGTGGTAGAAAAGAATGAGTGCGAGAGAAAGCTTTTAATAAGGGTTTAGTTGTGGGTTTCTCAGTAAGCCATGAGTCAGGAGAGGCTCATGTTAGCACAGGCTCTGGAATATTATTGCATGCACAAAGAATACCATCTGGTCCTTGACTGGTATAGGCGGGGACTGCAGAGGAGTTGTCCCAGCCACCCCTTCTGCAGATCCTCTTTTCCTGGAGTAAATAACAATATATCAGAACCCATTATGTTACAAGAGAGGACGCGGGTGGCGCTGTGGTCTAAACCACTGAGCCTCTTGGGCTTACCGATTGGAAGGTCGGCGGTTCGAATCCCCACAACAGAGTGAGCTTCCGTTGCTCTATCTCAGCTCCTGCCAACCTAGCAGTTCGAAAGCACGTCAGCGCAAGTAGGTAAGTAGGTATCACTGCGGTGGAAAAGGTAAATGGCATTTCCGTGCACTCTGGCTTCTGTCACAGTCTTCCGTTGTGCCAGAAGCAGTTTAGTCATGCTGTTCACATGGCCCAGAAAGCTGTCTGCGGACAAACGCTGGCTCCCTCAGCCTGAAAGTGAGATGAGTGCCGCAACCCCATAGTCACCTTTGACTGGACTTAACCATCCAGGGGTCCTTTACCTTTACCTTTTACTTACAAGAGAGGAAGCCAATGTGCCGGCCTCTGATTGGACGGGGAAGTAAGCTGAATACTGTAGGATAGGATTAGGAGACTGAGTCTGCCTTCCCATCATCTGGCCAGTAACTAGTTTTGCTGTAGAACAGGGATGGTATATATGTGGTCCTCCAGATGACAACAACTCTCCTCATCCCTGGTCATTGGCCTTGCTGGCTAGAGCTGATGTGAGTTAGAGTCCAATAACATCTGGAGGATGCCATGTTGACTACTTGTGTGTTAAACAACACATAAGTCTTTGTTTGCTGCATCTGATGCCAAGTCTGGCAGTGATGGCTATACAGATGTTCCAGGTTCAGGTGCACGATATCTCCAAACAGCAGGAAGATGGTTGCCCTTGTCCCCTGCTCCTGGGCTGCCCCAAAGCTGCGTGGATCACTCAGTTGACTAGAGCAAGGTGCTGATAGTACCAAGGTTGCAGGTTCGATTCCCCATAAGGGACAGCAGCATATTCCTGCATTACACCGGGTTGGACTAGATGATACCCAAGGTCCCTTCCAGCGCTATGATGGTTCTCTGATTTGGCTGGCCATTGTGGGAAACAAGATGAGTCTTGTGAAGCAAGATGGCTTCCACTTACAGAAGAGCTCCTGCATAAGGTGACTTTCTCATTCACAGAGAGCCAACCTACAGATGAAGAAGGATTATGTGTTATAGCTGTTAAAAGTGTGCCACTTCAGGGCACAGATGAGAAAATGTGTGTTTGAATCTTTCCCCCGCAGAAAATATCCTCTGGACATAGAAAACTATCAGCCTAGAGGACAGGTTTCTAACCTTAAACCCATTTCCCTAATGTGTCTGCTATTTCAGTCCAGGATGTGTGTTTTGAAACAGGAATTCCTGACCTTTTGGGGCCTAAGAGCACATTTGGAACTTTGGGGGAGGGGGGAATTGTGGGCATCACTCAATATGGCTGCCATGAAAGGTGGGCAGATGGATTTAGTAAATGAAAAATAGAGAATCTTGAAACGGCATGATTTTTGCACAGGATTCCCTGAACCACCATCAAATTAAAGCTTGCCTTGCAGTCTATAGACTACACAGTAGTAATAATAATAATAATAATAATAATAATAATAATAATAATAATAATATGCTGCCCATCTGACTGCATAGCCCCAGCCACTCTGGGCAGCTTCCAACTGTATATACTGTATACAGTATATACAGTGGTATCTTGGTTCTCAAACTTAATCCATTCCAGGAGTCCGTCTGACTCCTGAAATGGTTCAAAAACCAAGGTGTTACTTCCGATTGGCTGCAGGAGCTTTCTGCACTCAATCGGAAGCCATGTCGGACGTTTGGCTTCCGAAAAACGTTCACAAACTGGAACATTCACTTCTGGGTTTGCAGTGTTCAGGGGCCGATTTGTTCGGGAGCCAAACTGTTCAGGAACCAAGGTACCACTGTAGATATAAAAATCAACTGTTAAAAACTTCCCTGAAAAATGACCAGAAATGCTCTTGAGAGTGGAAGAACTCTGGGGCTGTATACACACTATAACACCTTTAAAGCACATCCTAAATACCTTCTTTCCCTCAAAGGATCCTGGGCATTGCAGTTCATTAAGGGATGCTGGGAACTGCAACTCTGTGAGGGGTAGGCTACACTGCCCAGAATTCTTTGAGGTAAAGATGGTGCTTTAAAGCTATAGTGTGCCTCACGCAGCACTTCTGGGTCCAGGTGATTTTCCCTTCCCCTCCCCTTCCCCCTCAAATTCCTCGGCTGCTTGTTAGTTCATGTTCAGCTCCCTTAATTTATGGATGTCCTCGTCAGCAATATAGCTCGATTGTGTTATTGTTATCTAGTCCTTTTGTTCTCCCTTTTAACAACATGCACAAACAAATCCGTTTGGAGAATACTTGGGAGGTTTTTGGGAGCAGGGTATTGTGGGGTGTGTGTGTGTGTGAGAGAGAGAGAGAGGGTTGTCATTGTTGTTTTTGTTTTGTGTTCTCCAGCCTGCCTTGCTGGCTGAGCATTTTGGGTACACTTTTAATCACGTGCGCCAGCAAATAGTGGTACCTGTGCCATATCTCCATGGCGACAACTCCAAAAAGGCCTGGGTAGCAAACAGCTGAAAGAGGCTTAACTGTTGTTGCAGTCCTTTGAAGATTCTGAGCAGATAATAATGCAATGAATCTTCGCTGCTGCTGCTGCCGCCGCCGCCTCCCCCCTGGAAGGCTGCTTGTTTGGAAGGGAATCAGCCAACATCCTTGGCTGCTTTGATGTGCCCTGCGATGGCAAGTGGAGGTAGCTCTGGCAGGGGGTAACCAGGCCCCGCTGCGTAATGCATGCTGATGTAATTGCAGACCAGGGAAAGAGACAGAGGCAGAGCTATACAGATCCGAGACTGCTGCATTACACCACTCTCTCTCAGTAGGGATGGTGTAAACACTGGTAAAAGAGCTGATGGAAAGGCACTTGGCCGCAGAGGCCCAGAATAAACAGCCTGCATGTGGTTTCTGACGAAGCTGTTGCATACTGTTAAGATGATTCCCCAAGCAGCGAGAGAACTTCCAGGGTAGTCCTGCAGGGAATCTGCTTGCTTTAGCGTGATGGAAACAGCACTGGAGACTTACGGGAGGGCTGTGTTTTCTGTCAATTTGCAGCCTGCACTGAGCAGGAAGGAGCAGACAGGCACAGGCAACAGCGGCCAGTGAAACAGCATCACTCTGCACCCAAAACCCTGATGCTCTTGCAAGTCACACCCATTTGATGTCCACACACACACACACACCAACAACCCAGCCTCTTTCAGACAGCTGCAAACCTCAGACGAACCCTCCCCCTCCCCCAATCTCTTGGGCTGCATAAATTGCATCTGGCAATTGCTTATGTAGTCATTACTTGAGTATGTGGGGTTTGGCCAACCTTAATGGGTTACTGGAGAAACATCTTTCAGACATTAGTGCCCATTGAGGAAACTTCTGTAGCCATTAGTTAAATATATAAGACTGGAGGAAAAGTCACCTCCTTCTCCTCGCCTGACACAGCACAACGGCAGTCTTGTTACAAATGTTATGTGAGGCACCTGGTATAGGGACTTAATGGATCGTGCAAAGCAGCGGACCATTGGGAGAAAGGCATTCTTTACACACCTTCCTAGTTAGCTTTCGCTTTGCTTTGTGCCGTTTTTCTAGAGAAAGGGGTGCTGGAACTCACCATGGATGCCTTCTTTGGTCTCTTATAACGGCAATGGCACCAGCCTGAGAGGTGCCGGAACTGAGTTTTAACTTATGTTGATATTGTATTTCAATATTATTGTAGCTTGCCCTGGGACCTTATACTGAAGGATGGCTAACCTATCCAATAACGCTAATACTAATCATATACTTTGGCCACCTCATGAGAAGAGAAGACTCCCTGCAAAAGACCCTGATGTTGGGAAAGATTGAGGGCATAAGGAGAAGGGGACAACAGAGGACAAGATGGATAGACAGTGTTCTCGAAGCTACCAGTATGAGTTTGACCAAACTGTGGGAGGCAGTGGAAGACAGGAGTGCCTGGCATGCTCTGGTCCCTGGGGTCACAAAGTGTCAGACACAACTAAACAACTAAACAACAACAACAATCTGTAACTGATCTGCATTTTTTACTCCTTTCCCCCTTTCATCTCCCCAACCTTCTTCTTCCCCTTCCTCTTGCAGAAAATGCTTCAGCTTTTTTTTAGGGAGACCCCAAAACTGTTGAGCTTTTTCCCCACAAAGATGCAAAAAAAAACCTCTGGATTTTTCGATCCAGGACAAATCCCCCCCCCCCAACGTCAACTCCACCTTTGAAATCCCATCAATGCCATCCCTACGAAAACACCAGTGACAACCTCTTTAAAAATCATAAGCTTCTAGCCCTCTTGATAACCCAGGAAAAGTGCTCAGTCAGAAACCAGACCGGGGAACACTGCTGTTCCCTGTAGGGAAGAAGAAAATCTCCCTTCTGCACTGCTCCCATCCCTGAAATTTCCACCCATTTCCATTTCCTTCATTCCCACTGCATGGAACAGACAAAACAATGAACTAGAACATTGGAGAATTGCACACCCAATACCTTTATACACATTAGCATTCAAATGACAGGGGAAGCTTTCGTTGCCAAAAGATACATCTACAGAAATAGGCAAGCCAGCCATTTACTGCTGCAGGTGTTTTGATCCTAGCTAGACTTGGGCTGGTAATTTGCTAAATCTATTTTTGTCGCTGTTTTCTCTCTCTCTCTCTCTCTCCCCCCCCCCCCAAAATAGGCTGCAGTTTGCTAGCAGAGACATCCTGAGCAGAATGTAACCTTTGTTTTCTTTCCTCTTTGGGATTTTTTTTTTAAAAGGCTCGGGAAGCTGAAGCCAAGGCAGGCAAGATAGATAAATAGTCTGAAAAGCGTGGGTAAACATAAAGGGTGAATGACAGACAATATCCCCAGGCAAGTCATTTGCTGTAGCGTTACCTATTAAAGACAGTCTGGTAGTAACTTAGTAGTGGTATACAGGGGTTGAGTTGGCCTGGGTTCCAATTAGCAGCCAAATATGGGAGGTTGACTCCTGCTTCCATTCCAAAGGTCAAGGGAAAAGCCATCTTGAATTAGGACAATAGCCCTTTCCATCCACACACCTGGAACCATTAAAATTCTCATTTGTTTTGACCAAACTCAAAACGTGGATCCACTGGCAGTTCATTCCTGTCTCCGAAAATGCAAGGCAAGTCAAATCCGGGGGCGGGGGGGGGGAATGGAAGGACATGGAAGCCCATGAGCCACCACCCAGAAGATGCCAGGGAAGTCAGAACAGTTGTATAAAGTCAGGAATTGTTTCTCGTGCTGCCCCGAAGCAACAGCAAAACAACGTCTGCATGGATCCATGCACACGCACATGCACACACATGTGCGCTCACACACAATGATGGGATATCATCTACACTGACCTTTTTTAACATTACAGTGGTACCTCGGGTTACAGACACTTTAGGTTACAGACTCTGCTAACTCAAAAATAGTATCTCAGGTTAAGAAATTTGCTTCAGGATGACTGGGGGAAATTCAGAGAATATTTGAAAACTGTATGTGAGGAACATACAACGCTAGTGTGCTTTAAAGAAGCTTTGTGAAAAAAATAAGGAATATTGCATGAATGTAAATAAGTATAAAATATTATATTGATAGGCGATACTACAATTAAGGAATGTGAGGATAGAAAATTAATTATGGATGATTGTCAGAGGAGTTGAGGGAAGTTCAATAAGTTAAAATATGTGATGTGTTATGTGGTATGAACAGAGATGTTATAGAAAATTCAATAAAAAAATTATATATATAAAAAAGAAATTTGCTTCAGGATGAGAACAGAAATTGTGTGGTGGCAGCGGGAGGCCCCATTAGCTAAAGTGGTACCTCAGGTTAAGAGCAGTTTCAGGTTAAGAACAGACCTCCAGAATGAATTAAGTTCTTAACCCGAGGTACTACTGTATTAGAACAATATTAGATCTATTGTTCTAAAACATCACAGGGCATACTGGTAAAATAAAGAAGTTCCTTACCTTGTTTCCTCTGTAACAATGCAGTTTCCCTTACTGCCGGTTCCTGATTGCTCTGCAGTGTCACATTTTAATAACACATTATTAGCGTTACCAGCAAAACGCAATGTGCCCAAATACATTATGGTAACCCTTCCTTAACATTATAAACAATGAGTGTAGATTCTCCCCATGACTCAGCCAAGAATGTAGCTTGCATAATAAAAACCACATGAAAACAACTGGGGTCACAAAACACTGGCTAAATGTGGACAAAGAAAGCTTTCCCTTTGCCTGCATAAGCCTGGTGGCATGAAAAGGTTTTTAGCAAAAGCCCAATAGTTATGAGGGCACATGCTGAATCTCTGTCAGAAAAGCGTTCCACAAGATTGGGCCAATGACACTGGAGGCTTGATTTAGTGTTGACATCAGGTGAGCCTCACCACTCATGGGACAAAGATGCTCCTGCAGATGATCTCAGTGACTAAGTTGGGATATAAGCTAAGGGTACCCTAAGGTACCCTGGACCCCAGTTACTTGCCGTTTTGTAAGTTGATACAAAAACCTTGAACCTGGCTTGGTAGCAGATGGGCTTTGAGTCTTAACACTATAATCTCAGCAGAAATACAATACATCCCACCCTGGTGGGGAAGACCTGTGTGTCTGCTGAGTTATTGCCCGGGTGCTGTTGGTGGACACCTTCAAGGCCCCTCCTGCTTTCTGTTCTTAGGGCTCTTGTGTTCAAACCAGATTTGGACTGGGCAGCTCTTGAAATGAGAGACACCTTCAAAGAGAGGACTGTTCTCTGTAAAAGAAGGTGCATGGCCAACCTAACAGCGGCTGGGATGTCCACGGGGCATAAAATCAAATGGAAATGTGAAAATGATGTAGAGGTGGTATATTACACCAGTGAAATTAGCTAAAATGTATAAAACGAGTAACAAATGTTGGAAATGTAAGGGAAAAGAAGGAACTTTTTATCATCTGTGGTGGGAATGTAAAAAAGTGAAAAGCTTCTGGGAAATGATATATAATGAGATGAAAAAGACGTTGAAATATACATTTTTTAAAAATCCAGAAGCATTTTTACTTGATATGGTAGGTGAAGATATTAGCAGACAAGATAATAAATTGTTTTTATATGCGATAACAGCGGCAAAAGTACTATGGGCACAGAAATGGAAGCAGGAAGAATTGCCGATGAAAGAAGAGTGGCAGATGAAATTAATGGACTATGCAGAATTAGATAAAATGACAGGAAGCATTCAAAACTGGCCGGATCAGAGGTTCTTAGAAGATTGGAGTAAATATACGAACTATTTGAAAACCAACTGTAATCAATTGAATACGCTAGTAGGACTGCAAGAAGTTTTGTAAGGAGGACTATATGAACTATTGCAGGTAAAATTTATGAAAAGGACTATTAGTTATGGATTTTTAAAAGTAATAGTGAAAATAATGAAATGCAAGTGATGAAGCATGAAAATCATTAGATGTAGTTGACGGAAGTCCTAAAAATATTGTATAAGATAAAATGTTATGTGGTGTTTGGAAAATGTATTTGCTATATATATATAAATATAATGGAAATATATATATATATATTTTAACGATTGTCATCAACAAGAACAAGGAAGTGTTTGTGCCAAATGAGAATAAATGTCTCCGCTTATTTTCACCCAAAGCCCACGGAGAGCTTCATGAACATTATATTAATGGATGAGAACTGGGACTCCTGCCAAATGTGGGAATGTGGCCCCAACCCAACTCTTTCTCAAATTCCTCCTCTTCTTGTCTACATCGCTGCACACCTATTGAGCTATTCTGGGCTAAATTCAGAAATTGAATAAAAGACGTCTTTATAGACTCCAGTCACACTGCATGTCAAAATGAAGTCAGGAACATGGTAAACTTTAGATCTAATATTCTAATTTGTGCTGTCAACTGATTTCAGTCACGCAAGTGGATTTGCCTGCAAATTTGATCATTAAATCAATCAATTATTCTCTGATCCTCAATTATTTGCTTCTTAATTAAAAAATCATTTTAGCCTACTCCCCACTTTTAAAGGCTCAGTGCAAAGAAGGGAAATTTAAAAAGTTAAAACACATAAAAGTGAGAAGCAGCCTTTAGGGATAACGTTCAAGGATAAAACATAGTTCTGTGCAGTAAAATTCTCGGCAAATTGCTTTACGATCAAAGTAAGGCTAAAAGCCAATAGATAAACTTCACGAAATCCCATAGCCAACTATCAGGGCTGGTTGGAGTTATTCTCCAAAATCATCTGAAGGGCCACAGCCCTGCTTGACTCAAAAGACAAATAAATAAATAAAATAATTTTGAAAAGCTGCAACAGGTGCTTATTTTGTTCTTGTGCAGTTCTAAAGGGCTTTTTTTAAAAAAATATCCTCCAATAACCAATATTTATCCCCTATATGTATGAGGAGTGATAAGGGCATGGTAAACCTCTTGCCTCCATCTGAAATAACTTCAAATCTATAAAAAAGGTACAAATTAAATGTGTAGATGTAGCCAGCCCTAGTTTGGGAAATGCTGGGGGGAAATGTTCAGAATTACATACTTTGGGAGATTGGAACCTATTGTCATTCAGGCTGTTGTGGAATGGAAGCATTTGAGGGCAACCTGATCCTTTGCTAGCAAATTGTGAAATGGTATGACTTTTGCTTTGCAGAACAGGTTGTTGCTGTTTACCTGATTTATGACATGCAACCAATTAAAGCCTGTAGATTGGATCAAAAGAGCTCAACAAAAAACTAAAGGCACGAGCAGAAATTATGAGCTTAAAACTGTCATGTATATATACATATTGGATTTTCACCGGGTTTTTAAAGGCTGCAAGAGAGCACTTGTTTCAAAACACTTTCCATGCACCAAATCTGGATAGCAGGGCAGGCTTCACCCTGCAGTGGTTTCTTCCTTGGTGGTTGTTATGTACTGAGTTGAATAGGATCCAAAATGCAGCAGTCTGATTGGTCCTAGAACAATGATTGGTCTGCAGGAGCCACCCAATCCAGCTCCAGATGGAAGTGAATCCACAACCTGATTGGCCTACAGGAGAATCCCGGAATTAGCCAATCACGTGCAGCCCATTGTGTATATAATGTATATAAAGCAGATACTTTGGGGGAACTTTCATTCCTCCTCACCACTATGAGCTGAATAAAGAGCATGAAATCCACTCTTATAGAAGTACCTCGCTATGCTAGCTTCCCTGGAGGTGTCTCTCTGGTGGCAGGCAGGTCAGTGCTGTAGAAACACAAGGGAAGGGTGCTGAATTGTCTCTGCCAGCATGTTTGCACTGCATCAACCTACCTGCTGCATTTGGGCCCCTCTTCCTCCCACAGCAATGACCAACTTGCTGAGCTAATGTAGCAGCCCTGCCCCACCCCATCCAGCAAGCCACTTCTGGGGCTGACTCAACCCCTTGCTTAGTACAGTCCCATGTGGAGCAAAGCTGTAAGAGACAAGGAGTTAAGGAACAAGCTTGGAATGGCAGCGAGACAAAGCAAATCTCAGTCACAGAATCAAACTTGCATGCAACTGAGGAGCTGCTGAGTCACCAATGAGATAACAGTGGGCATCACCAGTGAAGATGCCAAGGCTGACTTTGTTGTTATTTAACCTTGGGGGACCTCAAGGCCATTTGTCACAAGGGGAAGTCTGAGAACCACTGGCTTTTAGATTGGATCTAATAGGGCAGGTATGCAGGATTAAAGGTGGAATGCAAAGCATTCCGCTGCCCGTTTTAAAGGGAACGGCCCAGCTATGGAGATGATGGGATCTGCTTTTGTTTTGTTCCTGCTACTTTTCCAATATATCTGTTGTTCTGATCTTAACAGGCATATTATAAATAGAACCGAAACAACCACCTCCAGAATAGGCTGGTATGAATCCTTATGTAAGATTTTGTAGAAAATATTTGTAAGATTTTGGGATTTATTGATGCTCATCTTACTGAACGATATAGCGAGCACTGGGCATTCTTTTTGAGGACCACTGAGCAATTGCTCTAAGGCAGTGGTTCTCAACCTGTGGGTCCCCAGATGTTGTTGGACTATGATTCCCATCATCCCTGAGCTCTGGCCTTCCTAGCTAGGGGTGATGGGAGTTGTCATTCAACAACATCTGGGGACCCACAGGTTGAGAAAGGCTGGACTATGGGGTTGCATGTCAGAGATGACGCACACTGAGGGAGACCTTTGGCTCATCTATGTAGCTCAGTCCTATCTACACTGGCAGAGGTTCTCTGGGATTTCAGGCAGGAAAGTGTCTCTCACAACAACACATGGTGATGGGAAAGATTGAACCTGGGACCTTCTGCATGCAAAGCAGGTGTTCTACCCATGTGTAACAAACCCCCTTTCCCCTGTATCCCCATATCCTATAGCATCTCCGGCAGGCTAGGGACAAAGGTGAGAGCTGTTTCCTAGTTCTGCTGGATCTCTCAGCAGCCTTTGATACCATCAACCATAACATCCTTTGGGTCCGTCTAGAGGGGCTGGGAGCTAGGGGCACTGCTATACAGCGGTTCCACTGCTTTCTCCTGGGCCGTGTCCAGAAAGTGGTGGTGGGGGGATGAGTGTTCAGACCCCTGGGCTCTCACTTGTGGGGTGCCTCAGGGTTCCGTCCCATGCTTTTTAATATCTATATGAAACTGCTGGGAGAGATCATCAGGGGGTTTGGGCTGGGTGTTCATCAATATGCAGATGACACCCAGCTCTACCTCTCTTTTAAATCGGAATCAGTGAAGGCGGTGAAAGTCCTGTGTGAGTGCCTAGAGGCGGTTGGAGGATGGATGGTGGCTAACAGATTGAGGTTGAGTTCTGACAAGACAGAAGTACTGTTTGGGGGGACAGGGGGCGGACTGGTGTGGGGGACTCCCTGGTCCTGAAGGGGGAAACTGTGCCTCTGAAGGACCAGGTGCGCAGCCTGGGAGTCATTTTGGACTCACAGCTGTCCATGGAGGCACAGACCAATTCTGTGTCCAGGGCAGCTGTCTACCAGCTCCATCTGGTATGTAGGCTGAGACCCTACCTGCCCACAGACTGTCTTGCCAGAGTGGTGCATGCTCTAGTTATCTCCCACATGGACTACTGCAATGCGCTCTATGTGGGGCTACCTTTGAAGGTGACTCGGAAACTGCAATTAATCCAGAATGCGGCAGCTAGACTGGTGACTGGGAGTGGCCACCAAGACCATATAACACCAGTCCTGAGAGACCTGCATTGGCTCCCAGTACATTTTCAGGCCTCGGTCCTGGATACCTGAAGAAGCGTCTCCACCCCCATTGTTCAGCCCAGACACTGAGGTCCAGCTCCGAGGGCCTTCTGGCGGTTCCCTCACTGCAAGAAGTGAGGTTACAGGCAACCAGGCAGAGGGCCTTTTCAGTAGTGGCACCCACCCTGTTGAACGCCCTCCCATCAGATGTCAAGGAAATAAGCAACTATCCTACTTTTAAAAGACATCTGAAGGCAGCTCTATTTAGGGACATTCTTAATGTGTAATGCTGTATTGTGTTTTTAACATTTGATTGGGAGCCACCCAGAGTGGTTGAGAAAACCCAGCCAGATGGGCAGGGTATAAATTGTTGTTGTTGTTGTTTTCTGTCATGTATTACCTAGTTGAGCTTCTTTTTACTCAAGCATTTGGTTAAGTTGACTGGATCTTTTGACACTCCCGCAGTGCTGGGAAACAAATTTGATTCACTGTTGTTGTGATTTGATTTTCCGTGTTGTTTTACTTTATTATATCTATATAAAGTGGTTCCTCGGTTTTCGGATGTCTCTGTTGCCGAACGTTTCAGTTTTCGAATACAGAACCCCCCCCCCAAAGTGAATGCCTCCGTTTTCGAACACACCTCAGAAGTCGAATGGCTTCCCCTGCATGTATCTGTTGTTTTTCACAATTTTCTCTATTGAATTGGCAGACCACCCTTTGCGCCTTGGTTTTCAAATGTTTCGGAACTTGAACAGTCTTCTGGTATGGATTACGTTTGAAAATCAAGGTTCCACTGTAAAGGACCCCTGGATGGTTAAGTCCAGACAAAGGCGACTATGGGGTTACTCATCTCGCTTTCAGGCCAAGGGAGCTGGCGTTTGTCCACAGACAGCTTTCTGGGTCGTGTGGCCAACATGACTAAACAACGTGATGGAAGCCAGAGCACTAGATAGATAGATAGATAGATGATAGATGACAGATAGATGACAGATAGAAAGATAGAAAGATAGATAGACAGTCAGATAGATATAGACAGACAACAGACAGATAGATAGACAGACATGCTATATCCTACTCTGGGATTGATTTTAATGAAGAGCGGGTTATAAAATGACCAAACAAATGGAGTATTATTTTATTAAATTTCACAGTGAGTAGACCATATACAGCAAATATGATTTCATCCATCCCTTTATGCGCTTTTCACGTACCTCAAAAATCAAGAGCCATCAAAGAAGCCTTTTGATTAACATGTGCATTCCAGAAGACCACAAACTTGATTTGTGTATTTATTTCTAATATTTACATCCTGACTTCCCTTCAGGAGCAAATAGGTCTTGAAGCAGAGTGTTCTATATCACAAAACTATTCTGATGCTTATCGTGTTCAACATCTAGAGTCTCTGTCAGGAAGGCGGCTTATTATTCCAACCTTACAATCTATACATTTTGATTAAAAGCAATTAAAGCCAAGCTTTGCAGTTGCCTCATCGAGGCAAAACTCTTGATTCCCTGCATTGCAGCCTAATTCAATGGGAACACACTTTGGGAAAGATTACTAATGTCTAAAAAAAATAAATTTCCTGGCAAGATCTGAGCCACCCACAGTCATACCACAAGAAACATTGGAATAGATGTATATCTCTGCCATAGAACATTCTTGAGAAGTAATATGGAAGTAGACAATAACAGATGTGTCTTAAGAAGCAAACTTCCTTAGGTATCTTTCGTATTGCTGCTAAACAGGGAAAAATACGATCCAACTCTTTTGCTGGTATACCATGCTGCCATCTAGTGTAAACAGAAGGTTATGATTTCATGTAGTTTAAATAACAGTAGGTGACCAGTGGGGAGTTTCTCCAAAACCTTCAAAGGATGGGCTTTCCTCAATAACAACGTGTGGGTTAAATTCCCCTTCTCATGCCAGCTTTAGATTCCATTGTGATCAGGATAAACACACATCTAGAATGTTAAACCAGCAATGTTGAATGCAAAGATGCTCTTAATGACACATGTATCATTATCTCAGTGAAGACCTTACTTGTAAAATCAATACAACCCAGGTGGTTAAGAAAGGCCAACAGAGACTCCATCTCCTCAGAGTATTGTGAAAGAACGATGTCAATCAACATTTGATGATCTCCTTCTACCGGTCCACAATAGAAAGTGTCCTTTCATACTGCTTCGCGGTGGTTCAACATCAACTGATAGGAAGTGCCTACAGAGGATGGTGAATACAGCACAATATATTATGGACTGTCCCGTGAATCCACTGGATGACATTGGGGAAGAACGTTGCCTCAGGAGAGTGAGGAAAATTCTCAGGGATGAATCACACCCTGGCCGGCACTTCCTTGATCTCATGCCCTCGGGCAGTAGATATAGAAGCATAATTCGTTGCACCAACAGGGTAAAGAACAGCTTCTATCCGTGGGCTGTTAGGCTGCTGAATGAAAAGATACAGGGCAACTGACTTTTGGGTTTGGTGTGTGTGTTGTGTGGGTAAACAAGGGGAATTAAGACTAAGAGAACTGAGTGGGGGGTGCTCATGTAATCTCACTGTATACAAGTTGTACAAGTGACAATAAAGTATTTCAGTATGTAGTTTGGTTCTCAAGAGGAGAACATGCTACTGCTGTCAAGGGAATGGTGCCCCAAAAGGTCATAGACACATAAAATTGTAGGGTTGGAAGGGACCCTGAGGGTCAAATAGTCCCCCCCCCCCGCAAGACACGAACCTCAATGAAAGCAACTGTGACAGATGGCCTTCCAACCTCTGCTTAAAAACCTCCAGTGATGGAGAGCCCACAACCTCACGAGGGAGACTGTTCCACTGCCAGGCAGCTCTCACTGTCAGGAGGTCCTTCCTGATGTTTAGTCAGAATCTTCTTTCTTGTAACTTGAATCCATTTGTTTGAGTCCTATCCTCCAGAGCAGGAGAAAACAGCCCTTAAGATATTGGAAGATGGCTATCATATCTCCTCTTTCCCAGGCTAAACATACCTAGTTCCTTCAACCATTCCTCATAAGGATCCCCCCCCAGACCCTTGATCATCTTGGTTGCCCTCCTTTCCACACATTCTGCTTAAATTGTGGTGCCCAGAATTGGACATAGTATTCCAGGTTTGGTCTGACCAAGGCAGAATAGAGTGGTACTATTACTTCCCTTGATCTGGACACTACTTCTGTTGATGCAGCCTAGAAGAGCATTAGCTTTTTTGCTGCTGCATCACACTGATGACTCATGTTAAGCTTGTGGTCTGCTAAGACCCCTAGATCCTTTTTACATGTACTACTGGTAAGCCAAGTGTCCCACATTTTATATTTCTGCAGCTGGTTCTTCCTGCCTAAGTGCAGAATCTTACATTTTTCACTATTGAAATTCATTTTGTTCGTTTGGGCCCAGTTCTCCAATCTGTTCAGGTCATCTTGATTCTGTCCTCTGCTGCATTAGCTACTCCTCCCAGTTTGGTGTCATCTGCAAATTGGATGAGCATCCCCTCAATTCCTTCATCCAAGTTGTTTATAAAGACGTAGAACAACAATGGGCCCAGGATAGATCCCTGCATTCTCCCCTTTAGAGGTAATCTGTGTCCTAGCCATAGCATCTGCAAGGACTATCTGTAACGCCTGAGGGCATGATTTATGCCAAATATGTTCCAGCAATTTTATAAGGCCTAAGGCATATATGGGGAATCTCTGACCCTCCAGATGTTGCAGAACTACAACTCCCATCATCCCCAGAAAGCAGGGATGAGGAAAGTTGTAGTTCAGCAACAACTGGAGGGCCAAAGGTTCCCTTATAACTTCTTGTGCAAACAGAAATACTACAGTTGCACTGCACCATGGGACACATAGTCCAAAAGTACAGTACGATTCAATCAAGTGATCATGCACAGAGACTTTGAAGTCGGGGGCCTCAATTATATACACCAACTCTTCCCCAAAGTCAATGTTAGATTATTTATAGAGGTGTTTGCACAGGGCCTAAAAAGTGGAGTTAACCCCAAACAATTAAAGGTTGACTACAATTCATGACAATGGAATTCACAGATGTATCCCTTGTATTTGCACTTGATGAGCTTAGTTTAAAATGTCTGCTTGTTTATTTCATTTTTATCTCACATTTCTTTCAGGGAACATTTGCTTATGTCACTCTGCAAAGTGCCATGTACACTGAGAGTGCTATATGTTAGCAAAATCATTTAAATAATGCAGATAGAGTTCAGGGAGAAAATAAATCCCGATAACACTTTATTGAGAAAACTGAACAAAACAGTGTATCATTTTAGAAGAAACAAACAGACCCTTGTACATAGCAGGAAGACATTAAACCAAACATACAGATGAAAAACCTCCCACAGAACTACACAGCCAATCAGAGCATGGGCTACCTCACTCTGCTTGGTTGCTAAGCAACACCTCCCTCACCCTTGATTAGTGGACCAATGGATAACAGAATCACCCCTTAAGCAACAGATGGAATGATATCTGCTGCTGCACTTTTAACACTCTGTACATTAATCACAATCACAATATATTTCAATTTGGAAAGGTTTGGGTAAACATACCCCTGGAATTTCTGTCTCACTGAAAAATGTGGAAAGCTCTGAAATCTTGCGTATCGCAGGGATAGGGAACCTCTGTTCCTCTGCGTACAGTGGTACCTTGGGTTACATATGCTTCAGGTTACAGACTCCGCTAACCCAGAAATAGTACCTTGGGTTAAGAACTTTGCTTCAGGATGAGAACAGAAATCGTGCTCCCGCAGGAGGCCCCATTAGCTAAAGTGGTGCTTCAGGTTAAGAACAGTTTCAGGTTAAGAACGGACCTCCAGAATGAATTAAGTACTTAACCTGAGGTATCACTGTATCGTGAACTACAACTCTCATCTTCCCTGACTGTTGGCCATTGCTGACTGAGTCTGATGGGAGTTGGAATCCCACCAGTCCCACAAGAGGGATTTTTCTGTGGCCTAAGAGAGACACAGGTTGCAAGGTTTGGTGTTGTTGTTTTTTTGTTTTGATTTCTATTGGGAGGTTCGTCATAAGGCTTGTGTTGCAACGAAGCCAGCTCCCTTTCAAATGCTCTGGCCACCACAACACACACCTCGTATGAGACCATGGGCTTTTTCAATGCTTACCCTTCTCCTACAAAATACCACAGGGGGAGCGCATCTTTGATCAGGCATACCATGGCTGACTCGGCAGTAGACTAATCTGCAGAAAGACCTTGGAGGGTGAGTATTTTAATGACCTCTTTCCGGGAAGAAGAGCCTGTTTTAAAGTTCTAAATGGCCCCATAAATGTAGTCAGGCATATATTTCCTTACTGATACTAGGCAATAAAAACAGTGGGACGCTCAAGTACCTTGAGGGACACCCCACTGTGCTTATTACCCTATACTTCTCCACTAGCTACTAGAGCTTAAATTTTAATACTCATGTGTTTGTTTACCTTGCTCCTTCTCAGCTGTGGTGCTTCAATTTCTTTAGATCTTTTATTTCAATAACTGAATTCATTCTTACTTAGTCTTTTCCCTCATTGCATGAACCGATGGAGAAGGAAAACAGTATTCAGAGAAACTTGGGTGTGTGTGCGTATGTTGTTGTTATTGTAAAGCAGTATTCACTACCTGGGTGACATTCAGGATGCTTTGGACTTCAACATCCATCAGTCTCAGCCAGAAGCCTGCTGGGGTTGATGGGAGTTGTAGTCCAAGACTTCTAGAGGACATCAGCTTAGTGAACACTGCCATGGAAAATAAGGGTGACTGCCTCCTTCCTCTCTGTTCTCAGTGCACATTTGAAGGACCGAGCAGTAGGAGGGTAGCTGCCTGACTTGAGGTCGTCAGCGTAGCACTGGTGAGTTTCTACATACTTGTCAGGGACTGTGCTGACGAAGGCTACAATGAGGAGGCATGGTGGAAGCCTCCTCCTCCCACTGATCCTGAATCTCCCCATGAGCAGGAGGACAGTATAGATTTAGAACAGTGGTTTGCAGAGGGGCATATTTCAGAAATCAGAAGCTGGGAAATACTGGATGGAGAACAGCTAGGAAAAGAAACACTGGAAGAGAGAGGGTTAACAGATTCACAGTCTCTGGATAGCACTCCTTCAGCCTCATCCCCCACCCCCGGTCTAGAAGAGCTCAGAAAGTCTCCAAACAAAAAGCACAGAGAGTACAAGCTCAGGTTACAAGACGTAGATTAATAGGGACAGAAAGGGAGTAAGCCTTAACTGGGAGCACCGCCATTCCAGAGTTCTGTTGTCTCTCACTGTGATTATTAAAGATTCTAACTGGTAAGAAGATTCCTTTTTCTTTGTCTTGCTTATCTACTGCCACGGGGGAGGAAGCCGATTCCCTGAAGCCTGACAATACACAAGTGTCCCCTCAATGGCAAGGCTGGACCAGTAGGTTTTGCTGCCTGAGACAAAGACAAGGTGATACTTCCATACCCTCCAGCATGTCCCAGAGGGAATCTGGGACACACGTCTTTCAGGGCTGCAATCTTGCATGGTGTCCAAAAACACAGTCTTTCTGGGCCACAATCTTTTTTTGCAATCACATTAACATTCATTCATTCATTCATTTAACCATAAAATCAAAAAAGAATACTTACAATGCTTGGAGATTATTATTTTTTAAAAGGCTAGCACTAGGCACGGGAAGGTCAACATGGAGGGAGCCTGATTTCACTAGGGAGGGAGTTCCGCAGAACTGGGCCCACAATATGCCTCCTGGCGAGTACAAGTTGCTCACTGAAACCATTGTTGTTGTTGTTTAGTCGTGTCTGACTCTTCGTGACCCCATGGACCAGAGCACACCAGGCACTCCTGTCTTCCACTGCCTCCTGCAGTTTGGTCAAACTCATGTTGGTAGCAAACCATCGGGGACCACTAACAGCAACTCCCCTAAAGACTCTAGTGATCAGGTAGAGATAACAGACAAACCACAGACAGTAAGCCAATAACACATCTTGGCTAGCATTCATGGTTTGTTTGGGACGAACCACAAGCCCAGGCTTCTACGAGACTTGTTTTGTTCATGGCACGGCAACAGTAGTAGCAGTAGTGTCACAGGAATCTCTTGCATACCATGCACTATCATGCCGTTCATCCACATCAAACCAGAGCTTTAAATTATGGTGTATTGTGGGGGTTGGGAACTGCTTTCAGCCCAAGGGCCACACCTTTGAGGGTCACATACCTCTGCATGTTACCTCTGTACAGTAGGTTACATTTCAGGTATGCAAATGGTAGAGGTTTCTGCAGCGCATATCCACATGCAACACACATTTCTCCATCCTCCTTCTAGACCAGGAATTAGCAAAGTTCAAGGGCGCATTCCAGGCAGGCAAAGGCACTCAAGGATGGTGTGGCCTCTGGGAGAGGGTGTTGCCTAAGGAGAGTCCTGAAATCCACACAGAGAGGAGAGGAGGTTGCTTCTGGCCCCCAGGCCTAGTATGATGTGCACACTAGGCCAATATCAGAAGTATTCAAAGGAAAGCCGAATAAAAACACAGCTAAGAATTATCCATTTGGTAATTTTGGACTGGTACTTTTAACTCATTGTCCTTTAGCTGGCCAGCTCTGTTCCTAAGCACCTAATAATGTTAATTTAGCTGACAACATTCTAAGTATTCAAGTCCAATAAATTGGATTATCACCCTTTGGTTGGATTAGGATGAATGAGCTTCCAGATTCCTGGCCCGTTCACTCTAACTGTACTTGGATCCTGTGTACTCTACTTCTGATAACCAAGATTTTTTCCCTCCCATTTAATAAGTAGGATCTGCGGAAAAGAGATGGAAACTAGATCAACAACATTGCTTTCTGGCTCATTTCCTTTTTCCTCAGAAGTCAGAATCCCTCAGTAATTGCCTTCATTAGCCTTGACCCAAGAAACTAATTCAAAAGGCATTTTTGGAAGGAGAAAAAAAAGAGATTAATAGGAGGATTTGAGAGGAAGAGAAGGTATTACAAAAATAATATTCATGTCTGCCCGGCAAAGTTCAATAAAGTTTTCCATGATGCGTGCAGGATCATACTAAGACTGTGACTAGCATTTGGCTAGACTAGAGTGCATTGCTGAGTTGCCTTTGTAAGGAAACAAGGAGGTTCTGGTTATTGTTGTTCTGACTGCAGTAATAATAATTCCTATTTTTAAAAGAGATGGTTGGTTTTTCAAATCCCTTCATTGCTCTTTGGGGTCATAGTGGGAAGAATACGCTTCCAAATGCTCATCTTAAATCGCTCACGGGTATTGCAAAACAATAAAAACATCAGCTGCCGTCCAAAATTACTGCAAGCACATGGAACCTCTCTACACTAACTCTGTATGCACGGATGCAGTTTCCTGGATTACAATCACATACACCATCCGATAGCGGCCCGTGGGTTTCACATAGGTGTTGCTACATTCGCACCTGTAAAACAGGACATAATAATTTTGCAGATATTAATATTGCACAGCTCGAAGTGACTGGATGCATAAAAACAGACTCCTTTTGGAATAAAACATTGTCCAGACCCATAAGTTTGATTCAAAGCTTTACTTGCAGAACTTTCTTCAAAACAGAACAAAAAAGTAGTAAATGATACATCCAAACAGTTCCATAATATCTCGAACATGTCCAACACGGGCTCAGCATCTTAGAAATAACTTTAAACAAGGCTGGGATCAAAATTCTGTGTCTTCCCCATTCCAGCTTCCCTTGCAGCCTGGGGCTATGCAACTCCTGGAGTGATTTCATTATCACATCTTACTTCCACTCTGGCTGGGAACAAAAGACCGAAGGCAACTCCTTTTCAAGATGGAGATTTGCAACCAAATACCTTTTTCATGTGATCAAAGGCACACACTCAGTTTAAGAGCAGAGAACATTCTCAGTTCATGATCAAATGGTTAAAGCTCCGAGTCCAATAGTATGCTGCTATGGGGAAAACCCCAATGTTAGCAATACACATTTAGCTATTCTCCATTTCAGCATCAATTCAACTATCATACTTAACAATGAAGAGCCCTGATGGATCAGACCAAAGTCCCACCTAGCCGAGCATCCTGCTATCACAGTGACTGACCAAATGCCATGGGAAATTTCACAAGGGTAGCATTCTGCCTGTGACGGTGAAGGTAGACCACAACCATCATTGTGAGTAGTTGTTGGGTCATCTAGTCTAACCCCCTGCAATGCAGGAGTGATTCAGTTCATGTGTAAAGGCGATATGACCTAGGGCTCACCCAAACTTCTGCTTGTCGCTTGCC
Organism: Podarcis melisellensis; assembly: GCF_964234715.1. Taxonomy (NCBI): domain Eukaryota; kingdom Metazoa; phylum Chordata; class Lepidosauria; order Squamata; family Lacertidae; genus Podarcis; species Podarcis melisellensis. The sequence goes on from NC_138543.1 coordinate 50,473,007, forward strand.
TAGAAAGCACAGTGGTTTTCTGCTTGACCCAGGCTTTCTAGGCAATGGTCAGAATGGTTTTGCCTTTGCCCCACTGCTTTCCTTTGGAAAACTCACTCTTTAGTGCTAAACCAGAACAAATGGCAATCTGCAGAAAACCTGGCAGCTGTTTGTTCTGAGTCACTGCTAAAGACTGAGATTCCTGGGGGAAAGCAGCAGGGCAAATGGAGGTTTATTCTGAATAAATACAAGAACCAAACCCAGCCAACCATTGAAATTTGCACTTTGTCAAATTTGCAATGCAGTTCTCCAGCCAAGTGCAATAAATAAATAAATCATATACTAGGGTAAAGAGTGCAAAAAGAGGCACATATTCGTCAAAAACAACATGTCAAAGGAAGCTCTATTTTCAGGAAGACTGCTTTGCAAAAATGGATATATTGGGCAAAATTGCAAACAAAATGTAGGTACTAGGAGACAGTCACACTAAAATGCGGGTGAAACCTGCTGAGCACTTAAAAAACCAGATCATAAACTGACGTTTTGTATTGTAAACTGCCCTGTGATCCTTGGATGAAGGGCAGTATAGAAATTTAAATTATTATTATTATTATTATTAATAATAATATAATGTGGAAATGTGCAGAATTGAAGAACTTAAGAAAGATGAATAACAGAAAACTACATCAGCAGATTTGCCAGTTTCTATTTGAAACCAACTCTAAGAACGCATTTGCATGTTCCATATTTATTCACTCTGTTGAAATTTAAATTTGGCAGCCCTCCTATATCCATGCAGGCATGTATACGCAGTCCCGTAAAGTGCTATGTGTATGAATGTCTATAAATAATGTGTAATGTAGTGAATAGTTCCTGTTATTTTTAACCAACACATTCCCTACAGACTTCTGATGGGACGGACTAGTGCAAAATTTAAATAAAACTTAAGCTTGGAAACTACACGTTAAAAAAAGGTCTACATAAAGCACAACTAACCATCTGCTCATATCTGGCCTAGCATTTGTTTTAGGATTATCCAGCATATGTGTTTTTGGGGAACCTGGCTAACGTCTAAGGCATGTAAATAAAGCACAGGGAAGAGCCTCTAGGCCTCGGAAAGGGAGCATTTAAAAGGTTAACCCGATTCAGTGTGTTTCTGCAAAGGCAAACCCAATGTAGGGATAATTAGGCAAGGAAGAAATGGGTAATAAAGTAGCAAGCATTCTGTTGCCATTATATGGTCCAGAGAAAGGTCTGATCATGCATTTCTATTGCTAATGCTAGGCAGGGCTAGCACTGTAAAATGTTTGGACCACCTGGGTACCATATGCAAGCTGCTCTCAAAGGAAAAACAGTGCATAAGTGCAATTAAAAAATTGAAATGAAATTAGATAAATGGATTGGTTGTTCGCGTTTGGAATGTTGTGCAGAGGCCTATTCATCTTACCTCCAAGAAAGGTTCGGCAAAGCTGGAGAGTGTGCCTGGGGAAAGCTTGAATGGTGTGGAGAGAGATACGTTTCTTTCCCTCTCCCTCTGCCATATAACAGAAGAACTCAGGGGAATCACCCAGTACATCTGACTGACAGTATGCTTTGTTGTTTAGTCGTGTCCGACTCTTTGTGACCCCATGGACCAGAGCACACCAGGCACTCCTGTCTTCCACTGCCTCCCGCAGTTTGGTCAAACTCATGTTTGTAGCTTCGAGAACATTGTCCAACCATCTCATCCTCTGTCGTCCCCTTCTCCTTGTGCCCTCCATCTTTCCCAACATCAGGGTCTTTTCCAGGGAGTCTTCTCTTCCCAAGAGGTGGCCAAAGTATTGGAGCCTCGGCTTCAGGATCTGTCCTTCCAGTGAGCACTCAGAGCTGATTCTCTTCAGAATGGATAGGTTTGTTCTTCTTGCAGTCCATGGGACTCTCAAGAGTCTCATCCAACACCATAACTCAAAAGCATCAATTCTTCGGCGATCAGCCTTCTTTATGGTCCAGCTCTCACTTCCATACATCACTACTTGGAAAACCATAGCTTTAGCTATATGGACCTTTGTGGGCAAGGTGATATCTCTGCTTTTTAAGAGACAGTAGGCTTAGGGCAGGCAAAAGAAAATGCTTCTTAAGGCAAAGCAAAGCTTTGCTCATAAAACCCCTTGCCACAAGGTGGACATCATCCTAGATTTGCTTTCAATAATTGCTTTCAAGAGAGAGGGAAGTGGGGAGAGGGGGGACAGAGAGAAAATTAATGGTGGACAGGTCTATTATCCATGACAGTTAGATAGAACCTCCACAGTCAGAGGCAGCGTACATTCTAATCTCTCAGCTGCGAATGCTGAGAAGATTGGGATGCCTGTTTCTTATTACTCAGCAGCACACTGATCAAAACACTGTGCTGGAAAAGATGGGCTGGGCTGAGAAAAACTCTTCCTGAATTTTAGCATGTCTATTATGCGTCAGATTAATATGACGAGTGGGACACGGGTGGTGCTGTGGGTTAAACCACAGAGCCTAGGACTTGCCAATCAGAAGGTCAGTGGTTCGAATCACCGCGACGTGAGCTCCTGTTGCTCGGTCCCAGCTCCTGCCAACCTAGCAGTTCGAAAGCACGTCAAAGTGCAAGTAGATAAATAGGTACCGCTCTGGCGGGAAGGTAAACGGTGTTTCTGTGTGCTGCTCTGGTTCGCCAGAAGCGGCTTAGTCATGCTGGCCACATGACCTGGAATCTGTATGCTGGCTTCCTCAGCCAATAAAGTGAGATGAGCGCCACAACCCCAGAGTCGGCCACGACTGGACCTAATGGTCAGGGGTCCCTTTACCTTTACCTTTACCTAATATGACCAGTTAGGCTTCAGTCCTGCACACATTTATCTGGGACTTAATCTCATGCACCTAAATGGGGGTTACTTCTGAGTAGGCACAAAAGCACTCTCCTCCCTCATGGTTAGTAGCCATGGAGAGCCTTCTCCACCACAAATTTGTCCATGTAAACTGGTGGCCACCATTTTTTCCTGAGGGAATGAGTTCCATAATATCACTATGTGTTGGAGAAGCGCCATCTTCTTAGGGGGATTGAGGGGGACCCTGCATGACATTGTGTGACATCATGACGTCATGCATGTGATGCCAGGGGCGGAGCCAAACACCCCCTAATATTGACTCCCTCAAAAAGTACCTGTGGTGGGGGCAAAAATGCCTCCGCCCCTAAGAGTTGGCACACCTGATGTGTTGCATGAAGCCCGTTCTTTCGCCTGTTGTGAATCTTCCAAAATTCACCTCAGCTCCCTTCTCCTTCCTCTCAATCAGAAAGTCATTCCCCCTGCATTTTCAACTTTACTCCTCTAACAGACTCCTGCGAGAGCTATTTTAAATCCATTGACGCCCATGCCTTAGAGGAAAACGTTTTTCATTATGATATTCTGCATAAGCAAATGCCACAGCTATTATTAGCTCTTACAACAATAGCAGAAACATCATCTTGTCTTTGTGTCATTTTCCCCTCACTCAGCATAATTTTAGAAAGTGTCTCTGAGAGCCAATAGCATCAGACTCTGAGCTTTGCATTTGCTAACCCTTTTATCTTCTGCCACCCTCGTTTTAGCCTCTGTGGTTCCTGATATAACAAACAAGAGACAGAGTCTGAGATTTCAAAGAAAACACTTCAGAATTTTAAAGTCAGGGCTGTCCTTTCACACCAGTTTTGGGTGAGGAGCAGTCGCCACAAGCTGACTTCACTGCCATCCATTTTGCACGGTGAATACATCAGACTTACACTTGTTGCGAAAGGTAGTGTTTACCTTGCTAGGGAAACACCATGAAAACATATTTGTGATGTGGAACTGATATGGTAGAATGGCAGGGGGTAAAATCCAGGATGGTAAAATCTAGCAGTTAAGCCAGTGGTGCAGTACTCAGATATTTGCTCTGCCATCTCTACATACAAACTATCCCCCCCAAAAGGAGCCCTCACAGATTCCCACACACATACACCCCAATAGGATGGACAAAATTATCAGTTTTGTTTCTCTTAGTTTCTCATTTTTCCAATCTGAAGTCCAGTTTTCCACGTTTTCCAGATCATTTACTATGCATCCAAAGTGTTTTTAGATCAGTAAGAATTTGGGGTGGGAGTTGCTTTTTTGGGTGGGGAGATCTGGTTTATGGGGTCATTCATTACTGTTTATTTTATTGTTATTATAATTAAATTTCTATATTGCCTTTCATCCAAGGATCACAGGACAGTTTACAATATAAAAACACAAAAATACGTAACATTCAAGATGCCTTATATAGAAATTAATTGGGGATAATAAATTGGGTAACCAAAGAGTAATTTAATCTTGGGGTCAGAATTGATTAGGGGCAAATGCATGGAAAAGAAATTGATTTGGGGTGATCTGGAATAGAGTACTGGACACTCAAAAAATAATAATATCTGCAGTGATTTGGATACTAAATTAGTAGGTTTGCCTACTGTGACATTTAAATTCTAAATTTGCTTATGTACAAATCAACCAATCAAATTTATTCTGATTTGTGTCTACAGTCCTAAGTGCTGAAATGTTTAAGTACCCTGCATCACCTATGCAGTCGTTGAAATCCATGGGTTTAAAATTGAATAAATTTGGCTTGATAGTCTCTCACGCAAGTTTGCATGTATGACTTGCTTGCCTAATGTTAAGCATTTAATGTCCATTTAAAGACCAGAAGTGTCATGTATGACTCATTACTTCTAACACATAAGAGGAAGCCATGTCAATGTGCACAAATACGGTAACCTAACGCTGAGCAGGGCAAATCCAGAAATCCAAATCTTTGGAACCTCCTAGTTAATGAAATCTCAGATGGTTTAGCAACCTGGGGCAGAAAAGGGTAAGCAAGCAGGGTTACCGATGCAGGGTAACTTAATGGAAAGATAACGGATAGAATGAAATCTTTGCTGCATGCTGCGCTTAACCCAAACTTGCTAAGTGACTAGAGCATTAATGAGTGAGAGATCTTAATTAAATTGTAAGCAATTAACTTTCCTGAGAGCAACATGGTTAAAACTAGCGAGGGCAGAGTTGTATCTCTAGAAGTCAATCTGGAGCCTGCTATTCAGATAAACCATTTCTGCTCTTTTTGAAAGCAGGACTGGAGCCTGCTTATGCTAAACTGGAGATGGGCAATGGCTTTTAAGATATAAGGAAATGCTGTGGTGAAGGCCACATTGCCCTTGGTATACACACATCTCACAATTGTCTTGGAGGTCTGCAGGTTTTTGAAGCATGCAGGAAACTGTATACTGAACATGGTGGAATGAGCAAAGAGGATTCCAGTGCTCTGAAAAAGGGCCGTGGACAGCTTGATGTGGACATTATGCATATTTATTTTACTTTTGACAGTGCAATCCCCATAGACGTTCCCTTGGAAAGGATCCCTGCTCAATTCATTGAGACCTGTTTCCAAGTTCACGTGTCTTGAAGTCAGTGAAAATACTGGAACTGTGTTTGACATCAGAATCTCACCCAGAAAAACCTTCCATTGCTCCACAATGACACCCATAACAGGCCTGCCTAAGCTGCAACCCAAGAAGCCAAAACAGAGCTTCCCAGTCTGGCAGCATTTCCCACCAGTGACTTTTTCAATCTCTTGCTTTTCTGCCTAGATGGGGTTGCCAATAACTTGGTAGGGCACAATATGCTGCTGGTGATTTGTATTCAGCTTGGTGGATGACAAGTTGCACAGGCCAGAAGTCACTGCGAGTCTTCATGTCTGGAGAGACATCACCAACTTCCCACTTGGCTTATAAATGGTTGTGGATAATACAAAAAAATGCACACAGAGCTTCACAAACCAAGGCAGCTCACACCTCCCTGGGGAAAGGGATCTCCATGCTAACGGTGTCTTTACTGTTATAGACATATTATGAATTCTGGAATGTATTGCTGAGGTCTCTGCCCTGCTTTTTTTTTGTCTGTGCCTTGATATTTTGAACCTGTCTTCTGTAATTATTTTGATTATCTTTCATGATAGAACCTCTCTCCTTCAAGGACAACTTTGAAGGCACAGAACGAGATGACAGACAGTTGTGCCAATCTAGGCTCTCATCGACAAGGTGTAGATTAGTATATTGGGAAACACTGGCCTGTGAGTGCTCCAATTGTAGCAAACAGCCTTAACCAAAGGTGTCATGGACTTTGAAGATGCTGAAACTCAGGGCGAAAGGGAGAAACGTACTAAGAGGAAGGCACTTTGGCAAACCCTCACTGTGATCAACTCCCATCTGGAAACCTATGTCCCCACTGTGGAAGGACATGTGGATTCAGAATTGGCCTTCACAGTCACTTACGGACTTACTGTTAAGACTGTGTTCATGGAAGACAATCTTACTCAGCTACGAGTGATTGCCAAAGAAGAAGAAGATAATTAGTAAGGTTGTCAAACAGCTAATCTACACCTTCAGATGGGTTCCTCAGGTGAGAGGCTTCCCAGTGCTGGACCATGTCATGCTGAAGAAGTGAAAGCTTTGAAGGCACAGATTGGGCAGTTTTCAGCCACCTATTCTGTATCTTCGAAACTCCCTTCAGGTAAACTGGATGAAATCAAGCCATGGGTTGAATCCAGCTGTCAGGCTGTAAGTTCTCAGCCTCTATAGAGGTTTTATGGAACGTGGCATGCTACAAAATCAGTTCTGACACATCTCCATGTTGGGTCAACTTTATCTATGTTTGATTTAGTGGTGGGAATGAGTTAATAAACAGAAAATCTGTGCATAATTTGTTGGGTTCCTTGGAGGCTCAATCTGTACTGTTTTGTTCTTTATTCTATGGGTTTTAGGCAAACATCACATATCACTATCTTTCAAAGCAGAGATGCTTGCTTTCCCAGCTGCTAGGCAAGGGGGGAAATGTACCCATAAATCATTAAAACCAGTCCCACAGTGAATATTTGGCCAAAGATATTCTGTCATGATCTAATGAAAAACTAAGCCACTCTAATATGTGGCGGAGTTTTCTTTTCATAACAATCACTTATAGGTTTTTAGACTTTGTAATCTTGTTCGGCATTGGCTTGGCAGCCATTGTATAATCAAATAAGTTGGGCAAATGTATGAGCAAAAATTGACCGCTGTCATCTATAATAATTGCCTTGGGCTTTTCAGAGTTCTTCTAATACTGTCCATCTTATGAACTTCTTTGCCAGGGCCCTGAAACCCTTTAGGAAGGAGGAACTCTTAATGTTGTTTTTGTCCTGAACTCATTTGTGAGTTATTGTTGTTTAGTCGTTTAGTCATGTCTGACTCTTCGTGACCCGTGGACCAGAGCACGCCAGGCCCTCCTGTCTTCCACTGCCTCCTGCAGGTTGGTCAAACTCATGTCCATAGCTTCGAGAACACTGTCCAACCATCTCGTCCTCTGTTGTCCCCTTCTCCTTGTGCCCTCAATCTTTCCCAACGTCAGGGTATTTTCCAGGGAGGCTTCTCCTTTCATGGTGGTTTGATCTTCTTGCAGTCCATGGGACTCTCAAGAGTCTCCTCCAGCACCATAATTCAAAAGCATCAATTCTTCAGCGATCAGGCTTCTTTATGGTCCAGCTCTCACTTCCATACATCACTACTGGGAAAACCATAGCTTTAACTATACGGACCTTTGTCGGCAAGGTGATGTCTCTGCTTTTTAAGATGCTGTCTAGATTTGTCATCACTTTTCTCCCAAGAAGCAGGCATCTTTTAATTCCGTGACTGCTCTCACCATCTGCAGTGATCATGGAGCCCAAGAAAGTAAAATCTCTCACTGCCTCCATTTCTTCCCCTACTGACTCCATAATCTGAAAGTGAGTCTTCCTTAACCACTTGCAATGTGCTACATTCCACACATACCCTTTAAGAAACATGAAGGCCAGGGGAGCACATTTGAATGGCGTGCCTACATGTATGGGGCTCATTGTATGGGTTTTTCTCACCTTCCTACCTAACTATCCAATTGCATATCCCTTTCTATGCCCCAGTTATATTCTCAAGTGCTTTCAGATTCTCCTCCCCATTGTATCTTCATTTTATCTTTTCTAATTCTTCATGCATTTGCACTGATTATACTTATTCCTTTTACTGTATTTTGTATATCTATATCATCTATCTATATCTATCTATCATCTATCTATCTATCTATCTATCTATCTATCATCTATCTATCTATCTATCTATCTATCATCTATCTATCTATCTATCTATCTATCTATCTATCTATCTATCTATCATCTATCTATCATCTATCTATCTATCATCTATCTATCTATCTATCATCTATCTATCTATCTATCTATCTATCTATCTATCTATCTATCTATCTATCTATCTATCATCTATCTATCTATCTATCTATCTATCTATCATCTATCTATCTATCATCTATCTATCTATCTATCTATCTATCTATCATCTATCTATCTATCTATCTATCTATCTATCTATCTATCTATCTATCATCTATCTATCTATCTATCATCTATCTATCTATCATCTATCTATCTATCTATCATCATCTATCATCTATCTATCTATCATCTATCATCTATCTATTATCTATCTATCTATCTATCTATCTATCTATCATCTATCTATCATCTATCTATCATCTACCCTTCTTAAGTATCTTTAGAATGAGGCAGGAAAATGGAAGCTTTTTCCCACAGGGAAGGAAATCTTTCCACACACACAAAAAGGAGAGCAGGTTTTGCCTGGCACTAATTACAGTTAAGAACTTAAGAAGAGCCCTCCTAGATCAGACCAAAGGCCTATCTAGCTCCAGTCACTTCTGTGTGCCTCCTTACTAATCCAGAAAAAGAAAAAAGAGCTAAAGCAAAAGTTTGACAATTGGAATTTCAAATATCAGAAGGCTCTGGTTTTAGAGTAAGAACACTTGAAAAGTGCGGCAGATGTAGCACATTCGCTTTCCTCTGATTGTGCCTTCAAAGCTCTTCATGTTTTTGTCTCTGAATTCTGTAGCAGTCCTACCTAGAACTGTGTGGAATTGTTTTCATGCACTCATTTCTCTATAGAAACATACTCTTTCTTACAGGGGAAAACAGTTCTGCACAGTAGTCATATTCTTTGTAATACTTGATAAAGGAAAGATGCTAAGGCCCTTCTCTCAGTCCTGGCACAGACACTTGGTAGGGACACTGCAGAGGGCCTTCTTGGTGGCTTCTCCCAGACTCTACAACTTCCTCCCTTGAGAAACTAGACTGGTTCCCTCCTTTTTGTCTTTCCACTGGCAGGTGAAGACCTTCTTCCATCAGGCTTTTCGGAACTGACTGCTTTCCATGGAAGGGCTGGTATGCTTTAGACCGGGTTTAATACATGTATATAGTTTTAATTCTATTAATGTTAAATTGTTCTTAAATTATTGTTTTTTCTATGATTTTAGAAATTCTTGTTTTTATCTGTAAGCTGCCTTGAGTCCCACCAGGGGAAAAGAGTATATTATTATTATTATTATTATTATTATTATTATTATTATTAGGCTTATATAGCTGCCTCTGCTAGATGATGAAAAAGGTCTCCATTCCCTTCGGAAGGAGAGGCTTCTCAAGAGAGCCAGCCTCTGTCTTCTCTGGTTGTACAAACTATATGCAAAAAACAACAACTGCAGAGTATTTCATTGCTCATTCAACTCAACTCCACAGCATTTAAATAATATATATTTCAAAGTACTTTTATATTATAAATCACCTAAATACTATTTTTAGTAGTGGGTATAGGTGTCTAAGAAAATAAACAAACAAACCCCCTCCCCATCCTGTTTTCACAGTAGCCCCAAGCAGAACTTGAGTGCAGTGCAGTGGTACCTCGGGTTAAGAACTTTATTCATTCTGGAGGTCCGTTCTTAACCTGAAACTGTTCTTAACCTGAGGTACCACTTTAGCTAATGGGGCCTCCCGCTGTTGCCGTGCCGCTGCCACACAATTTCTGTTCTCATCCTGAAGCAAAGTTCTTAACCCGAGATAATATTTCTGGGTTAGCAGAGTTTGTAACCTGAAGTGTCTGTAACCCGAGGTACCACTGTAGTTTGGAAGCATTTGTGTCTCAACTTTCTGGGGGGATCTTGGGGGTATATTCAGTCCCTGAGTGGGTGAATCTCTTCTTCGCTATCACAGCTACTCTATAGCTTGCTCCTGATGGCCACCAGCTTGAATGGTTTGAAAAGGGGATTAAACAAATTCCTGGAGGATAAGGCAATCAATGCCTACTGACCATGATGACTATGCTTTGCCTCCTCGGTCAGAGGCTGTAACACTCCCCAGTGCCAGATTTACATACAAGCTAAACAAACTATAGCTTAGGGCCCCACTCTCTTGGGGGCCCCCAAAAAATGTAAAGGGGAAAAAACCTGGATGTAAATTTCCAAAGTATAAGATAAAAAACAAATAAAATAAAACCTACATACAGCAACAGTGTTTTGTGTTATGTAGGCTCCTATGATGTAAGTAATGAGCCCAGCTTGCCAGGCTGCTCCCTAAAAATATCACTGGTTTGCTCATTTCTATATATAGGGTATGTGACGCGGGTGGCACTGTGGGTTAAACCACAGGGCCTAGGGCTTGCCGATCAGAAGGTTGGCAGTTCGAATCCCCGTGACGGGGTGAGCTCCCATTGCTCTGTCCCTGCTCCTACCAACATAGCAGTTCGAAAGCACATCAAAGTGCAAGTAGATAAATAGGTACCACTCCGGCGGGAAGGTAAACGGCATTTCCGTGTGCTGCTCTGGTTCACCAGAAGCGGCTTAGTCATGCTGGCCACACGACCCAGAAGCCGTACGCCGGCTCCCTCAGCCAATAAAGCGAGATGAGCGCCGCAACCCCAGAGTTGTCCGCAACTGGACCTAATGGTCAGGGGTCCCTTTACCTTTACCTATATATAGGGAGCCTACATTCTGCATACGCATACGCAAATGGCTTTAGATACCTATTAGGTCCATAAATTATCATATAGCATATATTCAACAGAAAAAACAGTGGCAATTTGTTGTTGACAAAGGACAGCTGGACATATAAAGGGTCCCATTACCTTCAGTAGCTTAGGGCCTCATCAGACCTAGGGCCCTGACACTCCCAAATACCTGACCTTTCAGCACAGTTACTGGGTCTAAATGCAAACTACCACTGTTACCTTTCTGATAGCTTGTTGGATTTTCATCCCAAAACCTCTGACCAGAGGACAATCCTACCATATTTGCCCGGAAGCACTTCTGGTCTTCCGACATCTCCCTCAAGGATCAGAAATGGTTGAAAACATTTTTGCTAATTAAACGGGAGTATAATTCCATCTTAAATTCTCTCTTAAATTTAATTTAATCACACTTTCCATGGACTAATCACAAACAGATCTCACTGCTGATCCATTGCAACAATATTAATTTCTCTCCCCCAGTTCTCTTAATTGGATTTATAATGCTACATTCCTGTGCAATTAAGAACTTATAAACCCTTGGATATAATTGTGTAGCCCTGTTCATTAGATGGCTTCTCAACCTTATTGTGGGGTCCAAGAAATCTTACGCCATAATAAAGTTGTTTGTCTTTAAGGTGCTGTGACAGACAGGCCTTGGTTCAGCTTCCTTGTGACCCAGCAACCAGTAAGAGCTGGTTAGACCATTGTCCAACCAGAAAGAACTGGTGACTCAAAAAACACTGAGAAGCTTTAAGGACAATGGATTGTCTGAGAGAACCAAGATAGGCAATGACTGTAAGTCAGGGACCTGGAGAGAGTGGGAACTGGCCTGTTAGAAACATGAGATTGCTAGGCAGAGCAACCTAGTTTGGCTTCCTGAGGGAAAAGTGAAATCCTAGAAAGGTTTGAGTGAGTGTTGCACCTAGCCATTCTAGGTGGGGGAAATCTACCCTGAGATTTGGTTTGGAAAAGAGTACTGTTTGAAGTTCTCTGTAAGGTAAGTGTGTTTAAAACTAAGTTTTGTGCCTCACTTGCATAGCTATCATGCTTAAAACTTTCATTGAGTGTAAATAAATAAACAATTTAGTTTCATTCCAGAGGTGCCTTCTCATCCTTGAACCAATGGGTGGGAGGCGAGTGGCAGCCTTCACAGAGGTGCAATACCTGGCTGCTGTTTATTCATAAACACTACCTCAAATAGAGCAATGACAAACCTAGACAGCATCTTAAAGAGCAGAGACATCACCTTGCCAACAAAGGTCGGTATAGTTAAAGCTATGGTTTCCCCAGTAGTGATGTATGGAAGTGAGAGCTGGACCATAAAGAAGGATGATCACCGAAGAATTGATGCTTTTGAATTATAGTGCTGGAGGAGACTCTTGAGAGTCCCGTGGACTGCAAGAAGATCAAACCTATCCATTCTGAAGGAATTCAGCCCTGAGTGCTCACTGGAAAGACAGATCGTGAAGCTGAGGCTCCAATACTTTGGCCACCTCAGGAGTAGAGAAGACTCCCTGGAAAAGACCCTGATGTTGGGAAAGAATGAGGGCACAAGGAGAAGAGGACGACAGAGGATGAGATGGTTGGACAGTGTTCTCGAAGCTACTAACATGAGTTTGACCAAACTGTGGGAGGCAGTGGAAGACAGGAGTGCCTGGCGTGCTCTGGTCCATGGGGTCACGAAGAATTGGACATGACTAAATGACTAAACAACAACAACAACCTCAAATAGTTAATTCCAGACCCTAATAACAGCGAGAGTTATATCTTCTAACACACCCACAGAATCAGTCACATTAACCCAGCACCCATCTTCCGTAAGGGTGCAAGCCACAGCAACCACAAGGCTCTTTATTCTGGAGCTGATCACCCCCGATTCCCAAAATTACAGAACTTGACCATCCCAACTCCAATAAGCCTCAGCATGCCGTAGAATTATTTGTTTGCATGTGTTTGCTATTCTTGCAATACAGGCAACTCATGTCTTCTTCTAGGGTTCGGTTCCAGCCGGGGGTCCATGCATAAAAGTAAAATTGCACAAAGCCATGGAACTCCTGGAACTGTTCCCCCAAAATGAGGTTGGGGGGGCCGCTTGCCCAGTTTTGTGAAGGTGGCGCAAGGGCTCTGGCCACCTTCCCAAAGCCCAGTGTCTTGCTTTGGGTAGGCACAATGCTGCCAGAGCCCTCATGCTGCCTTCCCAAAGCCCGTGATCACACCTTTGCTTGTATGGTGGTGAATAAATAAATGGAGATTGGGTTTCCTCTGCTCTGCATCCATCCATCCATCCTCCCATCCATCCATTTATCTCTATCTATCTTCTATCTATGGGATGTGGGTGGCGCTGTGGGTTAAACCACAGAGCCTAGGACTTGCCAATCAGAAGGCCAGCGGTTCGAATCCCCACGACGGTGTGAGCTCCCGTTGCTCGGACCCAGCTCCTGCCAACCTAGCAGTTTAAAAGCACAAAGTGCAAGTAGATAAATAGGTGCCGCTCCAGTGGGAAGGTAAACGGCATTTCCATGTGCTGCTCTGGTTCCCCAGAAGCGACTTAGTCATGCTGCCCACATGACCCGGAAGCTGTATGCCGGCTCCCTCAGCCAATAAAGCGAGATGAGCACCGCAACCCCAGAGTCGGCCACGACTGGACCTAATGGTCAGGAGTCCCTTTACCTTTACTTTATCTTCTATCTATCTATCTATCTATCTATCTATCTATCTATCTAATCTATCATCTATCTATCATCTATCTATCTATCTATCTATCATCTATCTATCTATCATCTATATCTATCATCTATCTATCATCTATCTATCTATCTATCTATCATCTATCTATCTATCTATCTATCTATCTATCTATCTATCTATCATCTATCTATCTATCTATCTATCTATCTATCTATCTATCTATCATCTATCTATCTATCTATCTATCTATCTATCTATATCTATCTATCTATCTATCTATCTATATCAATCATCTATCTATCTATATCAATCATCTATCTATCTATCTATCTATCTATCTATCATCTATCATCTATCATCTATCTATCTATCTATCATCTATCTATCTATCTATCTATCTATCTATCTATCTATCTATCTATCTATCTATCTATCTATCATCTATCATCTATCTATCTATCATCTATCTATCTATCTATCTATCATCTATCTATCTATCATCTATCTATCTATCTATCTATCTATCTATCTATCATCTATCTATCTATCTATCATCTATCTATCTAATCTATCTATCTATATCTATCATCTCTCCTGTGTTCAAATACGTAAAATGAGCATAAAATGCCAGTTACCTGTACTGGATTCATACCTTAGTGGCACTGGCATGCTTTCTATTTAGGAGATTTATCACATTTCATGTCGTCCTTGCAGGTTGCGCTGAAAGCATCCAAGTCCCGAATTTGGTTCCGAACCCAAACCTGCAACCTCAGTATTCCATCCTCTGGACCATTCACAGTGTTGGTGATTAACACACATTATTTTGCAGTGATGCATTTATGAATTCGTTAGTTGTTTTCCTTTTAATTGTGCCAAGCAGTTTAACCTATGACGTCTTTAGGTAGTTTGGATAGAACAATATATTATTTTTATTACATGGCAAAGTTCCATTTGAATGAAAACAGTGGCTGAGTCACTTTAAAAAAAATACAGATATGTGTTGTGGCATGAAATCTGTGCACCTGGAACAACTCCTCCAGAAAAATAATAATAATAAAGCTGAGTTTGAAAAGAGAAGATCATGACTCAGCCGCTGTTTTTGTTTGGGATTGTAATGGATCTGTAACATTCAACTGGAACATAATATTAACACAAGAAACAATTAGGCTATATTATATAGAAAGAAGTGCTACCGGTAAAAGTGGTTATGTGTGGATCAAGAGGCCAGTTCTTTTGCTGATATATTCGTAGTTCTCCAAATCCTATAGATCAGCCTTCCCCCCCCCCCAGGGAGTTATAATTGGGGAACGCTGCCACAGAACTCCCCTCTACTTATGTTCTTACGGCCACCCATTCTATTCTTTTATTTGCCATCAGACGATCAATCACATCCTTCACCTAAAGCAAGCTATATTCATTGGGTTCAATCCATACTTAGTCATGCTTAGAGTGGGCCCACTAAAATCAACTTAAGCAAGTACACACTAAAAACACGATGAAGGCTGCAATTCTGTCCCCACTCACCTGGGAGGAAGCCCCATTGAATTCAACAGGACTAATTTATCAGTAGACATGATTAGGAGTGGTGTGTAAGTCTGGATCCAACCCATTGGCTTTCCTTTCTATGATCACTCAGTTAAAGTGCATTCCTTTAACAGACAATGGGAAAGAGGCTCTACATGAGAGACTCTGGAGAGTTCCAGTCAGTCTTCAGTAGAGATCTTCTACATCATCTGCTGCCAAATTATTATAAGTGGGGATGCCACGATTTGCACCTGCGACCTTCCGCATACAGAACATGTGCTCTGTTACTGAGCTACAGTCCCATGATTTCATTTTTTATGGGAAGCTAGTCATTTTGTGGCAGGGGGATACCGGAAAATTGCAGGCTGGGGTGTTCTTTTTGGCATAGCATGCACCCTTTGAGTTGTTCTGGCTTGTAATAGGTATGTGTCTATCTGAACTATGGGATGCGGGTGGCGCTGTGGTCTAAACCGCTGAGCCTCTTGGGCTTGCCAATCAGAAGCTAGGCGGTTCAAATCCCCATGACGGGGTGAGCTCCCGTTGCTCTGTTCCAGCTTCTGCCAACCTCACAGTTCGAAAGCACACCAGTGCAAGCAAATAAATAGGTACTGATGTGGCAGGAAGGTAGACGGTGTTTCCGTGTGCTCTGGCTTCCATCACAGTGTTCTGTTATGCCAGAAGTGGTTTAGTCCTGCTGGCCAAATAACCCAGAAAGCTGTCTGTGGACAAACGCCAGCTCCCTTGGTCTGAAAGCGAGATGAGTGCCACGACCCCATAGTCACTTGACTGGACTTAACCGTCCAAGGGTCCTTTATGTTTACCTTTAACAATCTGAACTTATTTCCATAGTTTATCAATGTAGATCATGACAGGAGACCCTCCATGATAAACTTTGGTGACCCTAGTGCAAGGCGGATTCCAGCCTCACCTCCTGAAAGGCATTCAGACATAGCCTGAGTTTAGCTACACCCGAGCAAAAGATTAACACATGCAAAATTAGTTGTCAAATACTCAACTCCTCAATGGGAGCCATCCACACAATGGTAAGGTGATTTGAAGGCAGATAGCAGACAAAAAGATATCCAGGTTTAGTCAATTGCTCAGTAGGATTGCTAGGATCACAGTCTTTCACCTTTTCATTAAGCAAGATGGATGAGGTGAGAACTGGGCAGGAAACTCTGGAACTATGTAAACTGTAGAAATCACTCATTCACAACCCCCTTCCCTTCTCCATCTTCTCCACTGAGGAATGGACAGGATCTCTGGGAAAGACAATAGAATTGCTCAACTCAAGGCCCATTCCCCTCTCTACTGGCATGCCTTGCCAGTAAGATATAAAGTGTGGGAATGTTCAGGGATGCAGGAGAGGCTATATTGTTTGATTATATCCTTTCCAACTTGTGTTAACAAGTTCCACAATTTAGCAGAGTAACATTCCCCTTTTTCAACTTACAGCGGATGCGTTTGCTCAGGCTCGCTAAAGCCTCTATAATACGTTTTAAAGGTAATTCCCCTTTGGTCCCTCATCAAAAGATAAGACATGACACAGTCTTCTATAAAAGTATACAAAGAGTTTACTCACTCACATTCTGTTCACAATTGGATCCCAGAAGGCAGACTTAGCTTAGAAAAGTAATATACACCTGGAAACTATCCCTTAAGGAGACAGTCCCTTTGTCCTTTCTTGGCTGGAAGCCAAGGGAGCATCTTTGGCTAAGCAGATGTTGTTCCTTCAATGAAAGTAGTCAGAGAGGGAGATGGCGGTCAGTCCTATGCTTTTGTTACCTGCACAGGTGAGGCCACGCCCATCTTTAGTCACATGCAGAAGAAGTCTGTCCCAGCTTAGGAGAAACAGGATGTTCCGACTGGCTGGTCCAGACATCCCCTTTTATGTCCACTCTAGGGATGTTGTACTTGACTGCTCTTGTGTTTCACATCCCACATAAAGTCCTCCTTAGATTCAAAAGTTAGCTAGCTCTGTTATCTGTCTAAGAGGACAGAACTTACCCAATGCACACTTCTGCTTCACTTTAAAGACAGGTAGACTTTCTTCCCCCTCCTCTTTTTTGCTTCTAGTGTGGGTTTATGGGAAAATGGTCATGCCCATGTTTCCGTATGTTTTTTAAAAATAGCAAGGGATTCTCTCACTCTTTCCGCTGTGTTTTAGGAGCTGCTGCCTGCTTAAATTGTAATTTTGCATGTCTGAGACAGCATTTGTATCTTCTGTCATTCCTATTTAGTATAATAACTAAGTTTTCTTTATTCCTCTGTGTGAGAGCTTCTTGTGGGCATAGCATTGAGGGTACAGCACATACTCATAGACAAGTGTGTGTTATAACTCCAGCCAAAAATCCTAAACCTGTGTGTTTACATAATTGAGTGCTGGTTGCATACATGTGAGCCTAGGTACACACTTGCAAGAAGCTCAGGCTGCTGCCTGTCTGCCTAGATATCATGCACTATGTTCACACTCACAAACTTTTCAGCGGAAACTTTTCTCCTGCATGCTAGGAAATCAGATGTTTTTCCCACATCCCCCACCCCACCCACAACTTAGGGGAGGAATATTGCAAGAGAGCGTCAGCAAAACCACTTGATAGGTCTTCGCGGATAGATTTCAAGAAGGGTTAATTCAATTCTGCAGAAATGTTGACTGCATTACAGGCAAAATGAATGCAAGTTGCTACACAACTTGATTATCCTCGTATCTGTCTATATATAATAAAGGAGAACAATATGTTGGGAAAACATGCCTAGGGATTTACCAAATGCAATCACGGTGCAGAAGGCAAAATAGATATTCAGAGAATCACCTGCAGCCTTGCTTGGAAAATCAGAGCTAACGTTATATTTTCCCCCTATTTAATTATCCCTTCCATAATATCACTTAGACTTAGTCTCCTATCTCTGCAAATTAGTAGCACCATTATTATTAAAACCTGCTTAAGAATCTCAATCAGGGAAAACTACCACTTTGGTGCTGAATACATATAGGCATATATAATTTTGTGTGTGTGTGTGTGTGTGTGTGTGTGTGTGTAAAACAACCAGCAAAATATGATATAAATCAACCATACGGCTCCATGGCAAATATGTGGTTCAGCATTCAGTTTTTCCAAGTGGCGCAAAACTGCATTAAACTAGCAGTCACAGTTGTGAACTTAGAGCCAGTTATTTACCCGGTGTGATGGCCTGGGATTCGGACTCGGAAGCTGAACCTGAGAAGTCCCAGCCTGCACAGGAGTCCCTGCCTTCAGAACCAGCTGAGCCGGAGCTGGGGCTTGAGCCTGAAGGGTCCTCACCTGTGCTGGATCCTCAGGTGCAGAGTCTGCTCTGGCTCCTGAGGTGATGGAGGACCCATTGCCTGCAGGTGCTCCACTCCCAGCCCTGTCAGGGAAAGCTGAGGTTGCCTCTGGGTCCAGTAACCCTCCAGCCTCTCCTGAGCTGCAGAGGCTCAGGGCAGAGAGGCGGAGGGAACTAAGTTCCCGCAGGAGGAGTGCTCGCCTCCAGGCCAGGAGAGGCGAGTCACCTGTGGACTGGGGCTGCCCTATGCCTCGGGGCAGATAAAAGCCAGCCAGCCCCAGTTCCAGGTTGCGGGAGCAACATTGTTGATAGCCTGTTCCTGCCTGCACTCTGTCCTGCTCTTCTGCCAGAGTTCCTGACCTCACCCAACTCCCTGCCTTGGACCCAGCTTCAGCTTTGACGGACAGCCTACACACCACACCCTCGACCCCGGACTGGACACGGACCTTGCCGCACGATTAACCCTCGGGACCAGCACACACACACTTGCTTTGGTGGGGGGGGGAGTCATGATCTGGAGCAAGGATGTGAAAGCACAAGTTCTACAGTGGGAATGTTCACCCCATCAGGGAAAACACCTGTATGGCTTCAACCTTACCATGTCGCATTATCCTGCAGCGCCATCCTAAGGGAGTCTGCAAAGATCTGCCAACACACAAGTACCGGTTGCAAGACTGTTGGCAGCTGACTGCAAACTGGAGGAGGTTTTACAATACCATCCTGTTTGTCAAGCATTTGTCCTGATGTGTTCATGTGGAGGTTAGACGACATTGCCAGCTAGTGGTTGTTTCCTTGCACTTTCTAGTGCAATTTCCCTTCCCTTTTCTTTTCAGACCCAGCTGCCCTGCTAGCAAAGTAAAAAAAGAAAAGAAAAGAGAAAGGCAGATAAATGTTTATGCATCAGCTAACAGCTGCCCGCACATGGCAATCAGTTATAATTGAGGGTGGGGGCACTAATGTACCATCATTGGAGAATTAGATATTAAGGGTTTGAGAAGTAGTTCAAATGATAAAATTAGTCAACATAGTCAGGGTAGGCAAACCACGTAATCGCTTTATTGAAAAATGGAGGGGTGGGGTGTTGTGTTTTTTTAATAAAAAAAAAGTCATGCATCAGAACAATGAGATGCAAGATAATATAGAACCATGCACTTTATTGGGAACATAATAATATTCATATATATGGAGTGAATGTGCAAACATTTCCCCTCTTTCCTCTTATTCAGTTATATACTTACGCCTATGTACTGTATGCAATGAAGTATACTACTAATTTTTTTCTCAGTGCACTATTATTTACTTTCCACATTATTGCTGTTATTGAATAATAAAGTGCAAATGAGGGGAAGGGGCTATTTTGGGGGAGAAGGGCAGGAGATCTGGGGCCCAGGACAAATGCCCCAGGTGTCTCCCTCAACTCACCCCCACAAAACAGAATGTCCTGGTCAAGGATAAAGATTCTCAAGTGCTAACAGCAGCTGGGCAGCTGGTGTTTTGTACAACATGTATGTATTTCCATGGTAGTCAGACTAGGAGGTTCCTCCCCCCCCCCAGCATGACATGAGATGATCACAGCTTCAAAATACTGGAGAAGACCTGAGGAAGAGCACGTCTCTATGTCTCTCATTCTCTTCCGAAACAAGCGATATTTACAGGGACCCTTCTCTGTGTAATTACACAATTATTAAAAAAACACAGTCATGAAGTGAGGGCTTTTATCAAGTCATTCAAATTAGAACCGTTTCATCTTAATCACTATCTGCATGAATATGTATTTGCTTGGCTCTCTAACTGGGGTGGGGGGGAGAGAGAAAGCTCATTAAATAATTTCTTTCTTTAAAATTTAACTACTGGGAACTTCTTTAGAGAATAATCGTTGTGGGTATAATTAGGATCTTTGTTTCTCTTTGTTTTTAGACGAAGAGGTATAAAGACTGACTGAGAAAGAGGGAGAAATTGCAGGTCCAACGTTTGGTAGAGAGCAGTCGGAAGACGGGGCAGCATGCTAAGAAGCCAGAATTGCAGAACAAAATGGCGGCACATAGAAGGCAGATACTCAGTTCCTGCCTCTGAATCTGTGGGAGGAAATCAGAGGACAAGGATGCCACCTATCCCACCACATCTCTGCTCCTGAGCCCCTTAAAGAAGACTGGCACACAGAAATGGAAACTGAAGCTGCCCCCTGCGCTCATTTACTCATTCACTTTCTTGGCCAGCTTTACTGAAAGGGCCATGCTGCTTTTACTGTAAAAAGGTAAAGGGACCCCTGACCATTAGGTCCAGTCGTGGACGACTCTGGGGTTGTGGCGCTCATCTCGCTTTACTGGCCGAGGGAGCTGGCGTTTGTCCACAGACAGTTTTTCTGGGTTATGTGGCCAGCATGACTAAGCCGCTTCTGGCGAAACGAGAGCAGCACACGGAAACGCCGTTTACCTTACCGCTGGAGTGGTACCTATTTATCTAGCACTTTGATGTGCTTTCGAACTGCTAGGTTGGCAGGAGCAGGGACTGAACAACGGGAGCTCACCCTGTCCTGGGGATTTGAACCACCAACCGTCTGATCGGCAAGCCCTAGGCTCTGTGGTTTAACCCACAGCGCCACCCGTGTCCCGCTTTTATTGTAATTTCCTGTATATTCCGAACCAGTGTTTCCTAAAGTGGGCGATACTGCCCCTGGGAGGTGCTGGAATGATTCAGGGGACTGTAGTAGCCTCGGGTGCAATTGGGGGGCATTAAATAAAAATAAGATGGTTGTGGAAGCATAAAGAAAGAAGAGAGAAGAAAATTTTGAAAAAACCATTCATACATGTTTCATCTGTTGTGTAATGACACTGATCACCAGGTCGGGAAAGCAACAACGCCTCTCCTGGATCCGGCGATCATGCTGGAGGTGAGGGGTTTTCCTGGGCTTGGGTGAACCCTTTTTGGCTTCTCCCAAGTCTGGGAAGTGGATCGCAGCATGTCTGCCTATTTGACCAATGGCAGGCGAGCTGCAGAGCTGGCCCCACACCTTCACTTAAAGAAGGTAGATTTTCAGGGGGCACTGAGTATTAATATTTTTTTTCTTCCTGGAAAGGGAGAGGTCGGCCAAATAAGTTTGGGAACCTCTGTTCTAAACAGATTTTATAGATGCATATAATTTTAATTGTATCCATGTTTGATGATTGTTTTTTCTATGTTTTCAGTGAGAATTGTTTTTATCTGTAAGCCACCGAGTCCCATCACAGGGGTGGTGTATATGAATTTATAACAGTGGCATGCAGTTAAATTTTTCATAGGGGAACAGCTCAGGCCAGTTGTGCCAGCCTGCGATGGGGGGCACACGATGCACACATGATTTCGCAATGTCCCATGTGTGAGCATCACACCTCTCTCCCTAGGAACCAATAGCAGAACTGTCCTATACATATCTCCTCAGAAGTAAGCCCCCAAATATCTGAAATGTTGCCTCCTTCTACACAAACCCTCTTGGATGTTCAGATTAGCAGAGAGGCCCTTCTTTGTAGTTCTACCACCTTCGGAATTTTCTGTGTGTGTGGCCCAGGGAAGGGCCTTCTCAGTGGCAGCCCCTAAGGTGTCAAACTCCCTCCTGACAGAGGTAGGTTTAGCACCTTTGTTATATAATTTCCTTCCTGTGCTGAAGACACATCTCTCAACTCTGGGAATAATAATAATAATAATAATAATAATAATAATAATAATAATAATAATAATATTTCACAGACAGCTCTTGTGAAAGAGGATTGTTTGAGGCAAGACTGATGCTCTGTGAGAAACACAAGTCCCAAAACTTCTTTTTATTAGGTGTAAAGAAATGCAAGTGTCTTGAAAATGCATTTAAAAAGAAAGTTTCTAGTCCTATAGGTTGAACGATGAACAAGCATCATTCAGATTGTTACTCCAAAGATACAGGGAAGCAGGATCTTTGTGATGTTAATACTAACACTCAATAAAATAAAAGCTAAGGATTTTTAAATATATATTTTCTTTTTTAAAAAAATCAAGAATAGGGATAAATGGATTACTTGTACTGCTCAATGCAGCTTTTGAATCAGCAACAAGCAAAATCAGACGTGATTATGCTTCCCCTCAGTCACATTTTGCCAATCAACCAGATTATTTTAAAAAAACAAAAAAAATGAGAGACTAAAAACCATCTTTTGAAGAAGAAGGAAAAAGATGAAGAAAATGAAGCAGAACAGAAATCTGGCAATCATTTGCAAATAATCTACTGGACTAGATGTAGAGTAAATTTAAATTACTGGAGATGGCACACTGAAAAATATATGTGCTGCTTCTACCATCCAATATCAACCATTCTGAAATTTTACTTCTCAGTATTAAACAGTGAAAGGGGACTGATTACCAAATCCATAGAAGATGTTGACAGCACAGCACTGGCCTAAAAAAATAAAAAAGTGAAAAAATAATAATCTCTGGGGTTGTTGCACTTCAAAATCTGGAGCAATATTCAGACGTTATTCAGAACTTTCTAGAACTCTCTGTTTTCTTAATATTCTACAGTCAGCACCTCAGAGTAAGGCCTCATTCACACCGTACATTTAAAATGCTATTACAGTCGTACCTTGGTTCTCGAACGCCTTGTGACTCAAACGTTTTGGCTCCCGAACACCGCAAACCCAGAAGTAAGTGTTCTGGTTTCCGAACGTTTTTCAGAAGCCGAACGTCTGACACAGCTTCTGAGGTTTTGGATTGAGTGCAGGGAGCTCTTGCAGCCAATCAGAAGCTGCACCTTGGTTTTTGAATGTTTTCGGAAGTTGAAGGGACTTCTGGAATGGATTCTGTTCAAGAATCAAGGAACGACTGTATGCCACTTTAAACAGCCATGGTTTTCCCCAAAGAATCCTGGGAGCTGTAGTTTGTTAAGGGTACAGAGAGATCCCCATTCACCTGCTGGAGATACAATCATTCCCAGGGAAGAGAGATTGATTGTTAAACTGCTCTGGATCTTTATCCACGCAAGCAACACAACACATTCAGGAGCAGACCTAAAGTTTGTTTCAAGAGTTCAGCAGTCAGACAAGAATCTAATGGA
Organism: Podarcis melisellensis; assembly: GCF_964234715.1. Lineage (NCBI taxonomy): Eukaryota > Metazoa > Chordata > Lepidosauria > Squamata > Lacertidae > Podarcis > Podarcis melisellensis. The sequence continues at coordinate 50,496,478 of NC_138543.1, forward strand.
AGCAACGAAGATGTCCCAACAGTTTCCACACCCTGCTCACCAAGCATTTTAAGGTTAAGGCGTGGTGTGAACACTCCTGAGACTTTCTCACTTTGTGGGAATATTGGGATTGCAACAGTGTGCTCCTTTGCAGTGGCTGGGTCTGCTTCCACCTACAGTTGCGACACCTGGTTCTAGGCAACAAGACTGTACCCTCCTGTTCTGGCCGCTTATCAGCACTGTCTCCTCCTGAGGTGCCTTCCCCTTGGCTCCCTACAGTCTCCACTGAGGATCTTCATCCCATTAGAAGATGAGGGAAGGAGCTGACACCCCCCTTCTCTCTTCAGAACAGGCTGATGTTGAGACACAACAGGGAGATTTCCTCCTCCACCAGCTCTGATTCCTACTAGAGTCATACCTCGGGTTACATCTGCTTCAGGTTACGTTTTTTTGGGGTTACGGATCGCCAAAACCCGGAAGTACCAGAACGGGTTACTTCCGGGTTTTGGCGGTCGTGCATGCGCAGAAGCACTAAATTGTGCTTTGCACATGTGCAGAAGTGCCAAATCGCAACCCACGCGTGCGCAGACGTGTTGCAGCAGGTTGCAAACACTGCAGGTTGCAAACGTATTCAGGCCCCACTCTGTTTCCTCCTCCTCCTCTGGCGCCAGGGCTCGCCAATCCAGACCTGATCCTGACCACACACTGCAGGACTTGTGACAAGAGGAGACATTCCGTTGTGCGAGCGGAAGTCGTTCCACTTGTGCAACGACTTTGTTGGATCCTTCTAGTGTCTCTAAGAAGCTTGGCCTGTTTTTGTATCTCAGACACAGCCCTGCGTAACCCTTGAAATCTCCGAAGCAAATTAGGAACCTAATGGCAAATCCTGTACCATAAATCTGCTTTAAAATCCTCTCATTTGCTATTTGGAAACAAACTATGTGGCTGAGAAGGGGGTGGGCGGGAACAGAGCTTAAAGCAACAAAACCACAAAGCCCCTATCAAAGCTGGATAATCTTCCATCACCATCAAGAATTTTCTGTTAGCAACAATAGATGTTAAATTTAGCCACGGAATAGCTAGTTAATCAACCTGCTAATGCACACTTATTTCTGACACATCTAGTTGAACCAAACATTTTTCACCTAAGCAGTGTCAAGCTGTATTCAAAGATTATGTGTTATAAACAATGTCTGTTTGCATTTTATTTTGTGCGACAGTATGGTCTATTCTTTGCACAGGTGCTCAGCTGAGGAGTGGCACATGGAAGGGGAAATTAATTAACAGATTGAGGAATACGAAAAGAGCCAGATATTCTCACTGTGGTACGATATTGACGTCTGCACCCACCAAACTCCCTCTCTCCAGGTTCAGAAATGTTATAATCATCTCTGAATATGTCGGGAGTGTGGAGGCTTACTGGGAAAAACCCAGCTTAGTGTTCAAAACATGGATTTAAGCATGGTCTGGTGGCTTATTGAGGGGAAACCCAGGCTACTGTCCAAAAAACAGGATTTAGGTATATGGTCTGGTGGCTCCACTCTGCTGTTAATTCTGACAGGGGGACTGATCAGTTCTGGAATGTGGCCAAGCGTCATGAGAGTTGTCATCCACTGCTCAAGGTTATAGCGCTGGGAAGGGTGGAGAACAGACACAAGAAGATGGAGAAGTTGGACTGGTTGAGGAGCAACAGGATGAGGCCTTAGGCAGAGGCAGCCAGATGAAAGAGAGAATGGAACCTGGGCAGGCATATTCAGATCAAGGAAACTGGACTTCCCTCCTCTGTGTGAAAACGAGGTCCTTCATTTGCACCAATGGGCAAGGGAGCTATATAACACGGTACGATCAAAGCCTGAAATCAGCTTGGATCATTTATTTATTTATTGTAAGCTACGTCAGCAGAGGATAAGGGAGAGCATGCCAATTATGAAAGATGTAAGCATAATCCACAAAGGATATTGAAAGAAAATCAAAGGAGCATTAATCTTACAGAAGGCAAAATATAAGAACAGTGAATGCAAAGGCGGCAGCAGTGGCGGGGTGGGATTAGGATGCCCTGATTATGTGGGGAAACAAAATGTGAAACATTCTGCATTAAAGCATCAGGTAAAATGGTTATTACGTGCTTGGCATACACAAGGTAGGAATGGAAGAATCTGTCAAATTCAGTTTCTTTCCGTTTCTCATTTCCCAATCTTATATTCAGTTCTCCATATTTCTGCAGCAATTTGCAGGTGTGTTTTTTTAAAAAAAAGATCTGTGTAAAAATTCATCAGCAGTTTAGTGCAACTTTCTTCTAAATAACACTAAATGCAGTTTTGACCAATAATGACGTTTTTGCAAAGCAATTTGTTGAAGCAGAATTCATTTTTCTGTATTATTTTCACTAATATATGCATGATTATGCACACACTTTCCTAACACATGCATTTTTGTACACATTATTGGTTGAAGGTTTAGAGAAGTGTGAATCTTAAAGGGCAGTTGTGTTTCCATTTACGTATTGCTTTGAGAAGTATAAATCAGGTTGTATATAATTGAAACACAAATTTAATTGAATTTCTCCTCCACCCCTAGCTGAAGATCCCAGGTTGATCCCCTGGTGTCTCCAGATAGGGCTAAGAAAGACCTGTGTGTCTGAAACCCTGGGAAGCCACTGCCAGTCAGTGTAGACAGTTGTGAGCCAGGTGGACTACAGGAGGCAGTGAGAAATTTTACTTTCTTGGGCTCCATGATCACTTCAAATGGTGACAGCAGTCACAAAATTAAAAGACGCCTGCTTCTTGGGAGAAAAGCAATGACAAACATAGACAGCATCTTAAAAAGCAGAGACATCACCTTGCCAACAAAGGTCCGTATAGTTAAAGCTATGGTTTTCCCAGTAGTGTTGTATGGAAGTGAAAGCTGGACCATGAAGAAGGCTGATCGCCAAAGAATTGATGCTTTTGAATTATGGTGCTGGAGGAGACTCTGGAGAGTCCCATGGACTGCAAGAAGATCAAACCTATCTATTCTGAAAGAAATCAGCCCTGAGTGCTCACTGGAAGGACAGATCGTGAAGCTGAGGCTCCAATACTTTGGCCACCTCATGAGAAGAGAAGACTCCCTGGAAAAGACCCTGATGTTGGGAAAGATTGAGGGCACAAGGAGAAGAGGACGACAGAGGATGTGATGGTTGGGCAGTGTTCTCGAAGCTACCAGCATGAGTTTGACCAAACTGCAAGAGGCAGTGGAAGACAGAAGTGCCTGGTGTGCTCTGGTCCATGGGGTCACGAAGCGTCGGACACAACTAAATGACTAAACAACAAGTCTCCTCTTCCCATGCATTAGTGGGTAAATCCAATGGATTCCAAGAGGAGAGTGGCAATACTGAATTTCGTCCTACGTAATTTTTGTGTTTGGCTTATATTCAGGTAAATATAAAGATAAAGGTCCCCTGGACTGTTAAGTCTAGTCAAATTTGACTATAGGGTGTGAAGTGTAGGTGGGTTCCCACAAGAGAAGACATAGTGATAACAGCAAGAACCTTTATTGAACTGCAGAACTGAACAACAGGGACAAAGCAACTGCTTATATACATTTCTGAAGGCCTGGGCCACTCCCACTCCCAACGTGATTGGCTGTCTAAACTTCCAAGCTGCAAATCATAACTCAGAGTTTAAGGGCCAATGGCAGAGGCTCAAATCCTGAAATGTTCTGTGATTGGATATCATGTATCAAATCAGAACACAGGAGCTCAGAATCCTTAGTCCAGACTCAAACTCAGACAAACACAGACCACCGAATACATAACACGGTGTGGCGCTCATCTCCGTTTTCAGGTCAAAGGAGCCGGCATTTGTCCACAGACAGCTTTCCGGGTCATGTGGCCAGCATGACTAAACCGCTTCTGGCACAGGGAACACGATGACGAGTGCCAGAGTGCACGGAAACGCCATTTACATCCCTGCTGCAGTGGTACCTATTTATCTACCTGCGCTGGTGTGCTCTTGAACTGTTAGGACATAGCATGAAGCTGATCATTCCATCAGTGCCAGGATCTCCCTTGCTCAGTGAACAATCTCTCCCTTTCATCTCCCCATACACCTCCTAGATCTGGAAGTTTCCTAACCCTCCGGAGCAGATTTGGGGAATAGCATACGGTGACATCCCTTTGGACTTTGCTAGGACAACTATTTAGTTTAACGCCACATCTTGTCTTTGTTTTTAATATCTTGCCAGCCACTTTGGGCAAGTCCTTTGGAGAGGAAAGGTGGGATGTAAATTTTTGCATTGGCAAACTTTGATTAGGATGTGTATGTGTGTACTATATTGCATTGGGGAGGGAGAACACCCCCGCCCCAGAAAGGTCTTCTACATTTTTTTTAAAAAAGGAGATGAATCATAGGCAATTAACAGGAGCAATTCTAATTAACTGAAATAATTAAAAAACTAATAATGTTTAACATTATTGTTTTATGCAACAGCATTAAGCTTTAACAGCCTAGCAACACATCAGTGCTTCATTTGTAGAGCCACCAAGTACATTATTTATACTTGGTTTCTTTGGTAACCAAATTGACAAAAAAGAACAGCAATGAGGGTTCCTAAATTGTGGCACCATATAGCTTCATCACTTATGCCATTGGCAGTAAATGTAATGTCTGTATAATTTCCTTTTAATTATCAGCTAATGAAATTTACATTCATCAGGGTAAAACTGAAGTACGCTCATTCAGCTTCCAATCACCTGTCCAGATTCCCATTCAGTTAGCTAGTTGTTGGATTCTTTTATGTCTTTGTCTAATATAAATGTCAAACTGAGAAAGATGGCATTCATATTGCTTTGATTATTAATATGCAGATGAATATTGATTATTGTTCTCCACCTTTCCAGAACCTTGTGTGTGTGTGTGTGTGTGTGTGTGTGTGTGTGTGTGTGAATCCAAACAGGCATCTTGCAGAGACTTGGCTACTGGGTTTTTAATTTTTGGCATTAAGCTCTAAGGATTTCAAACGGAATTAATTTTGTAAACTTTAATTGCAGAATAATCTCTGCCATTCCCTTATCTCCTGATTTATTACAGGCATTTATTCCTAGTTTGAAAAATCCTCATCAGTTTCCTAGGGAATTAATTTAGATTTCCAAAAAAGAAAAGAAACGAAAAAGAGAGAAAAATGGGAAAGGAGAAAAAGGAAATTGCTTCTGGATTCAAATTAAGAGGCTAATTACAATAATTATCTCATGAAACGATAGAGAAACTTTGTGCATATGAGCTTAATCATTTTGGGAAGGAAGAAGAAGAAGAACCATCTTTCACATTAAACTTCATGGAGGAGCAAAAGTTTTTTTTTTTTTGCAGTTTATCATAAATCATGATCTTCCCCCTTCTGTGTTCCAAAACACATGGGGAGTCATGAGTGTAAGGGGGCTTCAGAAGATAACCCTTCAACTCCTGAAGGACGATCAAGGATGAAAGTAATAGCAATACCTACAATTTATATGGCAGTTTCTATGCTGCAATCCACACAACAACCTTGCATGGTAATGTTTGAAGTGTAGGTGGGTTCCCAGGAGGCAAGACATAGTGATAACAGCAAGAATCTTTATTGAACTAACAGAACTGGACAACAGGGGCAAAGCAACTGCTTATATACATTTCTGAAGGCCTGGGCCACTCCCACTCCCAACGTGATTGGCTGTCTAAACTTCCAAGCTGCGAATCGTAACTCAGAGTTTAAGGGCCAATGGCAGAGGCCCAAATCCTGAAATGTTCTGTGATTGGGTATCATGTATCGAATCAGAACACAGGACCTCAGAATCCTTAGTCCAGACTCAAGCTCAGACAAACACAGACCACTGAATACATAACTCCATTATTCCCCATATTGCTGCTTCCTAGCAACAGCCACTGGTAACCATTTGTTGTTTAGTCGTTTCCGACTCTTCGTGACCCCATGGACCAGAGCACGCCAGGCACTTCTGTCTTCCATTGCCTCTTGCAGTTTGGTCAAACTCATGCTGGTAGCTTCGAGAACACTGTCCAACCATCTTGTCCTCTGTCGTCCCCTTCTCCTTGTGCCCTCCATCTTTCCCAACATCAGGCTCTTTTCCAGGGAGTCTTCTCTTCTCATGAGGTGGCCAAAGTATTGGAGCCTCAGCTGCAGGATCTGTCCTCCCAGTGAACACTCAGGGCTGATTTCCTTCAGAATGGAGAGGTTTGATCTTCTTGCAGTCCACAGGACTCTCAAGAGTCTCCTCCAGCACCATAATTCAAAAGCATCAATTCTTCGGTGATCAGCCTTCTTTATGGTCCAGCTTTCACTTCCATAACTGGTAACCATATTTCAGCTCAATTACTGCTCAGATGTGGTAGTTTATTACACTCACACATAATCTGCCTCTGGGCTTGCCACTCACGAACATTTCTTGAGCTTCTTCGGAGAGGCATATGCTCCTCACGCTTGGAGAAGCATGGCCTTAAAGGAATTAACATTTGTTTTGTCGCACTTGCTCCGAATGCAGTATCTGCTATGTGTGTTCAGGCCCACTAAGCAGCATTTTCTATCGCAACCTGAAATTCATTTTGTGTGGCTATCAGAACTATTTAAGCTCCACAGTCTGGACCGTGGAAGTTACAAGCCTGCAGAGAAACTCATTTTATTCCTGCTGAGGCACCTGCTCCCATTACTGAGCTACGGCAAAGTTCTTAGATGTTCCGACAAACATACGTCTCATGCTCAGCGAAAGGGAGAGGGCTATTTGCTGCTAGTTTCCCCTGGCTGTTTTATTTGGACTTGTGACAAGGCTACTGCTCTTGTTACAAATACAGTGGTACCTCAGGTTAAGTACTTAATTTGTTCCGGAAGTCTGTACTTAACCTGAAACTGTTCTTAACCTGAAGCACCACTTTAGCTAATGGGGCCTCCTGCTGCTGCCGCACAACCAGAGCCCGATTTCTGTTCTCATCCTGAAGCAAAGTCCTTAACCTGAAGCACTATTTCTGAGTTAGCGGAGTCTTTAACCTGAAGCGTATGTAACCTGAAGCGTATGTAACCTGAGGTACCACTGTACTATGCTATATCAAAAGAAAGAGATGGGCTAGAAAGTAGAGTCGAGCAACCATATGCCAAGCTCATTCATCCAAATGAATATGATGCTCCTAGTTTGAATAAATTACACATGGGTCAGAATAAAAATGGGCTGGAGACCTGGTACCACTTGACCAAAGAGCTGGTTCCGATTCCAGGGAAGAGCTTGGGTGGTGAAGGGAAAGAATGTCAAATTCATGACAATGAATGACTGAAGTTTAGTTTACAAGTGCACGAAACAGAAGGCAAAAACTTTAACTGTGTTCTCGGCTGTGCAAGCAGAATTTGCTTGCTCACAAGTGCCGCACCTTTCATCCCAAATGAATGAGTGTGTGGACATTCTTTTGCATACATGCATGCATCCACTCCTCCCATTGAAATCAATGGGGCAATGCAATAAGAGTGTGCAGCGGAGCACATGTTGGACTCTAGACCTGAAATATCTGGTTTTCATGATCTAAAAGTAAGCTCAAACATTAATATACCCATGCCTTTTGCAAATAGGGGAAAAAAATATCAATGTTATCTGCTATTGTATTAGGTTCTGAGGCTTAGAAACAAGGCAAGGGAACACTCTTATATAAGGTCAGATCATTTGTTGTTTTAGACCACAACTGTCTAATCAGAATGGCAGCAAATCTCCAGGGTGTCTTTCTGGCTCCATTTAACTGGAAATGTTAGGGAATGACCTGAGAGATTCTACCTGCAAAGCTTCTCTTAGGCACAAGTTGTTCTGCACCTATGCTAGGACTGAACTGAAACCACCTGTGTTGTATCAGCTCCATTTATGTTTAAAGGGGCTGCTGCTGCTGCTGCAAAGGTTAATAGATTAATCTATTATATAAACCAATTATAAAACTTTTGATCAACAAAAAAAGATGCCAGAATTAACTGGACAGCAGACTTGAAATAATAGTTTGAATCCATATTATTATGAGGGAGAATGCCTGTATCCAAGGTGATGTCTGCTACAGTGGGCGTCATCTCAAAGCAACAAGAGAGGGAACTTTTTTGTTTTGACACTTTATTTATGCAATTTGATCATATGCAAATGCATGCAAATTTAATTGATCAATTAATTGAACAAACCACATATGATTAATCAGCTAATATTCCTTTAATCAGGTAACAGTCGTGGTGAAACACAGGCAAGTACAGCTGCCTGTTATTTGTAGGATCAGCTGCCCTGCGGCGAAGTTAAATTAGCTGGGAGCCCCTGAACGTTTTAGGAGTTGCTGGCCCTTTTTCAACTCACTTCATCCTTTGAACATTGGGGCAAATCGGAGAGTGAAATGGTTGTTATGCCATAGTAATAGGTTGCCATCTCTGTCCACAGCCTGCAAATAAAAAAGGCTGTGCATTCCTGTTTACTTTAAATTCCCCCTGCACTTCAGGAAAACCAGCATTAGGTGGCAGTGGATCGTCACATTACTCTCCAAGCAAGAACAGTTCGCAGGTGCAGCTTTGATAAGGAACCAGAGCAGCAATTGCTAATGTCTATCCCTCACTGTTGCCTGACATACAGAATGATTATAGGTACTTCAGAGACTGACTGGCTTGCTGAGTGTCCAGGAAAGCCTCCCACCCAGGCACAGAATTTTCAGAATAAAATATAATAATAACCCCCCCCCCCCCAGCAGTGTTTCTTTCTCCATACAATTCCCTCTGAGAGCAATGGAACACAATCAAGTCCTATAAATTCCAGGGGGCTTCTCTGTATTTGTATTCAAACTGGTTGCTGAATGACTAATTCAGGGGTCAGCAAACTTTTTCAGCAGGGGGCCGGTCCACTGTCGCTCAGACCTTGGGGGGGGGGCATGGACTATTTTTTTTTGGGGGGGTGAACAAATTCCTATGCCCCACAAATAACCCAGAGATGCATTTTAAATAAAAGGACACATTGTACTTATGTAAAAACACTGATTCCCGGACTGTCCATGGGCTGGATTTAGAAGGCGATTGGGCCAGATCAGGCCCCCGGGCCTTAGTTTGCCTACCCATGGACTAATTTTTTTAAAGTTTTTTTTAAAAAAAACAACAACCAGAGGGAGTGAACTTTTTCTGATCCTTATCTCCCCATTCCTTGGGGGCCAAAGCTGGGCAAGAGGTGCCAGGGTTTAGGAAGGAGGTGTGAGGGCTCTGGCAGGGGCCTAGAGCCCTTCCTCCCCTGCCCAAAGTCTGGTAAGTTGCTTGCCCAGCAAGCAAGGAAGGAGGACTTTAAGACCCTGTCAGAGCCCTCACGCCTCCTTCCGAAAGTCAGACAACTGGGCTTTGAGAATATCAGCTGCACATCCAGTGTGGCCACACTGCCCGCACTGCCCGCACTGCCTGCACTGCCTTAAAACCGCCTGTGGCAGTCTACACTAGTGTTCTTCACTCTTGGGCCCACAGATGTTGTTGGACTACAATTTTCATCATCCTTGATCACTGGCTAACCTGGTTGTGGGTGGTGGGAGTTGTAGTCCAACAGCATCTGGGGACCCAAAGTTGAAGAACTCTGGCCTACACCTTGGGGATCCTATGGCCCTCAAGATGCTGTTGGACTCCAAGTCCCATAAATTCCCATCAGCATTTTCAGGGATGATGGAAACTGTTGTCTAACAACATCGGGAGAGCTCAGGTTCCCCATCTCTGATTCTATATCTTATTGTGCTCAGATATGAAGTATATTTACAGAGTTTTATTTTTATCTTCAGAACTCCACATCAGTAGGCTTTAATTTATTTGATCCTAATGAGTACCAAAGTACCAAGGTCTTTGCAGTCATGTTGCCATCAATGAAATCAAAGCAATATACGCAAACAGGTTAACAAAACCTGTACAACTGTATGCTACAAGAGATACAGATGATTTTGGCTTTGAAAGCTTTAGTATTTGAGCTTCTGCCCTACTGAAACCTAGAAGGCTATGATTCATGCTGGCTTTAAGCTACTTCGTCAAAGAGAACTACCATAATACCATTTCGATAAATGGAGTTGTTTCGGTGAGAAGGAATTATAACAATTTCACAATTGAATTTATAGCAACTGGTGGTGCTTGATGACGAAAGACGATAATTATCATGGCTTTTGCTACGATTTTATGATTTGGGGAAGACAGGGTGATTTAACAGCTTGTATTTTCAAATGTAGATTCTAAAAGAGCAGCTGTAGGAAGGGAAGAACAAAATTGATGTGTGCCACCGACTGGCCCAATGGGAAGGAGGCAGAATTGAACAGAAGGGAATCTAATGACTGTTTCCACATAGAAGTCATTGATTCGTGAAGCCATTCAAGTGCCAAATGATTGGCTTGGGGAATTTGTTATTCATGTATAGTTAATGTTTTCTGAAGCAAAACCGCAGCTTGTATCTAAAGACAGCCGATTAAATGGGCTTTAAAGATATAATACCTACAAAATCTTAACTGTTGAAGGCTACACGTACCTTAGAGATGACCTCTTTTCTTATTTCTCCAGGACAGGTAGAATTGTATCCTCAGACCCCTTATTATTGTCCTTGGCATCTGTCTGTCCCGAGAGCCAATGAACTGCGCCTCCAGCACTGAAGTCAAACTGCTGTGTTCACAGCACCGAAGTGATGTCCCTGGGACACAAGCCTGGGCAGTGTGGCCATGCATAAACTCTGATACTGTTATTCTACTATATGCATGCAACTTTAATGGCTAGTTTTCTATGTAAGAAACACAACATGATTCACCAAGCTGAGTGCAGCCCACCAAGTTCCTGCAACCCACTCTCTCGCTCGCTGACCTCCACTGCCCAGTGTTTTCTCCTCACACTGTACTCTGCAGCGCCTCCTACTGGTGGCACACAAACTGCAGCATGATAGCGTTTTTTCTTTCAGAAATATAATATAGCAAGATATAAGTAGATCTAGAAACAGATAGAGATAGATGGGTGCAGCTGCAAAAGAGCACATGCTGATATGGTCCTATGATGGCTTATTTTTATACAAGAACATAATCCAGTCCAGCATCCTGTTCCTTGGGCAATAAGGTGCCTTTGGGAAGCCCATAAGCAGGACATGAGCAAAATTGCTTTCTCCTGTTGCTGTTCCTCAGTGACTGGTATTCAGAGGTGTACTGCCTCTGGTTTGGGAGTAGCGCATATCAACCATGACTAGTAGCCATCAATAGCCTTAACCACCATGCAGGTGTATAATTCCTCTTTAAAGCTATCTACCATCACCACCATTTATGGAGGGACGTGGGTGGCGCTGTGGGTTAAACCACAGAGCCTAGGACTTGCTGATCAGAAGGTCAGCAGTTCGAATCCCTGCGACAGGGTGAGCTCCTGTTGCTTGGTCCCTGCTCCTGCCAACCTAGCAGTTCGAAAGCACGTCAAAGTGCAAGTAGATAAATAGGTACTGCTCCAGCGGGAAGGTAAATGGCATTTCCGTGCTCTGCTCTGGTTTGCCAGAAGCGGCTTAGTCATGCTGGCCACATGACCCGGAAGCTGTATGCCGGCTCCCTTGGCCAATAAAGCGAGATGAGCGCCACAACCCCAGAGTCGGCCACGACTGGACCTAATGATCAGGGGTCCCTTTACCTTTGCCATCACCACATGTGGTTGTGAATTCCAGTGTTGACTATGTGGTGTGTGAAGAAGCATTCCACCCACCAACCCCCAGCCCTGAATCTTCTATCATTCTTCTCTTCTTTCCTTACAGACAGAATCTTCTCTGAACTCTCACCAGTCCTGCTGATTGGCCAAAATGCCAATGGATCCAGGATTCCTTGCATGCAGAGGGGAGCGCCCGTCCACACTGTGGAAAGGCAGGCATAAATTCAACAGATTTCTCCTCCACCTGTATCTCAGCCAATCTGCCACTGTTACTGCAAATAAGAAAACCTAGAAATTTAACCTTATCACAGTTGCACTAAGCTGGGCAAGCAAATGAAAGGTCCATCAATCATGCACCCTTGTCGTGTTTTCTTCCACTGACAAGCATGGGAATTAGTTTCAACAAGGCAGGCCTGGAAAGCAGATGGAATCTTCCTCACTTTAGGGAGAACAGGTGTCAAACAACATATAACTGCTGTTTAGCATACCTTGTGTTTCTTTACTCATGCTATGCCACAAACTAAATATAGATATTTTTGTTCCAAGATTTTCTTCTCATAATGTTGCAAAACAGCCCTTTCTCCGGTATACTCCAATTTGTTTCTCAGGTGGGAATGGAGTTAAATTATAGTGTCAGCTGTAGAGCTTACACTGTCACAATAGGTCAATCTGGCATCCTTTGGATGTGTTGAACTATAACTCCCATCCGCCCTAGACAGCACAGCTCTAACTTCGTTGTTATAGGTTAATGCTCTGCATTTTACAGCTCTAGATTCACACTATCTACTTTTAAGGGTGTGGTGTTAACCTGTTTCCAATGCAGCAGTCAATATAAGGAATTAAGGCTGGGGCAAACTGAAACCTCTTATCTACCATACCGATTTTGCATACCTGTCCTTTTTGCATGCATGCATCCTGATAACTAGAGTTCAGCTTTTGTCAACAGACTCCTTCAGCCCTGCTTGTACTACTTACATGACAATTTATTTATTTTTATCTTATGCAAAAGGGGGGAAAGAGAGACATTGTAAGGTTCAAGCTGACATGCTGTATCATTAAAGCAATAAATTAATTACAAGGCTTCCCTGGTGACTTTTAAACACTTGAGGCAAATTAGTTGCTACAATGCAATTTAAGCAGCCAGTGTCCTGAATATGCAAACAGTGCAAGCCTACGCATGTCTACTCAGAAGTAACTCCCACTTAGTTCAGCTGGACTTACTCTCATGTAAGTTTGCATTCTGAGCACATTTATTCTCCTCAGAGAATTCTGGGAACTGTAATCTCACAGGGTTACAATTCCCAGTAGCCCCAAACAAACTACAGTTTTTGGGGAAGGAAATGTCCTTCAAAAGTATTGTGTATATGCGGCCTTCATCTCTGCTGCTGGAGCTCGTGGGTTGAAATGGCAAGAAGGCAAATTTCAAAAGAAATTTCCTAATGCTAAGGGCTGCTTTTCAGTCAGACGGACTGACCTGAGGGGAGATGGATTCTGCTTCTCTGGGGATATTTAAGCAGAAGCTGAATGACTTTAGAAAAGGAAATGGCCAAAGCAATCTATACCGGTCAGAATAGCAATGTGACCAGCCATCTACGCCTCAGGAAATTTCTCAGCAATTCTGCTGGGTTTCTAAAAGATGGGTTTTCTTAGCTTTTGAGTGGGTGGGAGGCAGGGGAACAGAAGCCAAACAGGGTAAACATGAGAACTGTTTGACAGTGGAACGGGCTACCTCAGAAAGTGGTGAACTCTCCTTCCCTGGTGGTAATCTGTCAGGGATCCTTTAGCTGTGATTCCTGTGTTGCAGTGGGTCGAACAAGATGGCCTTGGGATCCCTTCCTAACTCTACAGTTCTATGAGTCTATGAGAGGAGGATGCTTTGTTGGCACAGTGTGGAAGCAGCCATTGCCTGGGACAGGTGTGGATACGCACTCAGTTCAATATCCATTGATCATGACTTCGTCAATGAGGTTCAACCACATGCGGGTTCTGACATAGGTTGTGGTGACAGGAAGGAAATTCCTCCCCACTTAGACTGGCAGTGAGCATGTGCCTTATGTTGTTTTTGAGACTCACCTTGAACTGTCTGCCACATAAGCACATTTCTGAAGTGTGCCTCCTCCCAGTTTGCAAAATGTCATCTGGATTACGTATGTAGGCTGCTTGGTGATGTTTTTCAAGGCCATTGTCTTATCTCTGCTCAGCAGATTTGAACTGGTTAAACTGTAGTTCTTGGAGAAGGGAGTGGCTGGGGAGACTGAGCCAGATGGGTGGGGTATAAATAATTCATCATCATCATCATCATCATCATCATCATCATCTCTAGTACCCAATACCCCACACAATTACCTCCCCTGATTCAAGAAATGAAAGGTGTCAGTTGAGAAGCAGTGGGTTGCCCAAGGTGAAACACAGTCTGAGGCATCCTTCAAGTCGAGATGACCCAGAACTTTAGAATTGCCCACATGTCCCACAAGATATTTATTTTTAATATATATATATATATATTAAAAGATTAAACATTAACACCAGTTTTCAGTCTTTCATGTATGGTCTAAGTGGAGGACTGCTAAATTACTAATTTCCACATGGAAACTTGACTAGATTAAACACCTGTGATATATCCTTCTTATGATACAAATTCAAAGGTAATTAAAGGATAGCTGGGAACACGGTTAGCTTGCTGCTGAATAACTACAATGTGAAGTACTTGTGTCCACTCCTTATTTTAAATTAATTAACAGAATGGATTGTTTCTTATGGCTTGAAAAGGGTTATGAGTGGTAGAGAATCTTTCACTTCAAAAAGCGAGTGGTTTCTGATTAGGTTATAATATGCTGTATTCAAGATGTGTTAAATGGTCAGCAATTAAACTCATCTTGGATACAACATGTATACAACATATTATAACCAAATCAGAAACCACCCCCTTTAAGTCTTAAATTTGCATTGCCTTTGTCCAGCATTTCAGGCTGCACTAATCTGCTTAGTTCAGGCATCCCCAAACTCAGCCCTCCACATGTTTTGGGACTACAACTCCCAGCATCCCTAGCTAACAGGACCAGTGGTCAGGGATGATGGGAATTGTAGTCTCAAAACATTTGGCGGGCCGAGTTTGGGGGTGCCTGGCTTAGTTCAACCCATTATCCTAATTTGTTAGTTTGATTTATCTTCTAGTGAACCTTAATTTAGGAGTATACCTACCATTTGATTCATTTGGTTGTTGTCTGACAATGTTTGTTTCACAATGAACTTATGGGGCATGGATTCACATGTTGCTTTCCACCCTTTCCCCACAAACCTTCTTAATAGCTTTGGCCGTGGGAATTGCACATGGGGATGACATTGTTCCACTCAGGCATCTGATTGGTCACTGTGAGAATAGGATGCTGGGCTAGGTGAACCTTTGCGGAGGCCGACTTTGGTACTATGGAAATTTTGGATCAGTCAAAATTTGGTGCCCCCCACCAGCGGTGGAGTATATGCCTGCACTGCCCAGGGCAGGCACGCTCTCGAGGAGGGCATGGCATGGAGGGTGCCCTCCCAGGCGTAGGATAGCCGCTCGGGTGCCCAGAGTGGTGTGCATGCCCTGCAGCCACCTATGGGGGCAGAGCAAGCCGCCCATTGTGGACATTTGGCCCGCCGCCCGCCAGCAACTCCCAAGCCTTCCCCAAGCTGTCAAAAGGAAGGGGCAAGGAGTAGGCTCGGAGTAGGCTTGGGAGTTGCGGGCAGGCAGCACACTGAATGTCACCCCCCCCAGTCTTGGCACCCAGGGTGGTCTCCCCCCCCTTTCCTCCTCTTGCACTGCCTTCCCAGAGGGCAGGGTCCTAGAGCCCTCTCACCTCCTTCTCAAAGCTGGGAAAGCACTAACTAGGCTTTGGGAGGGAGGGAAGAGGACTCTAGGACCCTGCTAGAGCCCTGGCACCTGCTTTCTGTAGCCAGACAGATGCTTTCCAGACCGAGAGCCCTCTCCACTCAGTGCCCGGGGGGGGGGGGGGGATTGGCTGCCCTGCCCTGAAACCATCTCCGACTTTTGGTCTGATCCAGCCAGTGTGGTGTAGTGGTTAAGAGCGGTAGTCTTGTAATCTGGTGAACTGGGTTCGCGTCTCCGCTCCTCCACATGCAGCTGCTGGGTGACCTTGGGCCAGTCACACTTCTCTGAAGTCTCTCAGCCCCACTCACCTCACAGAGTGTTTGTTGTGGGGGAGGAAGGGAAAGGAGAATGTTAGCCGCTTTGAGACTCCTTTCGGTAGTGATAAAGCGGGATATCAAATCCAAACTCTTCTTCTTCTTCCAGCTGGGCTCTTCTTATGTTCACATTCATTTGTGCATGTGATGGCGTTTTTATGTTTGTTGGATTTATGCCACTGGTTTTTATCATTATTATGTGCTTGCTTTTCATTTTATAAATAAATAAATGTAAAGAGTTGGCTATAAAGAATAAAAAATAAAGTAATTTTTTTAAAAAATAAAGTAGGATTCAGTGGCTTTGAAAGCTGCTGGTGATACCTGGGCAGGCACCACCATTGTACCTGGTAACATCATTTAGGCACATGACTCCCCAGCATGAGGCTCTGCAGCCTGGGGAAAGGCATTTTCAGCATCAGTGATGAATGTTAAGTAACATGCAGATCAGCTGTAATGGAGCTGTGCTTTTAGAGTGCTTTTAGAATGAGCTAGAAGGCACACCTTGTGCAGCTGCCTAGAAGGACCAGTTTATGCTGATCCAGCAAGATCTAGCACAAATTCCTGCCATTTTCTATCCAATAGTGGCTCATCCCGAAATGCCCTCAAGTCATCCATTGCAACAGGAAACACAGGAGAGGAAGATGTGGGTGCAAACAGAGGCAGAAACAAAGGTAAAGTAAAAAGAGGAAAGAGACTGGAAAAGCAATGGCTTGGATGAGCATTTCCTAAGTATACAGAGCATTTCAACTCATTGAATAAACAAGCATTAGATCAGGCTGTTAAACTGCTTTGTTAGGGACCTCTACTAGTAAAAATTGGGGTATGGGGGAGAGGTTCTTTCAGCTTCTGGCATTCCAATGCTTCATCTCACCTCACCAAGAGCGTGTGTGCACTGATCAGTTAATGGGAATGATGTAACAACAACCAGCTTTCTTTGGGCTGATTCACTGTACACATGCATCCTAGTCACTTGTTGATGGGAGCATCAGGAGGTAACTTGCTCACGTGAATGAGCCAGCACTGATCCAGTACCACAAATAGCCCTGTGAAGTAGGTTAGGTTGAGAAGCAGTGGCTGGCCCAGGGTAGTGGATGAGTGGGGATTTGAAACTTTGAACGACAACCCCCAAGTTTCCAGGGGAGATGCTTGTGCCTGCCATGTACCCATGCCTACACTGAAATATTAGTTGATAGGTACGGGGATGCGGGTAGAGCTGTGGTCTAAACCACTGAGGCTCTTGGGATTGCCAATCGGAAGGTTGATGGTTCGAATCCCCATGATGGGGTGAGCTCCTGTTGCTCTGTCCCAGCTCCTGCCAACCTAGCAGTTAGAAAGCACACCAGTGCAAGTAGATAAATAGGTACCATTGTGGCAGGAAGGTAAATGGCATTTCCTTGCACTTCGGTTTCCATCACGATGTTCCATTGCGCCAGAAGCAGTTTAGTCAAGCTGGCCACATGACCTGGAAAGCTCTCTGCGGACAAACGCCGGCTCACTCGGCCTGAAAGTGAGATGAGTGCCACACCCCATAGTCGCCTTGGACTGGACTTAACCATCCACGGGTACTTTACTTTTTTATTATTAGCTGATCGATAATGAGTGCTTCTTAAGCATGCAGCTTTTCGACAGCAGCAGAAGTCACAGTTGCAGTTAGCAGGTAGCAGTATAGGTACTTTACAGTATTTCTCTGAATGTAAGTTTCATTAAACTTGGGCTAAGGGTCCATTGTTAATAATAATGCAGAGTGCTTGTCTAATAATAAGCCAAGTGCTTGTCTCCAGATGATGTTGTTGTACTACATAGGAGTATAGCAATCTGCCTTATGCTGAGTCAGATCAATGGTTCATCTAGCTCAGCCTTTTTGACACTGATTGGCAGCAGCTCTCCAAGGTTTTGGACAGGTGTCGCTCCCAGCCCTACCTGGAGGTGAAATCCCATGGCAGAGATATGGAACAAGAAAAGGGTTATGCATTATGCAGGTTAACCCACCCATATGCTGCCTTAGTTGCTACAGCAGAGGGATCAAAGGTGAAATCTGAAGAGACTTGTCCCTGGCTATGATGAAAGTGAGAGAACAAGGAAGGGAGAATGCCGCATAGAAAATAGTAGTTTTCCCATTTAGCTAAAACCAAAGGTGGGGAAATAAGAAGAGAGAGAAGTGGGAAAGTTTAAACACAAAAATTACTTGCCCTGCTATAAATGGAAATAAGGGAGGACAACTGCTGGGTTTTTTGTTTTGTCTAGTTTTTACTGTAAGTTAGAAATGAGTTGGCTAATGATCCACAGCAGAGATAGTTGTAACTTCCAGTGGGTTCTGATGAAACCCATTTAAAGTTTTCCAGCAAACTGACATTTTCCACCACCAGAGGTTTGTCAATTGCACTGGCTGTCCCCTCTGCTTAGTGCAGGGATAGGCAACCTAAGGCCCAGGGGCCAGATGTGGCCCAATCACCTTCTAAATCTGGCCCATGGACAGTCTGGGAATCAGAGTGTTTTTACATGAGTAGAATGTGTCCTTTTATTTAAAATGCATCTCTGGGTTATTTGTGGGGCATAGGAATTTGTTCATCCCCCCCCCCCCGCCAACATAGTCCAGCCCACCACATTGTCTGAGGGATGGTGGACCGGCCCACGGCTGAAAAAGGTTGCTGACCCATGGCTTAGTGTCACAGCTGAATTGGCTTTTAGCTGGTCTGCCAAACAGTGCCATTCAAGAGACAATTAGTCATCACTATTGATCGGAGGCAGCAGAATTCATTAACTCCCACGCAGTGCTGAAAGGAGGGTTACTGGCACCAGCAAAACCTGTGAACTGAGCTAAATATCTATCATTTATCAAAACTAATGAAGACTAGGAAGTTGAAGCAAAATTTGAATGAAATGCTGTATATTGAAATGGCTGTGCAACAATCACAGTGAAGACGTGCACTGTTATATCATTGGTCAAGCAATAAAACTAAGTCGATGTGAAAGTATAAATTAATGAGGCCGATTCACAGGTTGTTTACACTGTTGTATTCTCAGCGATGGCAAGTGAAGATATTTAACTCCCAGGTCTCAATTTACCAAGCACTTATTGCATTCAGAGCCCCTTCAAAGGAAGGGTAGCAATTGCACACTTTCTTATCCTCATGTGGCATTGGGGGTTCAAAATGTGTCACAACTTCTAATTATTTTACTATTAACATAGGCTCGATTGGTCCCAATAAAGATACAGATGCTGTGTCAACAATGCATTGTGTCCTCTTTTTTAACCATTCTTCACCATTTAGTGAGAAAAGGGATTGTATTTGAAAATGATCAAAAGGGGAAGGGGTTTTTTGGGGGGGTGAAATTGTCATTTGTAGGGTGCTAGGATTTAGATGTACTTGTCTTACTTTTGGGGTAGCCCAGGGGTGTTCTAGTATTCACTCTACAAATCATCTCATCAGTGGTTTGCACTCTGCAGCCTCCCCAGGTGCCACCCTGCAATCAAAGCCCAAAGACATTATAAGGTCATTCCTTCCCTAGGGCTTTTTTTAAAGATCAGATAGTAGAGGGAGCCAGGGAGGCTTCACAATGTAAAGAAAACCACACACCCAAACCCTCCACCTTCTCTCAATGATGTAAGCTCAAAACCCCACACTCACAGAAGGACTTGAGTGTCTAGAGAATAAGGCAGAAAAATGGAAGACTCATTTGCAGGGGGAGAAAATGCAGAACATTTGGTATACCAGCAGCTTTCTCTTTCTTTGCTCAGCTTCCTTGATAACTAGGCAGGCAATAAAGCAGTGTGCTCAACACGCAAGCCTGGTAGACCTTTATCTTGGTACTGGTCATTAGCATAAGTTGCCCATGACTCACTTCCATAAAGTAGCGTTCTCAACAGACTGGCAATGCTTGCTGCAAATTATTTGTCAGGTGCCATGTTCATACTTGAGTTTGGCTGTGGAAGCCTTAGTTAAGCTAAGGACAGGCTCCTTCTACATCACCTACACCCAATATAGTTGGTTGCATATTTACAGGTGTGCATGCAATTGCACATCAATATTTAGTATCATGATTTCTTAAGGAATGGAGGAAATAGCTCAGGGTTGATGCTTTTGAATTATGATGCTGGAGGAGACTCTTGAGAATCCCATGGACTGCAAGAAGATCAAACCTATCCATTCTGAAGGAAATCAGTCCTGAGTACTCACTGGAAGGACAGATCGTGAAGCTGAGGCTCCAATACTTTGGCCACCTCATGAGAAGAGAAGACTCCCTGGAAAAGATCCAGATGCTGGGAAAGATTGATGGCACAAGGAGAAGGGGACGACAGAGGACAAGATGGTTGGACAGTGTTCGCGAAGCTGCAAGCATGAGTTTGACCAAACTGCGGGAGGCAGTGGAAAACAGGAGTGCCTGGCATGTTCTGGTCCATGGGGAGTCGGACTCAACTAAATGACTAGACAACAACAACAAAAACTGCATGTTGGAAATTTAAGATAATGACAAAAACTTCCAATGTTGCCAAAACTGGGGAATGTTGTTGTTTAGTCGTTAATAAATTCATCAACAATGATGCTGGGATTGCAACTTTTTATTTATAAAAAAAAGATTTATATACCCGTATTCATTTTTTAAAAAAATTATCAGAGGGGTTTGCAACAATTATACATAAAACACTTAAAATGCATTAAAAATTGAAGCCAGAAATCAGGTAGCTGTTATGGAAATATGTATTCTTAATTGCTTGCATAAGCTTGATGAAATAGTAACGTTATCAGCAGGCATGTAAAAGTTGGCACAAAAGGCACCTGCTGAATCTCTGTTGGCAGAGTATGACACCAAAGGCTGTTTCTTGTTGCTTTCAAAAGAGCCTTATCAACTTAGGGAATGAGCATGAATGCCCCTGCAGATGATCTCAGTTATTGGGTTGGGATATAAGCTAAGGTCCTCTCAACCTAAGTTGTTCAGCACTTTGTAAATTAATGCAAAGGACCTTGAACCTGGCTTGGTAGCAGATGGGCAGCCAGTGTAGAAGTTTTTAAAATGTTGTCTGCCAGGTGCCCCCATCAGCAGTCTAACTGCTGCATTTTGCATGATCTATATTGGATATATATATCCATATTGGATCATGCATTTTGCATGATCTATATTGGGACACTGGTGGCACTGTGGGTAAACCACAGAGCCTAGGACTTGCCGATCAGAAGGTCGGCGGTTCGAATCCCCGCGACTGGGTGAGCTCCCGTTGCTCGGTCCCTGTTCCTGCCAACCTAGCAGTTCGAAGGCACGTCAAAGTGCAAGTAGATAAATAGGTACCGCTCCGGCGGGAAGGTAAACGGCGTTTCCGTGCGCTGCTCTGGTTCGCCAGAAGCTGCTTAGTCATGCTGGCCACATGACCCGGAAGCTGTATGCCGGCTCCCTTGGCCAATAAAGCGAGATGAGCGCCGCAACCCCAGAGTTGGCCATGACTGGACCTAATGGTCCTTTACCTTTATATTGGAACCATAGAGTCCATTGCAGCAATCCAACCTTGAAGATATTCTCATTTGGATAATGATTAGAATTGAGAAAGTGGGAAATAGTTTGGAACCTGCCCCCTGCCCCCTTGAAATATCTTATCACCCAAAGTATAACCCTCCAATCCAATGTCTTAAGAAGATGTTCTTGATACCAAAGGATGTATGAGGTCAGGAAGGAAGCAACCAGCCAAACCTGATAATCAAGGAAGAATCTCATCTGATCACAATAAGGCTTCCTACACAGGAAATTACAGGCTTCACATACATTATAGGGTGATGCTGAGACAAGATACCTCAAGCGACAAATATGGGCAGTGTGGATGGGCTTTGACACATGACAGGACAGGTGTCACAGGAAGAAAATGTCCTGTCGTCATACATGCTAACAGTAATCTCAGTTCTCTGGGGGGAACAGAGAGAATTATCAGTTGGAATGCCCCTTCCCCATTGCCACACTCCAAGAATGTCCAAGAGCTCCAATTAAGCGCACAACAATAGATGACTCAAGTAAGCAAGCCAAACAATGTTTTCAGCTTTTCACTGATGCTGAACCTCTATGTCCTCGCTTTTGATACCAGAGGTGTATCTTTTTAGGACCCACCTTATTTCTGCAGTTGTAAATCCCTCCCCCCCCCATATTATGTTATTGCATTGTGTGTAATTGCGAGAAGTGAGGTTACAGGTAACCAGACAGAGCGCCTTCTCGGTAGTGGCACCCACCCTGTGGAACACCCTCCCTTCAGATGTGAAGGAAATAAGCAGCTATCCTATCTTTAAAAGACATCTGAAGGCAGCTCTGTTCAGGGAAGTTTTTAATATTTAACGCTGTATTGTTTTTAACACTTGATTGGGAGCCGCCCAGAGTGGCTGGGGAAACTCAGCCAGATGGGCGGGGTATAAATAAATTATTATTACCCACCCTGGAACCTTAGGGTGAAGGGTGGGCAAGAAATAATAGAACAGAATAAATATAATATAATATAATATAATATAATATAATATAATATAATATAATATAATATAATATGCAATACTGAATAAAAATGATGTCTCTGGAGGACCCTCCACAGACAAAAGCCGAATTCAGAATAAAGCGTTCAAGCTGAGCAGCTCTGTATGAAAGCATCATGGCCAATTCCGTATGCATTATCCAAGAACAAAGCCTCGTTTTTCCACAAGCAGACTTCGTTCTCCTCTGTGCGAAATTTGAATGGAGGGTGGGTACAGGAGCTGAACAGTTCTGCTTTCTACCTCCCAGCCTTGTATGACAGGAGCAGTAGACTTTGAAACTGTGCCCCACCTTTCCTGTGTTTACAAGTCAAACATGGAGGAATGTCAGGCCTGATTTCGCTTTCCCAAGGAATATAACCTTGGCTTAAAAAGGAGGCGCCCGGGCAGTTATGCTTTTTAAAAGGATATCACTTTGTAGATAACCTTGTGCTGTGCCAAAACCTGTCCTTCAGCTTCTTAGAGGTTTACTTTCCCTGCAAAAGAGGCTTTTATTTTTTTGCCCCTCTTTTTAAGGGCACTTCAGAATTTGGGTGACTGCAAGGTTAATTTTACCTTATCACTGCAAGTGGTTGAGGGTGGGGTTTTCTTTCATTTTTCTGTTAAATATTTATCTGAAGCCTCCCTGATTTCCAGTGCTTCTCTGTCTGAGAAAGTGTGATGGCAAAAGTTACTCCAGGACATATTCCCCTATGCCTAAACTGAAGCACAGGAAGGAAAGGAGAAGGGCTACCAAGCACCTGAGATCATTGCTATAAATGGTTTTGTTTTCAAGGGAAGTTCTTCCTTTTTCCTTGGGGGTGGGGGCAGGTTTGATGAGGCCCTAAGCTACTGAAGGTAATGGTCAGTAACAAATTGTCTGCCCTTGGTCAGTAACAAATTGTCACTTTTTGTGTGTTGAATATATAGTAAAATATGTAAAATTGCTGTTTTAGGGGTTTTTTTAAAGTCTGGAACAGATTAATCCATTTCGCATTACTTTCTATTGGAAAGCGCGCCTTGGTTTTGGAATGATTTGGTTTTGGAACAGGCTTCCAGAACAAATTAAGTTTGAGAACCAAGGTACCACTATATATATAAATGAGCAAACCAGTGATATTTTAGGGAGCAGGCTAGCAGGAGGAGTCCATTACTTACATCAAAGGAGCCTATACAACACAAAACACTGTTGCTGTATATTTTAGAAATGTACATCCAGGGTTTTTTTCCTTTATTTTTTTGTGGGGCCCCCAAGAGAGTGCGGCCCTAAGTTATAGCTCGTTTAGCTTATACGTAAATCCGGCACTGGGTGGAGAATTTTTTTACCACAGTGATGTCATATCTGGTCCTGACCTGGTCCCAGACACTGACTCCTTGGAGGAAGAACCAGACACCTCACAGGTCCAGGACCTTGAGGAGGAGGCAGCCCCGCCCCAAATCCAGTGCTGTGGACCCCCTTGAAGATCCACGCTGATGATGAAAAATCCCCTGAAACTGTCAGAGGAGGAAGAGGAGTGATCCACAGTCCTTGAGAGAACTGGTAACAAAAGTCCAGGCCCAACAAGCAACAACACAGTATGTCAACAGATCCAGAACCATTGGCCTACTTGTAAGCAGTCTACTCACGAGTAAGAAATCCCCGGTAAGCCTGTGTTTAGAGTGTACTTTAGGAGCCCACAATATACAAGATCTCCCTCTGGAGCCTTCCATTTGTCAGAAGCCACATGGATTGCTCCTTGGTCATGCTCATGCCCTACTGAATTCCTTTGGATATTGACATGGGATTATTTCTTGCTGGTTATCGAACCCAGGACTTTCTCCATGAGATGTGTGTGAATTACCACCAAACTCCAGCTTTTGCTCCAGCTCCATGAATGCTCAAGTTTTTTAGATTAATGTACTTCTGGCACCTTGTATCAAATGAATTTACAGTGGTACCTCTGGTTACAAACACCTCGGGTTACAAACACTTCGGGTTACAGGCTCTGCTAACCCGGAAGTAGTACCTCGGGTTAAGAACTTTACCTCAGGATGAGAACAGAAATCGTGGTGGTGGCAGTGGGAGGCCCCATTGGCTAAAGTGGTACCTCAGGTTAAGAATGGTTTCAGGTTAAGAACGGACCTCTGGAACGAATTAAGTTCGTAACCAGAGGTACCACTGTATAGGTTAAAGAAAGGAGCAATTCAGCCTCCCCTGCTTGGTGCCCGGAAGGAGCTGTTGCAGATTGTGACAGTTTCTATAAAGTTAACAAGCACAATCCCTGTGCTTGTTCTAGTAGTTTTAGCCTGGAGGTTATAAAGATATGAGACATATACCTTGTAAATGGAATATGCTGTGGCAATGGAAGCTCCTGACCCAACCGGTCTTCTTTTACTTGGAAAGTATTTGCACACGCAAATTCTGTTGGTTGGAAGGTTTTAAGAGAATGATACGCACATGTAGTTTCAGATTTGTGAAGATACCAAAAACAGTGGCTGAAATCTTGCAGCAGATTGTTTTCGAAAGCAAGTAGAACTGGGTGGCTACTGGCAAATCCCACACTTTCCAGATACACGGAACTGCAGCCTCACTGCTTCCTTTGCTTCTGCAAAGCGACAATGCCTGCCTTTTTCTATATATTGGCAATTAGGGATTGATTACCACTCTTCCATATCCGTCATGAGGATCACGTGCTTACAATGAGGATGATTCCCACAAGTGAAATAAAGCAAAATGCACTTCTGCTTCGAGAAGAGGAGGTTTGCCCCAATGGTATCTTCAGGGTGTGGGAGCTATGGCTATGCCAGCCCGGAAAGATAATATCAGAAATGCTCACATCTTGAGCTAGTAGCTGCTTCTTACAGCAAGTAGTGTTGCTCCTTTTGGAAACCAGAGCACTGCTGGTTTAGGGAAGAGTCACATCATTTGCTTCTCCCATGTTGTCCAGGGCTTTTGACATTTGTTGTTTAGTCGTGTCTGACTCTTCGTGACCCCATGGACCAGAGCACGCCAGGCACTCCTGTCTTCCACTGCCTCTCGCAGTTTGGTCCAACTCATGTTGGTAGCTTCGAGAACACTGTCCAACCATCTCGTCCTCTGTCATCCGCTTCTCCTTGTGCCCTCCATCTTTCCCAACATCAGGGTCTTTTCCAGGGAGTCTTCTCTTCTCATGAGGTGGCCAAACTATTGGAGCCTCAGCTTCACGATCTGTCCTTCCAGTGAGCACCCAGGGCTGATTTCCTTCAGAATGGAGAGGTTTGATCTTCTTGCAGTCCATGGGACTCTCAAGAGTCTCTTCCAGCACCATAATTCAAAAGCATCAATTCTTACCATCGTGCTTTGGGAAGCACCTATGTTGCAGCAGCTACTCCAGGAAATCCCCAAAGAAGGACATCTCATAGCAGGAGATGATCCACACTGGAATTTTAACTGTGACACAAGTCTGTGCTGGCAAATATCAGCCTGCAGGCACCACTATACCGAATGGTTTGTTTGAGTCCCCTTGAGGTGGAGGTAAGTGGTGCTGTTGGAGGCAAACCATAGTTCAGTGGAAGAGAATAAGCTTTATATCAGGGATGGGGTATCTGAGGCTCGGGGCCTGAATGTGATCTCCAGGCCTATCTGTCTGCTCCTTGGAACTGTCCCCAGGACATCCTCCCCTCCATAGACACACCCTCTTTCCCCAAGCCACAGTTCACACCAGTCCTGCTTTGCACACTCCTTGAGTGTTTTTGCCTGGCTGGATTTTGTCTTTCGACTCCAATGATGACTCTTGGCTTGCCTAGATGGAGGATAGAGGTGTGTGTCTGTGTGCAGGAACTATACAAAAGGTAGCATTCATTGCTCTGCCCACTTTTATATCTGGCCCTCACCTGCATGAGCTTCCTGGAAGACTGCCCAGTCAGAAATGTGGCCTTCAACGTGGGCCTGGGGGGCACCTCCCCCCCCCGCAATCAAGTAAATCAATAAAAATCTTTTAACTATCTGTGGCCCTGCCCGAAGTCCTGCATCCAACCACTGGCATCTCCAGGTAACAAAGCGTCAGATAGCAAGTGATGGGGGAAATCTGAGACCCTGCAAAGTTGCTGTTGGCTATTCATAGTGGATCACTCTAGTCCAGTGGCCGTGTCAAACAAGTACAAAGTACAGTGGTACCTCTGCTTAAGAACTTAATTCATCCTGGAGGTTCGTTCTTAACCTGAAACTGTTCTTAACCTGAAGCACCACTTTAGCTAATGGGGCTTCCCGCTGCCGCCGAACCACAGCTGCGCGATTTGTGTTCTCATCCTGAGTTCTTAACCCGAGGTACTATTTCTGGGTTAGTGGAGTTTGTAACCTGAAGCATCTGTGACCCAAGGTACCACTGTAGTTTCCTGTATTCCCAGTCCAAGACATGAAAAAATCCACTCCAGATTATAGTTTCCTGGCAGTTTTCAGAGATCTGGAAATAAATTGGCCCAAAATCCATCAGGGCAGGGAAGGTCATAGGCATAGTTGGAGGGGGGACAGCTGCCCCCCTAAATCAATAAATAAAAACACTTGATTAACTGACCAATTGCGTTGCAGATAAACTTGGTTCTGCCCCCCCCCAACATAAAGCCTCCTGTAAGAAATCCTGGTTACCTCCATGGGGAAGGTAGGTAATAGATCTTGGGGGGCAGGGAATGGTCCACCTTAAAGCCAAACTTTCTTATGGATGCTGTTTTCCGCCTAACCTAAATAGTTGGAGGCAGTGGCGCAGTGTGGGGGGTGCAGGGGGGGCCGGCCGCACCGGGCGCAACACCTGGGGGTTAGGGGGCGCAAATCCACGGGTTAGGGGGCGCAAATTACTTGCCTTGCCCCGGGTGCTGACAACCCACGCTACGCCACTGGTTGGAGGCTGGCAGCTGCACCTGTTCGTTTTAACCTCTCTCGAACTCGGCGCAAACTTCTCCCCACGCTGGATGGACGGGTGGGAAAACTGCTTCCCCAGCTCCGCCCCCCCCCCCAAGAAAGAACAAACAAGCCCCAGGACTCGGGGAAAGTGCTGAGCTTCTGCTGACGGGCTGGAAAGGCATGTGGACGCGGCGCTGCTTCCGATCCGCCTCGTGGAAGAGACTGCGCCGCTTCCAGGTACGCCTGCTCCCGGGGGCGGGTGGCAGGGAGGAGCCAGCGCCGTCGGTGTTTGGGAAGAGCCGGGCAGGGACTCGGCAGGAGCCAAGAGCGGCGGAGACCCGAGGGAATCGCTGCCCGGAGTGAAGCGCGCGCAGACGAGGAGATAACGCACTGGGCGCTAAGGTAAGAGGGAGCAGGAGAGAATCCGGATGGATGGAGTACCCACCCGCCCCCGCCAGCCTCCTCCAGAAGATGGATCCACTTTAGCCGAGAAGCACCCCAGGGAGGAAAAACTTGTGGGTCGGGTTGCCCACACACGCCTGGGTGTGTTGGAGAGGGAATTTTCCACTTTGGGAAGGCTTGCCTCTCCCTGGAGATAATTCCGTGACGGGCCATTAGGCAAGAGCTGCTCCTGCTCCACCCGCCTCAAAGCTGAAAGGTCTTCGCTTCCTTTCTCTTCTCTGCGCTTAATAATTTAGTTTGGGAAAAACGGGAGAAGGTGTCTTGCTTCGGACGCAGAGACTGAGCGCAGTTCCAGACTAAAGGGGCCGTGATGAAACTTGTGCTTTCGGGAGAAGAGTTCTGTGCGTCTCGGAAGCTTGCCTCTCCCCTTACGCCAGTGGTTTCAGTTAAATGGTTTCGGTGGCTGCGGTGGCCATTGAATTATACGCCAGAGGAGCTGGGCTCATTTGAGCAACTGGAGAGATAGAGAGTTGCTTAACTTTAGTGGAGGGGGGATAGGTGGGAAGAAGAGGAAATTGGGGGTGGGTGGGTGAAATCTGTTTGGAAGTGACACCAGTTGAAGTTCCTTTGTTTAACGCAGAGGGAAATGCACTGTGCATCTTCTCGGAAGTACTTTTCTCCATTCTCATTTCACATTATTACTATTTCTATATAGTGATCTCAGTGTGTATGTATGATTGATTGATTTCATTTATATCTCATCTTTTTCTCCATGGAGCTCAAGGTGGCAAACATGGTTCTCCCCCATCTCATTTAATCCCCACAACAAACTTGTGAGGTAGGTTTAGGGTGAGAGGCAGTGATTAGCCTAAAGTTCACCTAGTGAGCTTTGTGACTGAATATGGATTACTGGCTCAGACAGAGGAGCCACGCTCCGTGGTAGAGGACCTACTGTGTATGTTAGAAGCTTCCAGGTTTAATCCTTGGCATAAGGGG